>NC_041017.1:25982446-26305155 GCF_004193775.1 Glycine soja | reverse complement strand
CAATGATTAGTTGCTCAGAGAAGAGAGGAGCCAAGGCACATAACAGCACCTGCAAAACCAAAAGAAGGTTCTGGAAGTGTGGAAGCAAAAGGACCAGTTGAGAGCCTTCAAAGTAAGAAAGCACAAGATAGTGGTGAGAATGGGGGGTTTAACATTGAGTGCAGGTGTTTGGATCAAGTGGACTCTTTGGGATTGATAATGATCACCAATAGAACGAGGTACCTTATAAATTGGCTGGTGAACTCCATGATGAAGTTGAAGCACCCTAATGCAGAAGGGGTTCCCCTAGTCAAGATTTATGGTCCTAAGGTGAAATTTGATAGGGGACCTGCTTTGGCTTTCAATGTGTTTGATTGGAAAGATGAAAAGGTTGAGCCTGTCCTTGTACAGAAGCTTGCTGATAGGAACAATATATCTCTCAGCTATGGATTTCTCCATCATGTTTGGTTTGTAGATAAGTATGCAGAAGACAACGGGAAAGTTCTACAGACCAAAGAAGGAAGAGTCCAAGGAGTTACCACCAACAAGAAGAAAGATAGAGATGAGCTAGGAGTAACTGTGGTTACTGCTGCATTAAGCTTCCTGGCTAATTTTGAAGATGTATATAAACTATGGACTTTTGTTGTCAGGTTCCTTGATGCTGATTTTGTGGAGAAGGAGAGATGGAGATACACAACTCTCAATCAGAAAACAATTGAAGTTTAATACAATAAATTTCACTTCATTCTTCTGGATTGTGGAACACAGAAGACTCAAGAGTGTGGATTCGGATGAGGATTTCAAGAGGAGAAAATAGTTTACTTATCCAATCATTTTGCTGATTAGTTCATAAGTCATATAGACAATTCATCAGTCAAATATATTTGATTTTACTTGCTTCTTCTGTTTTGTCCTTGCATACACATTCAGGCAAAGAAATCGCAGCTAGAAAATTGAATATACCCTTCTATTTATTCCCAAACTGACAAAAGTGTAAGTTCCAGCACTAGTATATTGAGCAACTATTCTTCAATGATATGTATGTCTATTTAACAAAAATCAAAATAAATAATAGGCGAGGCTGGTTCTACCTCAGTTTTCTTGTCACTACACTGGTTGCAATGGTTTTCGTTGAATAACACATAAAAATCAAAATCAAGAATCACACATAAAAATCAAAATCAAAATCAAGAATCACACATAAAAAACAAAAGAACAAAAGAAGGCTGCAATGGTTTTCGTTGAATAACACATACCTGAATTTTGGCTTCCCACCATTCATCACTAGCTGCAATGGTTTTCTTCTCCCCATCCCAGCCAAGACCTGTGTCCTTCCCAATAAGCTTAGCCCATAATTGCCATTCCTTTTTCAAAGAATCCCACCTATTTCTGAATTGCTTATATTCATATCTCAAATTTGTTGCCTTATTGAACTTTTCTGCAATATTTGCCCAACCAAGCTTAGTGAAGTGGTTGTGAGGTTTATTTCCAGCATTCACCTCTTCTATGCACACTTTCAACATAATCTCAGTATTTTTATCACACCATTCTGCTTTCTTTCTTTTCACAGGAACTTGATTGAGAGACATTTCACAAGCTTAACGAAACAAACAAAAGCATACAAAGGAAGAAGAAAAAGAATGACGAAGAAAAAAACCTGTGATGCTAACAAAGGAAGAAGAAAAAATGACGAAGGATGATCGGAAGAGATGACCAAGGATGATCGGAAGAGATGAGGAAGGAGATCGGAAGCATGGGAGAAAAATTTCGAGGAAGGCACAGCACGACCGTTCTCAGGAACGAGAGAAAATTTTAGGGTTCAGAAAAATGAGGAGGGTATGCTTGTCATTTTGAAATTTTCTTGAGGACATTATTGTCCAAGCCTTATTCTGGGATCAGCTTCCCGAAAAGGAGATTTGAGAAGCTGGAAATCAGAGCTTAAGAGAAAGATCTACTGAGAGTTTTTGCTTTTGTAAAAGCTAAAAAAAAAAAATAATAACCAAACACTCTTAAAAAATAAAAAAAGATCTTTTTTCAGTAGATAAGATGATAAAAGATCTTCTGGGCCACATCCAAACGGGCCCTGTATCAATATTTCCACAGGCCACTTGTATGTGAAGAGTGATATCTATGGATTTGGTGTAGTGCTGCTTGAAATACTTACAGGCATGCGGGCACTTGACACAAATCGGCCTCAAACCATGCAGAACCTAGTTGAATGGACCAAGTCTTGTCTTTCTTCCAACAAAAAGTTGAAACCCATAATGGATGCTAAGATAGAGGGTCAATATTCACTTGAGGCAGCAGGGAAAGCAGCACAACTTACTCTAAAATGCCTAAAATCTGTCCCTGAAGAACGTCCTTCTATGAAAGATGTAGTTGAGGCATTGGAAGCCATTGAAGCTATCCAAAACCCACAATTCGCAGCGTACATCTCATCCACCCCCTCGGCAGGGTCGTAAGAGTATAAACAAATTTATAAGAAAAAAAAAACTAGAAATTGAGATTGATTATATATAGCAATATGGTCCATTGAATGGATTGTTGTATCAGTCATTTAATAAATGTGATTTTCTTTTTCTTTTGTTGGTTGGAGGGGGGAATTTCACAAGCATTTTAACATATATGATTTCTTTTTGAATTATTCACATTCTTTAGTGGGAAAACATTTTGTACTAGAACAGAATTTTGATGCTAACATGTCACTTTTTTCAAGACTTTTTTTTTTCAACAATGGAAAGTTGATCGGGTCAGGTATATCATGTATAGTTAAGAGTAATGATACATGAACACAGTTATATGCCATATACTTTATCAACGCTTGTTATTTTTTTATCAATTTTTTCTTATTACATTATATATATATATATATACTCTTTTTCTTTAGTTAATTAGAGGTTGGTATCAGCAATTTTTTTCTTTCTATTGAGATTATGTTTCGCTATTATACTAAAAAAGGTAATTAGAACACGAAACTGTACGTGAGCATATCTCTTAATTCAAAACACAATACACTATGACTTAGTGCTTAAGCTATCTTGTATGTTGCTTCAATATCTTTTTTGTAATCCAGTTGATGCTGTAGGTAAATCTATTTATGTGACTTTGTTAACTTGAAGGATCCATAGCTTTCTTGATATGCTTTATAGTTTGAGATAATCTCATTCTTCTTTTTGTGTAGGTACCAGGAATAATCTTCTAAGAGCAAACAAAGCAAAGAGAGAAGTTAGATGGGTCAATCAAATCCAACTCAACCAGCCTTTAACCTTAAAAAAAAGGAATTGGGCCCATTTTAAAATAGGATTGAAAATTTCAATCTAACCCAACAATTCTAATGAATTACAGGTTGGATTGGATTGACTCACCAAAACTTTAAAAGAATTAGAAAAAATATAATTAAAAATAGATAAGTCATAAGATAATTCACTAGATAGATAAATATAAATAATTTTAAACACAATGTAATTACAAGAATAATATCTTTTTTTATAAAAGAATATTATGATGTTGAATTGTCCTAACAAATTCTTTCAAGAAATTATCATCATGAGTTAAATAAATGTAGAATAAAGTAATAAAATAATATGAAATTCATAAATAATACTAGATGGATTCATAGTATCAACAATGGTTGATACAAGTGATAACGGTTTGTGTCCCTTAATCAAGTGATTTAGGGTTCAAATCCTGATTGACCATTAAATATGGAATAAATCATGTTGGGAAAGAAGTACCCACCTTGTTTACATTCACAGTCCCTTGGGAATGACTCATGACATATGACAAGATTAAACTTTGAGACAGACTCTTGACCCTTAACCCTCTAAAGCTCGTATCACCCTCATCCAAAGCACTACTACATAATAGGCCATTAACATTAGTTTTTACAGGACATTCAACATCAGTTTTGAATCGATATTGAAATGACCGTCATTAAAAGTAGGTCATTTTTTACATCGGTTATAAAATGGTTGTTCGAAACCATAATCTACATAAGTTTTTCCCAAATCCAATGTTGTTTTTCAATTATTTTTATATTTTGTATATTTGTTAAATGATACCAAACCTACAAATTAAAACTAGAATTAGTCTAGCTAGTAGTATTACAACTTATAACCAATCAACTACATTCACTTATATTGAATTTCCATTATTGAGATACAAAAAACAAAATGTTACAGAGACAAAATGTTAGTCTCGGCCACACCTAATTAAAGCCAAACTCACATGAATCAACAATCCTCGCCTAATTGCAATCTTTTCAATCTATTGCTCTGTATAACATTAACAGACCCTACAAAATATCATGCAAACTCCTTAAGTATCAAAGGGACCTAAAGCTCCGTAAATCCAGGCAAAGAGAGAGAGAGTCATTACCTGGAAGAAGCACGCTGCACTTTGAGGGAGATGAGCAAAGCGAAGCACCTTGCATAGAGCGGAGCAAAGTAAGAATTTGGGGGTAAGAGGTGTTTAGGTTTTACTTATGTGGGTCAGATAGACATGAAAAATTGTAAAGGCCAAAGGGAGATGAAAAAATTGGGAATGTTTTAGGTTAGAGGGAAACTAAAATTGGGAATTTTAGGTTGGTGGGAAACTAAAATTTGTCTAAATCTTAAACAAATTTTTATTACATTTTTACTTTTTATAACTTTTATATGGTTCACTCTATTTTTTTATTGATATAATTTAATTCAAATTTCAAAACACTCACTTATATGCATGTTAAGTGTGATTGAATTTATTTTTCTTTCTATTTAAAATTTAATATCCATACACTAATAGCATAAGATAGTTTACACTATTATCCAATCATATCATATATCACTATTTGAATTACTTTATAATAATTATTTTAAAAGTTAACAAATTTATCATACATGATAAATTATCATTGGATGACATGTAAATCATTTAACATTGCATAACTCTTATATATATATATATATATATATATATATATATATATATATATATATATATATTATATTCTTCAAAATTCAAATATGACATGTTATAACTTTTTTCCTATTTTAGTCTATTATTTTCTAATATTATTAGATCTAACTTAAATTTGATTTTTTTTCCAAAGAAATTATCAATAAATAAAAATAATAATATATCACAACACACACACACACACACATATATATATATATGAAGAGTGTTAGAAATACACTCCTCCTAACTAGAGTTGTGAGTTAACCGTCCTGTTGGGCCCCGACCCACATTGAATCACCTGCTTGATGGATCAACCCAACCCGCTCACTTCTTGGTGAGTCTTAAAAATGGTAGCCTAGACCAAGCCACCATAGGTTGGTTGGTTAAATATGTTGATCCAATAAGGCAACAAATAATTCTATGACAAAAAAATTTCATGATCACAAAATAATCTAGACAACCAATACAATTCATTTGTTTTTTTCACTGGGTTAGGTGGGCCAACCAAGCCCACCAGGGGTTCAACTTGGGTGCCATATATATAAGCAGGGCATCAACCAAAGCACCAAGTAATTAATAAGCAATATTTTTAACTATTGATAATAAAATATATTTTTAAATATTGATAATATTTTTTATTTCTTAAGCAAAATATATTACAGATCAATCATACGAGACTTTGACTTTATTTAAATAGTTAAAAATGATATGATAATATAAAATTTTGATATTACAAATAAAATAGACACATAGAGGCAATATCATTTTCGTCTCTAAGATATTAGAGTTTAGGAAAAAATTAACATTCAAAGACAAACTATTTTTGTGTCTAATATATGTCTCTATGAATAATTGGACAATTTAGAGATGAACCTTGAGACAATAAAATAGAGAAGGATGTTTTTGTCTCTACTTAACGTCTCTCATATACAATTTTCCATTTGATCTCTACCTACTAAAATTTATCTTTATTTTTGTCTCTACCAGAGATGGAAACACTTTCGATCTCAAACTTCATGTCTCTATGTTAGCTTTTTATAATAGTGCCACTTGTAACATCCCAATTTTGTTAGATTGGGAAGTTATGTGTAGAATTGTTTGTGTTTGTTTGATATGTAGTGTAATAGTATTATTCTTAGTATAATTATGAATATAATATGTAGAACTATCATGAGACAGCCATGTGACTTGGATTTAAGTTTTGAGTCTATGGATCGGTGGTTTAGATACAAAGAACCCTTAGTCAAACCATTAGTTAACAAAAGTCAACTATAGTTTAGAAAGTCAAAGTAAGGATATTTTCATTAATGGTAGTTTAGTAATTGAAGGTTTTTATGTCAAACAAAGAGATTTAGGCACATTAATGAAAGTTTAGAATATGTTTGTGTCTAGATGTGAGAAACTATTAGCCAACACATGTTAACACACCGGTTAAACACATTCATTCACAGCACACCTGCAAGTTGAAGGTTCTTGACGACATTAATACACACATCAAGTTTTCAAGAAAACTTGTATCATTTAATGGTTTGCCATGACATCCTATCGCACTTCATGAATTATAGAGATGGTCAGTCTCATAACTCATGACTCAATAATGGATTTATGGTATAGCAAACATTAAGGATGCAATGCACATCACAAGAATCATTCAATCTCATTTAATCATGCAAAGGAAAATACAATTAATAATTCAAGCATGTTCAACAAAAGCATTCATAAGTAATCACACAGAGTGCACACTAGAATATGGTAAGCACATAACACACTGGCCCAAAGGATCGACCTGCTTTGATACCGCTAAATATGACACCCTCTACCCCGACATACATATAAATAAATAAAACATATAAAAATATTGATCAACAAATTTACGTGGGTAAAAAGCTCACATTCACTTCACTATTACCAAATAAGACTTATTAAAAACATATTTGGCTCAAAACAAGGCCGTCAAAGTTTACAAAAAAAAATGTTTTGTTAAATCAGTGAGGTTAAATAAAATAAAATAACATCATGCAATTAAAATAAAAAATCATCCTCAATGTCATATCCTATCAGAGTATTGTGTCCCAACGTCCTCTACCACAAGGTTCTTTAAAGTCATCCACTAAGTCATCTGCTCTCACGAACACAAGGTTCGAGATCATCATAGGATCCAAACACAAATAGCACACAGAGAGTGAGTTATCACACAAAAAAAATAAAACAAATAAACAAGACGTAATCAAAATAAATTATGAAAATATTTATAACATAACTCCACTTAATACAACCCATGTCACTTCACCACTTTATCTTTAAAATTCATTTTTTTCAATCACATTACACATGAATCACACAATCATGTCAAGACGCAATAACACTCATCAATTTCATAATAAACAATTAGCATGTGTTATGCAACAATTATACTAAGACTCAAGCCTACATGCAATGTGGTATCATGTCAATGAAAAATCACCCTGGGGCGCTTAGGAGTACATAACAAGACACACCACACAATGAGTATGTCAGATCACTCTCACTAAGTAAAATCATAAGGTGACCAATCAGGGTCACTCTGTTTTGCGAGAATAATCCAACTATATGGGATCAACATAGGCTTAAAGGAGCACTCAAACCGAGTGTCTTTACCCCTAAGGCCTGGACTCCGAAGAGTCCGTTAGGGCTTCACCTTCCAGATTTAGGTCCAACCCCTAAAAACAATTTTTGCAAGCAGACACTCCTCATGAATTATACAATACTTATGACCTCACACTCATGCTTCAAACACGTTTAACACATTGTACTACAATTTAACACTGGTTCCTAACTAGGAACCTACACTTTCTCTTTAACACTACGCATAAACACTTGTTCTCAATATAAATATTGGTCTGGTTATTGTATAATTCACAACTCACAACATAATTATTGTCACATCAAGTGTTAAACACACACACTTATTCACAATTAAATATCATGCCCATAATTTAACATCTCATAATGTCATAATCCATCATCACAGGTTTACATGTATCTCACAAATTAACACATGTTCAACTTTGTACTTATACTCGATTTCAACAATAATATTATAAGCAGACATTGCTAATAAATTATACTATACCCACAACCTCACACTCGAATTTCAAATACCTTTAACACATTGCACTACAATTTAACACTAGTTCCTAACTAAGAAACCTACATTTTGCTTTTAACACTGCGCATCAACATTTTTTTCAAGATAAACACTAGTCAGGTTATTGTATAATTCATACCTCACAATACAAGTAATGCCATTAATGCTTCTCCAAAGAAAATAGTATCATCCGCATATTGAAGGAGACTAATTTCCACCTTGTTCTTGCCACACAGAAATCCCGTATACAACCCCTTCTCTAGCGCCTGAGTCATAATACCATTCAAAGCCTCCGCGACTATGTTAAAAAGTAGAGGTGATAGTGGGTCTCCTTGCCTGAGCCCTCTCTGAGGCAAGAATTATGCTGAAGGGCTACCGTTGACCAGCACCGAAACTGTTGCTGACTTTAGACATCCCTCCATCCACCTAATCCATTTGGTGCAAAAGCCCATACGACTCATCATATAAATCAGGAAATTCCAGCTAACAGAGTCATACGCCTTCTCATAATCCACTTTGAAGACCATGCACATTTTGTGACATCTTTTAGCTTCATCTATCACCTCATTCGCAATCAACGCACTATACAACATGTGCCTGCCTTCTATAAATGCTGATTGCCTTTCGTGAATGATGAAAGGCATTACCTTCTTTAGTCTGTTTGCCAGCACCTTTGCAACTATCTTATAAATGCACCCTATCAGTGAGATAGGTCTATACTCATTCTGCAATTGCGGATCCAAGACCTTGGGGATTAAGGTTATGAACGATGCATTTAAACCTCTTGGAAAGGTTCCATTTACATGAAATTCATCCAAGAACCGCAGAACATCGGGCTTGAAAATAGGCCAAAATTGTTTGATGAATTTGAAAGTCAAACCATTTGGCCCTGGGCTCTTGTCACTCCCACAATCCCACACCGCCTCTTTCACCTCAACCTCTTGGAATCGCCTCACCAGAATCTCATTTTGCAGGCTATCAATGGTCTAAAATGGTATCCCATCCAGTGTAGGTCTATTAGGCTCAGTTTCTTTGAAACGTTGTTCGAAGAATGACCTGAATGCCTCTTTGACTATTCTGGCTCTTCCACCCAAGACCCTTCAATCAGCAGCCCTTTCAAGCAGTTGTGTCTTCTGCGAGCATTGATCAGCATGTGGAAATACCTAGAATTACAATCTTTTTCTTTGATCCACCTGGATCTTGCCTTTTGCCTTAGCAACGACTCATGGGATTGAGCCGCTCTCCATAAATCCTCCTGAAGTTGTTTTCCTGATTAATGTCTCCTATTGAGATAGTTGTCTATCAGAAGTGATATCCTCCAGCTTGTTTAACTCTTGCTCAATCTTTTGATATTTCTTGAACAATGTTGTTAATGGCGGATGGCGGTTCATGGTGGAAAGCCAAAAATCCGCTATAAAAATATGGCGGATGGCGTAGCGGAAAATGGCGGATGTCATGGCAGACAAAAAAAATACATATATATAAAGTCATTGAAATTGAAAAAAACAATGGATTGCATTCAAATAAACTAAAAATGTTTCATGAGTTCATACAATAATCAATTACAAACACCAAATAAACTCATTAAAGAGTTCAAAATAAGAAAATGATAAAAACATAATGTAAAGTGCAAAATGAAGGTTGAGGCTCTAATCATCTTCTCCAATCCCAACATAATCATCTTCGTTGTTATCATATGGTAATGGAGCATCTCCCTCTCCCTCTTCCCCATCAACTATAAATTATGGTGTCAAATAGAAAAAAAATAAAAATGGGACTGTCAAAAGTAAAAAGAGGGTGTCAAATAGCAAAATGAAAAAAAGCTATAGACAGAAAAAATGGGTGTCAAACAGCAAAAACAAAATTTAAAAAAAAAATAAAAACTGAATGGCACCACTTCACCTGCGATGTTGTTTGCCTTCGTGGGGGTGCTGGTCGCCGTTCCTAGCCCGTGCTCACGCCGCCGTTCCTGTCGGTGGTTGCGCCGCCATTCGTGCCGATGTTGGCTGCGTTCTACGTGCAGACTGCAGAGGGTGTCGCGGCTGGGTGCAGGTGGGTCGCGGTATGGATGCTGGGTGCTGGGGAGGGTGCGGCTGTTTTGCTTTTGGTTGGAGGGCTGCATTTTGATTAACAGATGCGTGGGAGGGGAGGGCTAAGCTTTTGAATGAATTACTGGGTAGGGTTGGGTCTGGTCAGCCCAACTCCTACCGCGGACAAAAAACAAAAAAACATCCTCCATTTTTTGCCTCGCTGCCATATCCGCCATGACCGCCATGGCTATGGCGGCCACCATGGCGCCGCCATCTGCAACCCGCCACGCCACCGCTATTCGGTGGCGTTTTTTCAAAAAACCGCTACGCAATTCCACTATGGCTGCCATTTAACAACATTGTTCTTGAACGTATCCCCAAAATTGTCTCTATTCCACTCCCTCAACCTTGCCTTGAGTGCTTTTATTTTCATTTTTAATACGTACCCTCCCTATCCACTTAGCTGGTTAGATGTCCAGTTTTCCACCACAACTTTCTTGAAAGAAGCATTTGATAGCCAACAGTCCATTATTCTGAAAGGCTTAGGTCCCCAATCAGAACTTCTAGATTTGAGTAAGATCGGGCAATGGTCCGAGAAGTTTCTCTCCAGAGTGTGTTGAGCTGTATCTGGCCACCTTGTAAGCCAATCCGCAGATACCAGGAACCTATCTAGCTTACTTCTGGATAATCCATTTGGTCTGACCCAAGTGAACTTGTTGCCCACCCATGCTGGTTCCACTACCTCCAACTCTTCAATCCATGCGTTGAATTCCCTAGAGCCACCATCCTCCAAAACCCTATGACATGCACCAACTCTCTCTGAGGAATTTCTGATGCTATTAAAATCCCCTAGGATACACCATAAACCGCCCTGGTTGTGATTTTTCAGCTGCAGAATAGTTTCCCATAACACATGTTTGCGTTGAATATCACAAGGGGAATAAATATTGACAATATTCAATGATAGGTCCTCTTGGATCCACTTTCCTGATAACATTATATATCCAAACCCATTGATCTTCCTTTCCAATCTAAAATATTTTTCACTCCACAAACATAAAATACCACCAGCAGTGTTAGTTGCTGGCTGCGCTTCCCATTGAACTTCAGAATCCCCCCATACAGCTTGACACAAGGATCTATCAACCATCTCCTTTTTTGATTCCTGTATGCATAACATGTCAGCATGATGTTTATTGACCATTCTCCTAATCGCTGGCCATTTAACCCCCCTCCCTAGACCTCTTGCATTATATGTGATAATATTCATTGACTCTTCCTCGTCCCTCCCAATCTCTCTGACTCTTTAATGTCCCTTTCTTCCATTTCAACCATTTGCTGCACCTGTTTTATATTGTCATTCCATCCTGATACTCCAAGTTCCTTCGCCAGTTGCCATAGTATCTCTGCCTCCTTAGAATTATTATTATTATCTTGCATTTCATTCTACTGTATAAAATGGTCCACATCATCATGATACGAATCCTGCTGCTGGATATTTTCTTGGTTATGGCCTCCACTATTCAATTCCTGTTGAGTTGATATATTTCCAGGTTCTAGAATTCCACTCGGGTTCCTTTGCACTCCATTTTCCATAGGTTGCTTTTTACGCCACTTTTTCCTAGCATACACACTGAGTAGGTGTTGTTGGTTTGAGTGGGCCTCTATTTTATTACTTCCCTGGTGGGTTCTTAAAACATTGGGGGTGTAGGGAAGTAAAATCAGCCCATCTAAATCCACATGCTCCTTGTCACGTGCGTGGGTTTAGTGAGAATCAGTATCTTCAAAGTCTGACCCACTCCCATCTGCCCTCATATTTCCCTGTTCATGCTCCTCTTCTCTCTTCTTGTCAGGGGTACGAAACCCGTTGACTCCTTCATTCCTTATCTCGTACCTGTCTGCTACCTCAGTTGCTGCTCTGATCTCTTCACACGCTTCATTCTGGCTTTTGTTTGCGTTTGGGCTTGTGTCGCAATCACTGCAACGACTCCTGACCTTTATCCCCTGGTCCAAAGGAATAACCAGAGGGTCATACTGTATGTTGCGACCATCAGGTAATGCCTGATGGTGGCTCAGCTCTCCCACCTCTTGCATGTCGCCCTCTTCCACCATTTTTTGCTCCTCCGCCGTGACTCTCCGTACCTCCGTCATCACCTCTTGTTGGATCGCTTCATTTATCCTCAACTGTGTAAACTCCGGCGACAATCCTAGCACACTTTCCTCTGAGCAGATGTCATCCAATGAGTTGTACATCGCGCTCGGCCTGCATTGACACCTATGAGGGTAGTTTCCGTTTTCTTCTACGACGTAAACCAGGAATACCTCCCCTTCGATATGTACTCTTACTGTGTGTTGTATCATCGGCTTCCACGGTGTTTTAACCAGGATCCTCACCTTATCCATTTTACGTGACTCCTCCAGTTTGTCATCAACTTCCACAACATCACCTGTGGCAGCCAGAATTTTCTTCATATTTTGCGAATCCTATGCCATTAGTGGCACTCCCCAACACTGCAACCATGTTAGTCTAGAACCCGCACACACCTCCCTGTTCCACCTCTCCACCGAGTAGAACAACGACGTGTTGTTCTCCATCATTTGTCGAGCCTTGCCTTCTATGAGGCTGAGAAGAAGTACCATGTCATCACCGATGTATTTAGGCACTATATTCACTCCCCAGTCCCAAAGCATGTCCTCCTCTACATTGTCCAACATTGCTAGCTTTTTGAGTCTTCCCACCCAGGCATCCTGAAGCCATTTCGGCCCCTTCCTGGGAATGTCAAGAAACACTTCTGATGTTGAGGTGTTGCCCACAGCTGTTGACGGTGTCTCTATAGCTGTTCTTGGATGTCGCCGCGCCACCACCTCTGCAAACGATCCACGTTTCAGACCTGGGATCAATGTGTGAGTGACTGCCTTGAAAGTATCTTTGTGTCCCTAATCAACACGCCTAGTGTAGTGTCGACCCCCTGTTGCTGATTGTTGCACTCCTCCCCTGCTTCTTTCGTATTTTGGAATATTAACATACCACTTTTGCCCTCCCAGAACGATGTTATCCAGTCTCCTTTCTAACTATTGCACATTATCTGCTCCAATGAATCTTACAAAACCATATCTTCTCCTATTCCTGTTCCTTTTCTTTGAGATAAAAATCTCCCTAACATCTTCCGCTTTCTTGAAATGCTGCCAGAGCTCCTCCTCCGCTGTGTCTTCAGAGAAACAAGTGAAATAAAATGAGGAGATGTTCCGGTGATCTCTCCAATTAGCTCGCATGTAGCGTTGTTGGTCTCCTATCCTTTGTCCGACGATATTCAGACATGGTTCATTCCTATCTCGCACCCTCTCCCTCTTTCTCCACTCTCTTCTGGGTATCACTCTCTCCAACCCACTGTCTCTCTCTCGCTCTCTCTCACTTATCCTTTTTCTCTATGGATGGCTTACGTAGAATGAGAAGGCTTCAATACACTGATTAATACGGATAGTTTGGATTAATCAATGTATTGAGTCTTGAATTGTCCGTTTAGACAGTTTGGGAAGACATTTTTTATAGTTGATTCATACGTAGAGGTGGATTCTCTTTTGCATGATATGAAGAAATTTAGGTATATTGCATTTGACATTGTTCTTCGGGTGCATACTTGACTGCAGTGATTGTGCACCATGTCACCGCTTTCATGTTGTGTACCTGAAGACCAATGCAAAACACTGTCGAAATTTCGTCAAAGCTAACAAAAGAGATTTTACCTATACATTTGAATCAACTATTAAAATGTCTTCCTGAATGGGATAGGGCCACACCTTTAAAGAAAAAAAAAGTGAGGTTCTCATGCATGATAGATAACTTAATGAAGTGTCACAACAAACGGGAAACATGGGGTGGAACAACTCTTACAATTTATTGAACAAAATGCACAAAGTTTGGGGGAAAATTTTTCTGTCCATGTGTTAAATGTGTGAACGGGAGACACCACTCAGTAAACTAGATAAGATCACATCTTATATGTCATGGGATCATTTCGAACTACACAAAATGTATATGGCATGGGGAATTGCCAGGCATGCCAACAGTTTGTCCCACTGTGCCTGTTCATGAAGACATCGGAGATCACATAGAAATCCATTGTCTGAGGGATGCACAACTTTTACAAGGTTGACAACGGTGTTAGCTTTGGCGAACTTGAAGGCAAGATTTGGGTGGAATGACAAAAGTTTCAATGAATTGCTTGTGCTATTGAAGAAGATGCTTCCTGAAAACAACATTGTCAAAGAATCAGTACGAGGCCAAGACGATATTATGTCTTGTGGGAATGAAGTACCAAAAAATCCATTCTTTCCCTTATGATTGCATATTGTACAGAAATCAGTTTGCAGAACTACGTAAGTGCCCTACATGTGGGGTATCACGGTACAAAGTAAAGGATGTTGACTGCATTGGTGATGCGACCACCAACAGTCGTCCAGCTAAGGTGAGCTGGTATCTTACAATAATACCAAGGTTTAAGCGATTGTTTGCCAATCCCAATGATGCAAAAAACCTTACATGGCATGCGGATGGCAGAAAAACTGATGGTTTGCTCCGAAATCCAGCCAATTCTCCACAATATAAGACAATTGATAGTTTGTATCCACATTTTGGGGAGGAACCTAGAAACCTAAGGCTTGGTCTTGCTTCGGATGGAATGAATCCTTTTGGTAACTTAAGCACAAATCACAGTTCATGGCCTGTTTTGCCGATTATTTACAATCTCCCTCCTTGGTTGTGCATCAAGCCTAAAATTCCCTTATTTCTTCCCCTTAAACCAAGTTGTATCTACATTTTGGGGAGGAGTGGTTGTTATAGGGAGGGACAATGGGTTGGTCGGTTTGTATTGGGAGAGTCCTGGTTCCTTGATTTCTAAAGGATTCTTTCTTTCATTTATTTTAATAAAAGTTCCCTTATTTCTTCCCCTTAAACCAGTTTGTATCGTGCTTGCTAGCCTAGCCAACCATACCAAAAAGCAGCTTGAACATGTAACTGCAATCTTAGATACATGTCTGCCAGTCATGAGTGTATAATAGTTATAATAAATAGATGATTTTTGATCCCAATCAATGCAAATCATGAGGTAGATAGGGTTTGTTACACAATCCAATCAAACACCCCCTACAAAGACCAAACAAACTTCAGAGGATATGTATGATTTCAGCTTTCTAAACTACATTATTCTTAGACAACAACCTATTTTTGGAGTGTCTTTTGTATGCACATTCCCCGTCATGGATTCTCAACCTTTGGATACTCCAACATAGCTTGTAGTAGACACTCTCCCAGATAGAGAATGGAATTATCCCATAGCAAGTGTTAGAAACAGCCTTGCATTCTGATCCCTCCCAAAATCTAAAAAATAAAAGGATCTGGGAAAAGCCTAAAATTTTCTATTTTTATTTTCAATTAGAAGAATTTACTATATACTTGTTTCTTCCTCAACTCCCGTTAAGAAATAACTTTTAGAAACATTTAGTTTGATTGGTTCCAGAGATTATATGGTTATGCTTCATCTAATCCTCTAGATGACCAATTTATATGAAGCAAAGCAAATATAAATGCATCTTTAATCAACAATGAACGAGCATAGTATACAAGAACCATTTTGACACCATTGCCTCTTAAAAATGAAATAATTTTTAGCTCTCAAATTAATACAGAAGCATTCCTGGCTAACTTATATAAATTACCGATCACTGATGCCTCTGGTAATAGTAATACAATTGTGCAAAACATCAACAATTATAATGCTTCAACATAAATTGATTGTTTTGGACTTTTGGTATAATCACAATAAATGATCCCTGAGTCATATGGATCGGGATAGTCTTTAATAGTGTTGTTTGTAGCCCTTCTTTAATTCCTCTATCGTTTTGTTCTTATTATATTACTTGACTTCCTCTTTCTATTTTCCAATCTATTTTATTTTTTATATATTTTTTGTCGGAAAAGAAAAGGACTAGAAGGGATCTAATTTGTGGATCATACTAGCAGAACCCTAAAATAAATGATTTTTCTACCAGCTATATGTATTGAAGGATTTGTTCTTCTCTGCATTGTACAAAACATGGTTGATATGATTAAGTATAATTTGGATGGTAAAGGCAGCTAGCTACCTAAGAGATGTGGAAACAGAAAAATTCAAAGACTTTGAAAAGAAAACCATTTTTCCACATTTCAATTCTAACATCACTTAACTAACCAATATTTATCCACTAATTAGTTTGGATGTGTGTATATGTGGAGCATATGTAGCAAGTGTGGCAAGAGTTAATGTTTTTTTTTATCAGCAAAGATAGAATATATATATATTAATTGAGTACCAGTGGTACTAAAAGATACAAGTTACACCTTCGAAACTGGTTCAAAGTCAGACTTTGTGTTTGACCTAAACCAGATAATGATTATAGAGATTTCTATTACATATACTTATTATAGTTTCCTATCCTCAGCTACTTAGAAACCCTTCCCTAAGATTTGTTGACCATTAGAGTTAATGTTAGTCATGCAATCTTACATGGATAATTAATTTTTTTTTGTTAAATCTAATCTTAACTTCACTTTTGTTATATGGTAAATATTAGCTCCTCTTAAGCTTTTATATGATATACTTTCTATACAATATATATACATATATATGAAAAATTGAGAAGAGATGATTTGGACCAATACCATTCAATCTCACACATAATAAGATTAACTTTTCTCACTTGCGATCTCATATGATTTGTAGAAAGCACATGATGTGTAGAAAGTAGCTACTTCCAGCAAGAACACACAAAAAAACTCATTAAGAGGGAGAAAAATAGAGGAAGCAAGTGTTGAACCCTCCTTTTTGTCTCTCTCATGTGTGTTTTGACTCTATCTATGCAATAAAAAGTACAAAAAACAACACACACAAAGAAAGAGAGGGATAATAAGAGAACTAGATAAGACCCTCTTTATTTAGGCTAAATGTAGAAGCAAGCTTCATGAAGAATCAAGATTGACTCAAGGAGTTTTGATCATAACAAAGATGATGACAAAAAGCTCAAAAGTCAAGAACACTTCATGTTAACAAAGATGATGACTTCAAGAATCAAAGAATGAGTTCAAGATTGAATCAAGAACACTTCAAGGTTCAAGAGGAAATTTGATTTCAAGAATCAAGAATCAAGTTTCAAGATTCAAGTTCCAAGAATCAAGATCAAGATTCAAGACTCAAGATTCAAGAATCAAGAGAAGACTCAATCAAGATAAGTATTAAAAAGTTTATTTCAAAAACTGAGTAGCACATGAATTTTTCTCAAAACCTTTTACCAAAGAGTTTTTACTCTCTGTTAATCGATTACCAGATTATTGTAATCGATTACCAGTAGCAAAATGGTTTTCAAAAAGGTTTCAACTGAATTTACAATGTTCCAATTGATTTCAAAATGTTGTAATCGATTACAATGATTTGGTAATCGATTACCAGTGTGTTTGAACGTTGGAATTCAAATTAAATTGTGAAGAGTCACATCTTTTCACAAAAATGCTTTGCGTAATCGATTACACTGATTTGGTAATCGATTACCAGTGATAGTTTCTGAACAAAATCAAAAGATATAACTCTTCCAATAGTTTTCAAATTTTTCTAAAAGTTATAACTTTTCCAAATGGTTTTTAAGTTTTTCTAAAGGTTATAACTCTTCTAATGGTCTCTTGACTGGACTTGAAGAGTCTATAAAAGCAAGGCTTTGATTTGCATTTCAATGATCTTTTCAATTCATTCTTTAGACAACAAACTTTTGCCAATTGATTTCTGAATCTCTTTGAACTTCTTCTTCTTCCTTTTGCCAAAAGCTTTCCAAAGTTTTCTGGTTTTCCAAACCTTGAAAATTGTGCTATTCATCTTTTTCATTCCCTTCTCCCTTTTCCAAAAAGAATTCGCCAAGGACTAACCGCCTGAATTCTTTTTGTGTCTCTCTTATCCCTTTTCCAAAAGAACAAAGGACTAACCGCCTGAATTCTTTTGTGTCTCCCTTCTCCTTTGTCAAAGAATTCAAAACGACATAGTCTGAGAATTCTTTTGATTCTTTCCTTTCCCATATACAAAAGATTTCAAAGGACTAACCGCCTGAGAATTCTTTTGTATCCCCATTCACAAAGTTTCAAAGGTTTAACCGCCTGAGAACTTTGTCTTAACACATTGGAGGGTACATCCTTTGTGGTACAAGTAGAGGGTACATCTACTTGGGTTGTTGACTGAGAACAAGAGAGGGTACATCTCTTGTGGATCAGTTCTAGTGGAGGGTACATCCACTAGGTTGTTCAAAGAGAACAAGGGAGGGTACATCCCTTGTGGATCTTTGCTTGTAAAAGGATTTTTACAAGGTTGAAAAGAAATCTCAAGGATCATAGGTTGCTTGGGGACTGGATGTAGGCATGGGTTGTTGCCGAACCAGTATAAAAACTCTTGTGTGTTTGTCTCCTTCTTCCCTACTCTTTTAATTTCCGTTGTGCACTTTCATTCTTGCTTTTACTTTTGGTTAAGTTTCTTTTCTATTCTTTATTTTCTTAACAACATGGTAAAGGCCTTAGAAGAGTAAATTTTTAATTAGTAAAGGTTTAGGAATAATAAATTCAACCCCCCCCCCCTCTTAATTATTCTGAGGCCACTTGATCCAACAAGTGATATCAGAGCAGGTATCTTGTAGAAAGTTTAACCACTTCAAGATTCATGGCCTCTTTAAATCCTTTATTTCTTGAAGGAAATTCTATTCATAGACCACCCATTTTCAATGGTGAGGGTTACCATTATTGGAAAACCCGTATGCAAATTTTTATTGAAGCCATAGATTTAAACATTTGGGAAGAAATAGAAATAGGACCATACATACCCACTGTAGTAGATGTAAGCACAAGCACTACAACACAAAAACCTAGAGATAAGTGGACAGAATAAGATAGAAGAAGAATCTAGTATGATTTTAAAGCCAAAAACATTATTACTTCAGCCCTAGGAATAGATGAGTATTTTAGAGTGTCAAATTGTACAAATGCCAAGGAGATGTGGGATACTCTCCAACTAACACATGAAGGAACCACTGATGTAAAAAGATCTAGAGTCAATACCCTTACCCATGAATATGAATTATTTAGGATGAACCCTAATGAAAACATCCATAGCATGCAGAAAAGATTTACACATATAGTAAACCATCTTGCCTCTTTAGGAAAAATCTTTCCTAATGAAGATTTAATTAACAAAGTTTTAAGATGTTTAAGTAGGGAATGGCAGCCCTAGGTAATTGCTATTTCTGAAAGTAAAGATCTCTCTTCCATGTCTCTTGCTACTTTATTTGGAAAATTGCAGGAACATGAGATGGAACTCCAACGTCTTAATAAAAATGAAGAAACTGACAAAAAGAAGAGAAGTATAGCACTTAAAGACTCATCATCAATACAAGAAGGAAATGAAGAAGAAGATTCAGATGATGAAGAAGACTTCTCATTTTTTGTGAAGAAGTTTCAAAAATTTGTCAAGAGAAGAAGAATAGAGAGGCGTCAGAACTTTAACAATGGAAGAAGATCACAAGAAGACTCTCAAGTCCTTAGACGTTGCAAATGCAACCAACTTGGTCACATCAAAGCCAATTGTCCTTCAAATGAAGAATGGCCTGAGAAAAGTGATAAGAAAAGGTATGATGAAAGAAGGACCAAGAAAGCCTACACTGCATGGGATGACAATGATTCATCCGATGGTTCAGAAAAGGAGATTAATCTTCTAACCAAGGATTATGAAAGTGATGAGAACATTTCTCAAGAATGATAAACAAAAAGAAAAAGTATGATTCTCATCTTTGAAGATTTAGATACCTTAATCATGAAAAAGGTAATATCAAAACCATTCTCTTATTAAAAATTTTCTTATGTTGAAATTTTCCTTCAATCAATTTGATTATGATGACTAACAATTTTTCATTTGTTTGTTTTGATTGTTTGAAATTATGAGTATGTATTCTTGATTGATTTTATCTTCTTTGCATGAAATTTTCATTAAAATATTTTAATAATATCTATAATCATTATTCTTCAATACTTGTGTTTGATTGCTTTGATATAATTAAATATCTACATGTTTTAATGTTTTTGCATAATATGACATGTGAGTTACTTGCTTAAGGTTCATTCATAAAGTTTTTCAAAATCCATTATGTTATATTTATTTTTTATATAAGAATTTTCAGATATAAAGTACTTTTTTATTCTGAAAAATGTGTTATCCAGCATGAGCATGATAAAGATATTGAGCATATAGGTTTTAGAGAAAATAATGTTTACATGATTAGCTGAGTTGAACTTTCTAAGTTTTTAAATTATCTTTAACAAATTTGAATGTTTAATGATGCCTGTGATCTATATACTTCAATCCTAGTATAATTCTTGTTTGATATGTTTGAATTACTTGATTGATTGTTCAAAATTGTTTTTATGCTTTTCAAAATTATTATATTTTATTTCAAATAAAATTATTTTAATATGGTAAAACCTTCTATGTTAATTAAAAAAAACAACTCATCTTGGTAAGTGTTGATAGTCAATTATCACTTAATCTTAGGAAAAAGTTGACTGTGTTTTAAAATTTGTAGATACTAAAAACCAACCTGTAGACATCTTCACAAAACCACATAGTCTTAGACAAATGATTTATGTTTTGATGACTTATGACTTATTTGTTGTTTATGCACATATGCTTCTATTATAATGTGAGGATAATTTATTATCTTGTTTGATTTCTATAAGTTTTTCTTTTCTTGTTTAATTATTATATTTTGATTTTAATCCTTGAATTTGGCTATGTTTTTATGACATTTGAGCACTTATTATTTCTTTTTAATATTTGCTTAGTATGACTGAACAATTATGAATTATGCTATATGACTATGGTTTTTTATATATATTTGATCTATTCATTTTTCTTTCTTCATGATTGGTTTATATTCTTCAATGTATGTCTTGTGAATGATTAGTTGTATTTGTATGTTTCGTACTTGCTACGCACTTTGGCTTTTTGTTGATGCCAAAGGGGGAGAGAAATAGGGATTAAATCAAGAAGTCACATAAGTAATTAACTTAATTTCAAGTGAAGCATAAACTCAAAAACAAAGGGGGAGAATGGAAATTTATGTGAGTGATCGACTAGGAAAAAGTGTGTGTGTGTGTGTTTCTTGATTTCAGAAGTTGTCATCATCAAAAAGGGGGAGATTGTAGAAGCAAGCTTCACGATGAATCATGATTGATTCAAGGAGTTTTGATGATAAGAAAGATGATGAAAAAAAGCTCAAAAGTCAAGAGCACTTCATGTTAACAAAGATGATGACTTCAAGAATCAAAGAATGAGTTCAAGATTGAATCAAGAACACTTCAAGGTTCAAGAGGAAATTTGATTTCAAGAATCAAGAATCAAGTTTCAAGATTCAAGTTCCAAGAATCAAGATCAAGATTCAAGACTCAAGATTCAAGAATCAAGAGAAGACTCAATCAAGATAAGTATTAAAAAGTTTATTTCAAAAACTGAGTAGCACATGAATTTTTCTCAAAACCTTTTACCAAAGAGTTTTTACTCTCTGTTAATCGATTACCAGATTATTGTAATCGATTACCAGTAGCAAAATGGTTTTCAAAAAGGTTTCAACTGAATTTACAATGTTCCAATTGATTTCAAAATGTTGTAATCGATTACAATGATTTGGTAATCGATTACCAGTGTGTTTGAACGTTGGAATTCAAATTAAATTGTGAAGAGTCACATCTTTTCACAAAAATGCTTTGCGTAATCGATTACACTGATTTGGTAATCGATTACCAGTGATAGTTTCTGAACAAAATCAAAAGATATAACTCTTCCAATAGTTTTCAAATTTTTCTAAAAGTTATAACTTTTCCAAATGGTTTTTAAGTTTTTCTAAAGGTTATAACTCTTCTAATGGTCTCTTGACTGGACTTGAAGAGTCTATAAAAGCAAGGCTTTGATTTGCATTTC
Source organism: Glycine soja (assembly GCF_004193775.1). Classification (NCBI taxonomy): domain Eukaryota; kingdom Viridiplantae; phylum Streptophyta; class Magnoliopsida; order Fabales; family Fabaceae; genus Glycine; species Glycine soja. Next base: position 26,283,049 of record NC_041017.1, on the reverse strand, counting down.
AATGATCTTTTCAATTCATTCTTTAGACAACAAACTTTTGCCAATTGATTTCTGAATCTCTTTGAACTTCTTCTTCTTCCTTTTGCCAAAAGCTTTCTAAAGTTTTCTGGTTTTCCAAACATTGAAAATTGTGCTATTCATCTTTTTCATTCCCTTCTCCCTTTTCCAAAAAGAATTCGCCAAGGACTAACCGCCTGAATTCTTTTTGTGTCTCTCTTATCCCTTTTCCAAAAGAACAAAGGACTAACCGCCTGAATTCTTTTGTGTCTCCCTTCTCCTTTGTCAAAGAATTCAAAACGACATAGTCTGAGAATTCTTTTGATTCTTTCCTTTCCCATATACAAAAGATTTCAAAGGACTAACCGCCTGAGAATTCTTTTGTATCCCCATTCACAAAGTTTCAAAGGTTTAACCGCCTGAGAACTTTGTCTTAACACATTGGAGGGTACATCCTTTGTGGTACAAGTAGAGGGTACATCTACTTGGGTTGTTGACTGAGAACAAGAGAGGGTACATCTCTTGTGGATCAGTTCTAGTGGAGGGTACATCCACTAGGTTGTTCAAAGAGAACAAGGGAGGGTACATCCCTTGTGGATCTTTGCTTGTAAAAGGATTTTTACAAGGTTGAAAAGAAATCTCAAGGACCGCAGGTTGCTTGGGGACTGGATGTAGGCACGGGTTGCTGCCGAATCAGTATAAAAACTCTTGTGTGTTTGTCTCCTTCTTCCCTACTCTTTTAATTTCCGTTGTGCACTTTAATTCTTGCTTTTACTTTTGGTTAAGTTTCTTTTCTATTCTTTATTTTCTTAACAACATAGTAAAAGCCTTAGAAGAGTAAATTTTTAATTAGTAAAGGTTTAGGAATAATTAATTCAACCCCCCCTTCTTAATTATTCTGAGGCCACTTGATCCAACACTAAATTCTCTACATGATAATTTCGTATTAATCTATCTGTTAGATGTTTCTGCAATATTTCTTTTATCCATTCTTCATTTTCTTTGTTAATTTTTCTTTGTCTATAAAAGGTACTGACATTGTAATTGTATTAGCTGTTGCCAGCTCAAATATTAAAGCCTTGTCTTGTATTTTTTTTCCAAGTTTCATTTGGTTCAGCAGCTTAGTTTCAGATTCTAGAGTTTCATGTAAGCAAATCTATGTTTTTGAATAGGAGTGGATAAAGAAAAGGAAATTGTTTGCAGAAATAAATGATAACTGATAAGTATACCAATATTCATTTCTTATTAGTTAGTTTGGACCTAATAACTGATAATGTTTGCACATTAATGTCAACCATTTTTTACTAGACCATGGCAAGTGTTACAATTGGACCTGCTACTGCACTACTCTGAATATTCATGGCTTCGCATTATAAATTGTTGAGTGTTTCATGACTTTGCATTAGGTATTTTTTTTATATAATTTTTATTCTTCTCATTCTAATATGTTTCATTTGCTATCTTTTATAGGTTTCTATGTTTATAATCTGTTGCAATTTTTACTTGGAAGGCTAGAGCATTTGGTTTACTCTATAGCTACTCAGTGAGGACTCTCTTCTTGACAAGTTTCATGGATTGTTAAATGTAGTACTAGTTGTGCTTGATTGGTGTATCACTGGCTTAACTAGATTGTTTGATATGATTTAATTTGTAGGCTATTTTTCTTTTCCTATTTGCACTGTCATCACCACATTCATTGATATTGTTAGTGACCATCTTTTCAGGTATGAATGTCTTTCATACACTTTTCAAACTCTTTTTTCTTACTATTGCTTTTATAATTTGTTTACTTGATTAATGAATATTGTTTTATATACAAGCTATACTCCTTATAAATGAACCTTAGTTTCTCATTTGAGAGTCAATACGATGATTAATACGGATAGTTTGGATTAATCATTGTATTGAATCTTGAATTGTTTGTTTGGACAGTTTGACAAGAGTAATTTTTTATACTAGATTGATACATATAGGTTAAGCCTCTTTTCTTAAATTTGATGAAATTTTGGTGTAGTGCATTTCGCTTTATTCTCTTAGTGCATGCTTGATTGTGATGGAATTGATATCACCGCTTTCATGTGGTGTATTTGGAGATCAATGTGAAATTCTCCCAAAATTTTGTCAAGTCTAAGAAAAAATACTTAACCTATGCGTATGAATCAAGTATAAAAAAATGTCTTCACGAATGGGATAGGGTCACACCTTTAATAAAAAAAAAGTGAGATCTGCATGCATGGAATGACTTTGTGAGTATCACATAAGAGGAAAGATGGATAGAAGTTTGATGAATGTAAGTTGCATAAGCCTTGTGTTTGAGAATGGGGTTGAACAAATCGTGGAATTTGCCTTGAAAAGAACTCGATCAGATGAGGATGAGAAGTATTTGTGTCCTTGTATTAACTGTTTGAATGGGAGACGACAAGTAGTAGATAACATACGGGAACATTTCCTCTTTGATGAGATTAAAAAGAATTATACAACACGGATATGACCTTGAGATCATTGTTTGATGTAGTTTGATATACTTGTTTCATGTACTTTTTAAACTTATGTTAGTATATTTTATGTTTTTTAGTGTTTCTTTATTTAATAATATTTATTCGATAATATATATATATATATATATATATATATATATATATATATATATATATATATATATATATATATGTTTCGGGTAAGTGCAATTGAAGTGAATTGGGTAGAATCACATGCTTTTTTGGTGAGGCAAAGTTACAACTGTTTTCTTGTAGGTGAAAAAAGATTGGGATTGTTTGAGGCTCTTTGGTTACCTAATATTCATATGGTCATATTAATATTTTGTAACCTTGGTAGTAGAAAGTTCATGTTATGGGATCCCATAGGTTGGTTGACTATCTTTTGTAAATAGGTTTAGGTACCCTTTGTACCTCTTTTACATATATACAACATCATTTTGCTGATTTTAAAAAAATAATTATAGTACAAATCCTTTAATTTGCTTCCACACACATAGTTATAGTACTAGCTAGATTTATTTCCTACTTCTATCCATGTAAACAACATATATTTTTACATTATTTCTATCTTTCTTGTTTCTTTCTTTCATTCATTCTTATTTTTTTTCATTTCTATTTTTACTCATAAAATACAACTTGTTTTATTTATTTTTGTTTTGACCCTTGACATTGCTAGGGTCCGTGTGTTGGAAAATCATCATCATCGCATCTGTTTGTCACCTCAACTTTTGTCGCATCCATCATCTTTGTTGTTTCTACCAGGTAGCTTTTATTTGGTTGTATGTTAATTGTGAGTCATGTTAAGAGATTTTGTATCTTATTAGTATTGTTTTATTGATGGGAAATTAATGGTTTGAAGTTCTTTCAATTTTTATGTTATTCTATACATTATAATAATAGTGGAAGATATAAAATTTATTCTTTTATGCTTATACAATCGTCATTTATTTGATAAGTCAACAATAAGATTTTACTAGGTGTTGCCTAGCAAATTGTATCAGAACTAAAAGTTCTTAAAAATTGGTGCTCTTTCACAGTATAACATGTCTTGAATATTATTGGGTTTCCTTCTCTTTATTTTTCATTTTCTATTATTGTTTTTTTCTGGAGGTTATAATTAATGTATAGGTACAAGATAGTCAATTAACGTTTCTTACAAGATATGTATGTAAATTTGCATCTAAGTTGTTAAATGTTGCAATCTTGGTGTAGTGGACTTTCAGGTGCCATACTGATTTTCTGAACTACACAGTTAGGAAACTGATTGTTTCTTTATTGGTAAAATTGTAAAATTGGTCCCCCACTTTATCTCCAATTTCGGATTTGGTCCCCCTATAATTTAATTCACAAATTTGGTCCCCCAGTTTTATAAATCCCTGTAAAATTGGTCCTGAAAGCCCAATTTGGACATTGACCGTTAACCTCAGACGTTGACTGCCACTTGTGATTGCCACGTGTCAATGCCACGTGTCAATGACCCGTGTCAACGTTTGAGTGGTCACCTGTAAAGACTTCATTTTTTGTAGGTAAAATTGTACTTTTGGTCCCCCATATAGTTTAATTCACACATTTTGTCCCCCAGTTTTATAAATCCATTTATAAATTGTTCCTGCAAAATTGGTCTTTTGAATGGTTTAGCTACTGGTGCTAGAGACGTGGTAGGTCTTGATAAATCTTGCACTTCTTTTTCATCGTAAGTTTTTCACTCACTTGGAATCCAGAGAAAAATCACTCTTTGTCTCTCTCCCACTTCTGGGGTTGTTCAACTTGGGAAAGTGGCGCATGAATCCCAACCTGGGTGGGTCATAAATTTTCAGATCTCTTACTTTAACAGGTTTTGTAATAACCCCCTATTTTTTTTCTTTTTTTGCTCCCCCATGCGGTATTATGTGTATACGAATGCTTGAGTGGCCTATGTATGATAATGGTATTTTTGTTTGAAATTTGAAATACAACTTCTCCAGTAATGAAATTTGGCTGAATTTATAAAGGGATTTATAAAACTGAGGAACCAAATGTGCGAATTAAATTATAAGGGGACCAAAATATAAATTGGAGTAAAACTAGGGGACCAAAAGTACAACTTTACCAAAAAACATGAAGCCTTTACAGGAAACCACTCAGACATTGACACGTGGCAGTCAACGTCTGAGGTTAACAGTCAACATCCAAATCGGGCTTCCTGGACCAATTTTGCAGGGATTTATAAAATTGGGGGACCAAATTTGTGAATTAAATTATAGGAGGATCAAATCCGAAATTGGAGATAAACTGGGGGACCAAAAGTGTAATTTTTCCTTCTTTATTTAATACCTATACTGCATATATCGTTACCCTTGTAATTTAGACTTTTGCACTATTAATTTAGATTCATTTCAGCACTTGTTTACCACTTTTTTTTTGTTTTACTGCCACTAGTCTAGAATCCTTTTGCTGCCCTTAGTACTTGATAGACCAGAACTTTCTCCAATGCCCAATGAATTTCAATAACCAAATATTGTCTCTTGATTTTTCATTGCCATTGCTAACCGTGCAAACTAACTAACTAACAATAGTTATTTATTTTGAGTACAAGTTTTTAACTACTTGAGGGTTGAATCCTTTGTGGCCTTCCTAGCTTTTCTCCCTAAAACCTATGTTATTTATTTTTGTTGTGTTTGACAATTATCATTATTTTCTGTTATAATTTACAAGCCACTTTGTCATATAGAAAAAAATGGAAGTTCAGGAGCATCGTAAGTGGATGGATAAGAGGATGAGTCCTGATAAGAGAAGGTGACAAATGAATTTATGGCAGGGGTTGTTGAGTTTATTGACTTTGCTTGTGCAAAAGAAAATTATAAAAGAGAAGGAAAGTTGAGGTGCTCATGTAAAAAATGCAAATGTATGAAGTATCATTTAGTTGATGGGGTCAAGATGCATCTTTGTATGAAAGGGTTTATGAGTGATTACTACTATTGGACTAATCATGATTAACAAAGGCCTCCCATTCCACCAACCATTTCAAACAACTCCTATTATGGAAGTAGTGGAGTTTGAGAAGGCTTCAATGATTTTGAGTATCTAGTAATGGATGCTGCTAAGACCGTCTATTGGTAATTATATTAAGTAGCAACAGTTTGACTATGCAGAACAAATGAGGGGAAATCTTAACCTGATTTTTTGACATGTTGGCAGCTATGCAAGCTCCCTTTTATAATGGTTGTGAAAGTTACTCTGAATTGTCAATTGCATTAGAAACTTTAAGTGTCTTGCTTTAATCGATGAGTAGATTTTATGAGGAAGGCATTGCCAAAATATAATAAAATACCTAAAAAAATTTATCACTCAAAGAAATCAATGGAACAACTTGGATTAGGTTGCCAAAATATTCATTGTTGTCTAAAAGGATGTATATTTATCACCATCCTCTTGATAAGGATCTTTGTTAATGTAGATTTTGTCGAGAAGACGTTACAAAACTGTTAATTAGAAATGGTAAAGCTAGAGATGTCCCTTTAAAAAAGATGTGGTATTTTCCAATTATTCCAAGGCTTCAAAGACTTTATTCCTCAATTCATCATGAGAATGTGAGAGAGCCAGGTTATATATCTCACCTATCCGATGGAAAGGCTTAGAAGAGTTTTGATGAAAGATATTCTGAATTTGCAATAGACTCCCCAGAATGTCAAGTTAGGGCTATGTTATGATCGGTTTGCACCATCTAATATATCTGACAGACCTTATTTTTGTTGGTCAGTAATTCTTACTCCTTATAATCTCCCACCTTGGATGTGCATCAGAAAAGAGTTCTTATTCTTGACCATTATGATCCATGGCCCATCCAATCCAAAAAATAAAATTGATGTGTACTTGCAGCCACTTATAGATAACCTCAAACTTTTATGGAATTTTGGTGTCATGACCTCTGATGTCTCATTGAAGCATAATTTTTTTATGAAAGCTTGCTTGTTGTGGACTATTAGTGATTTTCCTGCATACAAAATGTTGTCAGGTTGGATGACAATGGGTAAACTTGCTTGTCTAATCTGCATGAAAAATCAAAAGGAATATACCTTGATAAGGGTTGAAAGGTATCATTTTTTGATTTACATAGAAAATTCTTGCCAATTGATCATTCTTATAGAAGAAATAAAATTGCTTTTAGGCATAGACATGATGAGACCAAATAAAATTGCTTTGAATGCTAGACTAGACATGGTAGATATTTGTAGGCGAAGAGATTTGGAGTTGTAAGATGGAGAAGGGCGGAAACTGAAAAAACCCAAGGCAAAATACACATTAACTAAGCAACAAAGATTAGTAGTGTGTGCGTGGGTCAAAAGACTAAAGCCTACCCGATGGGTATGCCTTTGCCTTGCCACGTGTTCCTGCAATGTTTGCTTCCAGTTGCCTTCAAAGCTTTACCAAAGGCCATTTGGAACACACTGACAGAGTTCAATCAGTTCTTTCGAGAAATAACTTCGCCTCTACTAAAAGATGATGCTTTATGCTTAATGGAAAAAAAATATTCCAATAACTTTGTGCAAACTTGAACAAATATTTCCCAAGTTTCGTCAACTTTATGGAGCATCTTCCAATTCATTTGCCTTATGAAGCTAGGGTTGGTGGTCTCGTGCAATATCGGTGGATGTATCCCTTTGAAAGGTTGAGTAATATATCTTATTCGTTTTCAATAAATGATTAATCAATATTTATTAAATTAATGTCTTCAATTTATTGTTTTAGGTTTATTCACCCTTTAAAAGACAAGGTCACAAACACATTTGCAATTGAGGGCAGTATTTGTGAAGCTTATTTAGTGGAAGAGACCTCTACATTTACATCTTACTACTATCCGCCCGATGTTCCATGTAGAAGGAATATTGTGCCACGAGATGATGATGGAGGTAAAGGTAGTTCAATCAGACCACCTTTATCTCGCCTTGGCTCCACACTTGACATTCTATTTTACCCCACTTTGGAACCACCTTCCCTCCTCAGCAGATTGACAAATTAAGTCGAGGTCCCACCACCATAGGAATTCACTGTTGCACCTTCTTACCTCATCCAAGTTCCTCTAGCCTCCATATTTTGAATCCAACACTCTAGCCCACAACTCTCATTTATGATGAAATAAATTCCATCTCAATTTTTTGAGAAGGGCACAATTAAATTTCCTCAGGTCCTTAATTCCCAAGCCCCCCTTCTCCTTTGGAAGGCATACTGATTCCCACTTGACCCATGCAATCTTCTTCTCCTTTAATTCTCCTCCCCACAAAAATCACCTCTACAACCTCGTCAACCTGTCCAAAACTTTCCTTGGAGGTTTTTGTTTTTTTGAAGCTTTTAGTTCTGCTTAGTTATTTTTTATTTGGGTCATAAGGTTGTACTGTGTGTTTGTGTGAACATTGATTGGTTCTGCTTACTTGTTTTAGGTCTTGGTATCAATTTGTTGTGTGATAATGGCTAATTCCATTTAAGGAGTTAGAGTTATCCACCTCGCTAATGTTTGATGGAACCTGTCAACATGATGTGGCCTGCCCTGCCTAACCCGTAGGTCCGACGAGCCAACAGCAGCATGGGAAGGGTTGGCTCATTAGACCGCCATACATATATTTTTTTAAAGAAAATCTAAGTACTAATAGGTGTTTAGGGTTTGGGTTGTCACTTTGTATTTTTTATAGTATTGTTCAAAATAGGTATTTGTTATTATTTTTATATTATTTTATAAATTCAATTTCTTTGATACTTATAGAAAAAATTATATTAAAATCAAATTTAGAATAAACAATTGATATACTTTACATTTTTAAACTAAATTTGTTCATTTGAATTATTTTTATTAAATATATATATATATATATATATATATATATATATATAATTTTTTTTTTTTGGTGGGTCGGCCTGCCAACTTGCACTTGAGCGGGGCAGGTCAAAATCTTTAGTCCAACATTATAAGGAGGGCCAGCCTATCCCGACCCACTTTTGGTGGGCTAGCAGCAGAGTGGGCCAAAATGGGTTGAACTAGTCCACTTTACCACCCATAGTGCCATTGCAAGCGCATGTTTGATGGAACTTTATGACGTATCTTTTCTAAGGAGTAGCAACAACAACAACAACAAAACAAAATAAAAAAAAAACTAACTTTAATTGTGTCTTTTTTTTTCTTTCAGGAATTATTTTGTTGTATGAAACAAATATTTAAATTAAAGTATAGAAAAAAAATTGTGAAAATCATCCTAAATTTTGAAAATTTCTTCTTAAATAATAATTTCTTTATTTTAACCAAACAATCCCTTACAGTACAGAATCGTCTTCTCCATGGGAACACTTTGAAAAGCCACTTTCTTCCCCGAGGACGCTCACTCTCTAGCTGCAACGCTCGACCTTTCTTGTTGCACAATCCATTCTCTCTCTCTCTCTCTTGTTGGTAGGTTGTCTCTTTCTCTCTGTCCCTGCCCACTTTTTCTATTTCAATTTTGATTTTATTGACGGCCTGTATGTTTTGCCTATATGGATTACATTTATACGTTTTGGAATTTACTTGGATTTTGGTTTGATGGGGTTGGAGGATACTGAATATGGTGAAATAGGTCGTGGCTTTTTCTTTGGTGGTTTGAGGTTGAGCTAGGTGGTGATTACTATGTGTTTGTGAATATGCATGAAAGAGAAAGAGAGAAAATAATGGATAGATTCAGAGAGAGAAGGATGAAGGAGACTGTGATAGTGTCAATTCGGGTTTAGGAGAATGTGAGGTTAAGACATAATTAGAAAGAGAGGGAAGAGAGTTGGTTTGTTGTCAATTGTGTTAGGATTCAGTCACTCCAAAAGCCCGTAGAAGCTTCACTCATTATGCTTTGTGACGGTGTTTAAGGTGTGGGGAATGGGGGTTTAAGCACTTTGGTTTCTATATTTATTTAGCCTTTTGGTTTTAGAAAAGCTTATAGCTGCTGTATTATTGATTTCTTAGTTGGTTAAAGACCCCTTTTATGTTGTGTTTGGATGCACAAAAACACTTTCTCTTTAATTTTCTTAAATGCTTTTTAAAGAGATTTTCTTTAATTGTTACTCCTATGTTTTACGTTGTGGCCATTCCTTTTACTGTACTTTGCTCTAATTCCTCATGTTTTGTGATACCGGCAACACTTTTTCTAGATCATAGCAATTTATCCGCCATGATGAATGTGTCTCTATGGTTAGCCTATGTGTCATACTTGTATACAGATATTATACTTTGATCAAAAGTTACTTATTAAGGATGCAAGATAAAAGCAATACCAAACTTATGGCCTATTGATTGGCACCACCCAATGCTTATTTTTTACCTTAAAATAGTAAAATACCTTTCATCTCATCCACTGAATGACTCAATTTAAATGTAATAAGTTATTACTGATATGTTCAATTGTTGATAGTTATACATTCAATTATAATCTGCAGCTTTAAATTAGTACATTATTATAATCTGCAACTTCAAAGTTTACACTCATCTTAAATCTACAACTTTATCATAATCTTAATCTGAAAACAATTGTTATACATTCAGAGTTTTAAATTAGTATATTATTAGTTTCACTTTGTTAACTTGTGTATGCTCCTAGCGGGATAAGTCTGTTGTTGTTAAATTGTGTGTGCTAATAAGTAATACATGTGTAAACTTTTGCATGCAGTATGGCAAACAGCAAATATGAGTATGTCAAGTGTTTTGAAGTTGAGGATGAGGTCATGTTTCCTAATATCATTCTTGTTTGGATCAAGGCCAGTAAACTTCATAAACCTCACGATTTAAATGCCTTGAAATTGATGAACTCTTGCGCTGTTAAAGTTCTTGAAGAGTATGCAGACGTAGTCCTTGCATATGGGTTCAGTGATGAGTATACTTTTGTTTTCAAGAAGACCTCCAAGTTCTATGAAAGGCGTGCAAGCAAAGTGCTATCCATCTTTACGTCTTTTTTCTCATCCATCTTTGTGAGAAAATGGGATGAATTCTTTCCATACAAGGAACTACAATGTTCTCCTTCCTTCCACGGGCGAGTCATAGCTCGTGCATCTGTAGAAGCTCTTCAAGTGTATCTTTTGTGGCGACAGAATATTTGTCATTTGACTAATCTGCATGAGCAATGCCTTTGGCGTCTTGTTGAACGTGGAATGAATGGGAAGGAAGCATGGGATTTCATCAAGGATTTTGACAAAAGTGAGCTAAACAATCTTTTGTTTGATGAGTTCAATGTTAATTACAATACACTAGAGCCGATATTCCGCTAAGGGTCTTGTGTTCTGAAGACAATCGTTGAAGATATTGTGAAGTACACAGATAATGGTGCTCCAATTAAAAGGTGCAAAAGCAAGATAATCACAGTGCATTCCAAGAAAATAGCAAGTTAGAGATTTTTGAATGAGCATACTGTTCTTTTGAAGGAGCTTGGTGGGTTTGTTGAAGAAATTAACAATGTGACTCCCGAGTATGTGAGGTCCTTTGAATTTGATAGCAAATTGATGCCATCTACATGGATTGTAGTTCGAATAGATGGATGCCACTTCCACAGGTTTTCTGAGATACATGAATTTGTGAAGCCAAATGATGATAGAGCTCTTAACTTGATGAATTTGTGTGCAGTCGCTGTCTTAGAAAAGTTTTGGGAGGATATAGTCTTTGCTTTTGGGGTTAGTGATGAGTATAGCTTTATTCTTAAGAAAGCCACTAATCTTTATCAAAGGAGAGCTAATACAATAATTTCAGCTATTGTGTCTTTCTTCACATCCACTTATGTGAGGAGATGGAAAAACTTCTTCCAACAAAGTGAGTTAAAGTACCCTCCTTCCTTTGATGGACGAGCGGTGTGCTATCCATCTACTGAGATTCTACGGACTACCTTTCATGGAGACAAGTGGATTGCCACATCAACAATCAATATAACTCTTGTTTCTGGAAGTTAGTTGCATCTGGAAAAAGCAAAAGGGAAGCCCAAAATAGTTTAAAGGGTGCTCAGTTGCAAAAGAAAATTAAGGAATTGGCTATTGACTACAATAATTTACCAGTCATGTACCGACAAGGATCCTCGGTTTATAGGGACAAGGTAGATATTGCTCTAATTCATCAGGAGAATGGAGAGTTTCCTGAAAATTATGGAAAGGTTATTGTAGGACATATTGACATTATTGGACCAACCTTTTGGTTGGAACACCCAAACATCCTTGATTAATAACTGTATTTGAAGTGTAGCATTTAGTCTGCTAATTACAATTCTATTACTTTATTTCTTGCTGCTGAATTTTTTGGTTGGTTTGGTTAAAATTCTGGGTGTTATATTTAGATTTTTTTTTAATTTACATGAAATCTGGAGAATGCTTGTTTCCCTTTACTTTCCCCTTCCAATGAACGAATTTGATTACACCATTGCACCATACAACCACAGCTACCTAACTGAGAAGTCTAAATATCTATTTTCCTATAAATTAAGATATCAAATTTTCTTGAACTCAAGCAGTAATTATTTTGTTCAGAATTTGCTTTTTAAACAATTTTGAGCTTCTAGTATGTTCATCTTGACAGATTTAACTTATCCTAGGCATGAAGCTATTTTACTAAACTTAAAGCAAAATAGATTCCATTCAATGGGTTATAAGAGATGAGGAAAGAGCCTTTATGTTTGCCTTTGCAGTGAAGTTAATTATAGAATCTTCATGTTAGTATAGTAATAGTGTCACCAGTACCAATTAGTCTAAGTAGGAAAAAACTTAGCTTTCCTTAAGAAATAAGTTTGTTTGGATAACACAAAATTAATTCTATTCTTCAAAATTATGGTGAAATTATGAAGTATATGCAATATTTATAGCTTTGCTTTACCGTGAAAAAATAATTGATTTTTTTATATGTGAAAATTAAAGATAATCATAGGGGATTTATAATAATTTTTTCTTGATATAATTAATTTTTTCTTTTCATGGATTTAAATTTGAATTTTATAAATAAAAATAAAGATTACTTAGACAATTTATATAATACTTGTTTTTTTCTCTCTATTCCTTTCCATCACATCATTAAATTTGTTGTAAAATAACCTTTTCTTAAAAAAAAAAAAAAAGGATGTCGGGAGAACTTTATCTCCCACCCCACTTATCTCAAATTAGTTGTGATCTAATATGACTTTTGAATATCAAGGCTTAAAAAAATAGTGTTATAGTTAAATTTTTATCTATTGTGTTACAAAATGAGTAAAATACAATGCTACTTCATGGTTGGACATTGTAATTTCTCTGAAGCTACACTATTTATATCCAATACACTGGATTACACTTGTCTTTTGCAAATTTCTCATTTTATATTTTTCTCTATAGTTTCTAAACTTATTAATTATAGGGGTGTATTTATCGCAATTGGAGTTAGAATAAACATGTGTAGGGGTTCTTAAAGGATCGAATTGGGGTTTATTTTGGGATGTTTATTGTATTGAAATTCTTCTTGTATGATTATGTGAAATTATTTGAGGGGTTTTACTCCCCGTGGATTGAAAAATATTTTTGTATAATTTGTTTGTATTTTGAATAAGATTAACGTGATAAATAATTATGTTGGAATTATGAAATTATGATTGAAATTGTATATAAGTGATAAATTGAATATATGATGAATTGAATAATAATATATTACTTTAAGATTATAATATTGTTATGGACATTGAGTATAAGTGCAAAGTTAAATGTGTTAAATTGTGAGATACACGTAAACATAAGATGATTGATTTTGACATAATGAGATGTGAAGTTGTGAACATGAGTTTTAATTATGAATAAGTGTGTGGTTAACACTTGATTTGACATTACTTGTGTTGTGAGGTGTGAATTATACAATAACCCAACCAACGTTTATCTTGAGAAAAATGTTGATGTGCAGTGTTAAAGGAAAAATGTAGGTTTCCTAGTTAGGAATTAGTATTAAATTGTAGCGCAATGTGTTAAACATATTTGAAATGCGAGTATGAGGTCATGAGTATTGTATAATTCATGAGCAGTGCTTGCTTATAATATTATTGTTGAAATCAAGTATAAGTACAAAGTTGAACATGTGTTAATTTGTGAGATACATGTAAACCTGTGATGGTGGATTGTGACATTATGAGATGTTAAATTATGGGCATAATATTTGATTGTGAATAAGTGTGTGTGTTTAACACTTGATATGATAATGATTGTGTTGTGAGTTGTAAATTATATAATAACACGACTAGTGTTTATATTGATAACAAGTGTTTATGTTCATTGTTAAAGAGAAAGTGTATGTTCCTAGTTAGGAACTAGTGTTAAATTGTAGCACAATATGTTAAACGTGTTTGAAACATGAGTGTGAGGTCATGAGTATTGTATAATTCATGAGGAGAATCTCCTTGCAAAAATTGTTTTTAGGGGTTGAACTTAAATCAAGAAGGTGAGGTCCTAACGGATTCTTCAGAGTCTAGGCCTTGGGGGTTTGAATGCTCCTTTAAGCCTATGTTGATCTCATATGGTTGGAGCATTTTCGCAAAACAGAGTGACCCTGATTAATGACCTTATGATTTTACTTAGTGAGAGTGACCTGACATACCCATTGTGTGGTGTGTCTTGTTATGTATTCCTAAGCGCCACAGAGTGGTTTTTCACTGACATGGTACCACATTGAATGTAGGCTTGAGTCTTAGTATAATTGTTGCATAACACTTACTAATTGTTTATTATGAAATTGATGAGTGTTATTGTGTCTTGACTCGAGTGTGTGATTCATGTGTAATGTGATTGAAAAGAAACGAATTTTAAAGATAAAGTGGTGAAGTGACATGGGTTGTATTAAGTGGAGTTATAAATATTTCCATAATTTATTTTGATTATGTCTTGTTTATTTGTTTTTTTTTTGTGTGATAACTCACTCCCTATGTGTTATTTGTGTTTGGATCTTGAGATGATCTCAAACCTTGTGTTCATGGGAGCAGATGACTAGGTGAGTGAATTTAAAGAATCTCGTGGTAGAAGATGTTGGGACACAATGCTCTAATATAATGTGACATTTGGGATGAATTTCTATTTTAATTACATGATGTTATTTTATTTTATTTTACCCCATTGATTTAACAAAACATTTTTTTTGTAAACTTTGACGACCTTGTTTTGTGCCGAATATATTTTTAATAAGTCTTATTTGGTAATAGTGAAATGAATGGGGGCCTTTTATCCACGTAAATTTGTTGATCAATATTTTTTTATTTTTTATTTATTTATATGTATGTTGGGTAGAGGGAGTCATATTTAGTGGTATTAGAGCAGGTCAGACCTTTTGACCAGTGTGTTATGTGCTTACCATATTCTAGTGTGCACTCTGTGTGATTACTTATGAATGCTTTTGTTGAACATGCTTGAATTATTAATTGTATTTTCCTTTGCATGATTAAATGAGATTGAATGATTCTTGTGATGTGCATTGCATCCTTAATGTTTGCTATACCATAAATCCACTATTGAGTCATGAGTTATGAGACTCATCATCTCTATAATTTGTGAAGTGCGGTAGGATGTCATGGCAAGCCATTAAGTGATATAAGTTGTCTTGAAAACTTGATGTGTCTATTAATGTCGTCAAGAACCTTCAACTTGCAGGTGTGCTGTGAATGGGTGTGTTTAATCGATGTGTTAACATGTGTTGGCTAATAGATTCTCACATCTAGACACAAACATATTCTAACTTTCATTAATGTGCCTAAATCTCTTTGTTTGACATAAAAACCTTCAATTACTACACTGCCATTAATGAAAATATCCTTACTTTGACTTTCTAAACTATAGTTTACTTTTGTTAACTGATGGTTTGACTAAGGGTTCTCTGTATCTAAACCACCGATCCATAGACTCAAAACTTAAATCCAAGTCACATGGCTGTCTAATGATAGTTCTACATCTTACATTCATAATTATACTAAGAATAATACTATTACACTACATATCATACAAACACAAACAATTCTACACATAACTTCCCAATCTAAGAAATTTGGGATGTTACAAGTGGCACTATTAGAAAAAGCTAAGATAGAGACATGAAGTTTGAGACAGAAGGTGTTTCCATCTCTGGTAGAGACAAAAATAAAGATAAATTTTAATAGGTAGAGATCAAACGAAAAATTGTATACAAGAGACGATAAGTAGAGACGAAAACATCCTTCTCTATCTTATTTTGTCTCAAGGTTCATCTCTAAATTGTCCAATTATTCATAGAGACATATATTAGACACAAAAATAGTTTGTCTCTGAATGTCAATTTTTTTCCTAAACTCTAATATCTTAGAGACGAAAATGATATTGCCTTTATGTGTCTATTTTATTTGTAATATCAAAATTTTATATTATCATATTAGTTTTAATTACGGCGGGTGATGGAGCAATATCGCATGGACCAACAAGACTTGCACTTGATTTTTATTGACTTGGAGAAAGCGTATGATAGAGTGCCTAGAAAGATTTTGTGGAAAGCTCTAGAGAAGAAAGGGGTTAGGGTTGCATATATTCGAGCTATCCAAGATATGTATGATAGGGTATCGACTAGTGTTAGGACACAGGATGGAGAGTCAGACGATTTTCCCATCACAATTGGTTTGCATCAAGGGTCAACCCTTAGCCCCTACCTTTTTACCTTAATTCTGGATGTCCTCACGGAACAAATCCAAGAGATAGCGCCGAGATGCATGCTTTTTGCAGATGACATAGTCCTCCTCGGAGAGTCGAGGGAGGAGTTGAATGAGAGGTTGGAAACTTGGAGACGAGCTCTAGAAACACATGGCTTTCGCCTAAGCAGAAGCAAATCGGAGTATATGGAATGTAAGTTCAACAAAAGTAGGAGGGTATCTAACTCAGAGGTGAAAATGGGAGACCATATTATCCCTCAAGTCACACGGTTTAAATATCTTGGGTCTGTAATACAGGATGATGGAGAAATTGAAGGGGATGTGAATCATCGCATTCAAGCAGGATGGATGAAATGGAGAAAAGCATCGGGGGTGTTATGTGATGCAAAGGTACCGATCAAGCTAAAGGGAAAGTTTTATCGGACTGCGGTAAGACTGGCGATTTTGTACGGAACAGAATGTTGGGCGGTCAAGAGCCAACATGAGACTAAAGTAGGTGTAGCGGAGATGAGGATGTTGCGGTGGATGTGTGATAAGACTCGACAGGATAAAATTAGAAACGGAGCTATTAGAGAGAGGGTTGGAGTAGCGCCTATTGTAGAGAAGATGGTGGAAAATAGACTTAGGTGGTTTGGGCATGTAGAGAGAAGACCGGTAGACTCTGTAGTGAGGAGAGTAGACCAGATGGAGAGGAGGCAAACAATTCGAGGCAGAGGAAGACCCAAAAAGACTATAAGAGAGGTTATCAAGAAGGATCTCGAACTTAATGATTTGGATAGAAGTATGGTACTTGATAGAACATTATGACGGAAGTTGATCCATGTAGCCGACCCCACCTAGTGGGATAAGGCGTTGTTGTTGTTGTTGTTGTATCATATTAGTTTTAACTATTTAAATAAAGTCAAAGTCTCGTATGATTGATCTGTAATATATTTTGCTTAAGAAATTTAAAATATTATCAATATTTAAAAATATATTTTATTATCAATAGTTAAAAATATTGCTTATTAATTACTTGGTGCTTTGGTCGATGCCATGGTTATATATATGGCACCCAAGTTGAACCCCTGGTGGGCTTGGTTGACCCACCTAACCCATTGAAAAAAACAAATGAATTGTATTGGTTGTTTAGACTATTTTGTGATCATGAAATTTTTTTGTTAGAGAATTATTTGTTGCCTTGTTGGACTTTTAATGGTTGCCTTGTTGGATCAAGATGTTTAACCAACCAACCTATGGTGGCTTGGTCTAGGCTAGCATTTTTAAGACTCACCAAGAAGTGAGCAGAGTTGGTTTGATCCATCAAGTAGGTGATTCAATGTGGGTGGGCCCAACAGGATGGTTAACCCGTGTTGACAGCTCTAGTTAGGTTTCAATCCTATTTTAAAACGGGCCCAATTCCTTTTCTTTTTTAAGGTTAAAGACTGGTTGAATTGAATTTGATTGACCCATCTAACTTCTCTCTCTTGTTTGCTCTTAGAAGATTATTCCTCCTACCTACACAAAAAGAAGAATGAGATTATCTCAAACTATAAAACATATCAAGAAAGCTACGGATGTTGCATCCTTGAAGTTAACAAAGTCACATATATAGATTTACCTACAGCATCAACTGGATTGCAAAAAAGATATTGAAGCAACATACAAGATAGCTTAAGCACTAAGTCATAGTGTTTGTGTTTTGAATTAAGAGATATGCTCACGTACAGTTTCGTGTTCTAATTACCTTTTTTTAGTATAATAGCGAAACATAATCTCTATAGAAAGAAAAAAAATAGCGGATACCAACCTCTAATTAACTCAAGAAAAAGAATATATATATATATATATATATATATATATATATATATATAATAAGTAATATAATGTAATAAGAAAAAATTGATAAAAAAAATAACAAGCGTTGATGAAGTATATGACATATAACTGTTCATGCATCATTACTCTTAACTATACATGATATACCTGACCCGATCAACTTTCCATTGTTGAAAAAAAAAAAAAAGCCTTGAAAAAAGTGACATGTTAGCATCAAAATTCTGTTCTAGTACAAAATGTTTTCCCACTAAAGAATGTGAATAATTCAAAAGGAAATCATATATGTTAACATGCTTGTGAAATTCCCCCCTCCAACCAGCAAAAGAAAAAGAAAATCACATTTATTAAATGACTGATACAACCCATTCAATGGACCATATTGCTATATATAATCAATCTCAATTTCTAGTTTTTTTTTTCTTATAAATTTGTTTATACTCTTACGACCCTGCCGAGGGGGTGGATGAGATGTACGCTGCGAATTGTGGGTTTTGGATAGCTTCAATGGCTTCCAATGCCTCAACTACATCTTTCATAGAAGGACGTTCTTCAGGGACAGATTTTAGGCATTTTAGAGTAAGTTTTGCTGCTTGCCATGCTGCCTCAAGTGAATATTGACCCTCTATCTTAGCATCCATTATGGCTTTCAACTTTTTTTTGGAAGAAAGACAAGGCTTAGTCCATTCAACTAGGTTCTGCATGGTTTGAGGTCGATTTGTGTCAAGTGCCCGCATGCCTGTAAGTATTTCAAGCAGCACTACACCAAATCCATAGATATCACTCTTCACATACAAGTGGCCTGTTGAAATATTGATACAATTCAAAGGCATGTTAGTTTGTGGTGGATCAGAGCATTACACTATTCCTTATTTTAGTCTGCCTTCTCCCAACTTCACCTTCCACAGCATCGACTGTTTGTGTTACACTAAGTCCTGTTTGGTTTAAGAAAACTTCGTCTGTTTTCATTTCCTGTTTGTATTGATAACTACAAAAATGTCAATATGCCACCTTGTTTTGACTTTGTTTCCTACTTTCAGAAACAGTGAAAAGAACGCAAATCTGGTGTTAACTGTTTCTCGTGTAAATCTTTGAAATCAAGAAACCATATAGCATTTCAGTAATTATTTGTGAAAAACAGGAAACAAAGATGAAAACATCTTCTTAAACCAAACAGATCCTTTGTTTTTTAATTTATTTTGCTTCCGTGTCTTTTTTACATGGCATAGAATGTAATCTTGGCTCACATCTTGCCTTATGAGACATTAATAAAGTCAAAACATGCATTTAAAGCTACTTTAGTTGTTAATAATGGCTAAATATAATTACCTGTTGCTATGTATTCTGGAGGAGCATAATCATATGTGCCAATGACCCTGGTAGATACATGTGATTCTCCTTCAAAAGGCCCCCATCTAGCAAAGCCAAAATCTGAGATCTTTGCATTGTAATTCTGTAGGAAACAAAACAATCAATTATCAAAATGACCTGATAAATTTAGCATTAAATAAATATCAATTTTGATATTTTAAAAAATATTATGCATTCATAACATCATGTGACTTGCTTCAACTAGTCAGCAGACAAGGAGAACAAAGACATTGCACTGTTCAGCTGATATTCTATTGACAGACTAAGTTTTGATACCTTTTCAATGAGTATAGTCAGTAAAACAAATGACGGGATCCAAATTCATATACTGTCTATTCATCCCAACTTGATACTACATTTGCTTTAGCTTTCATCTCTTGAAATAAGGGAAAAGGTAGACTAAAAAACTTAGAAATCAAGTAACAAAAAATAACTGACCCCGTCAAGAAGTATATTTGAGGCCTTGAAATCACTGAATATGACATTATTTTCAGAGGCGTGCAAGAAAGCTAATCCCCAAGCTGCACCAATAGCTATTTTAAGCCGTGTGTTCCAAGAAAGTGGTGTTATGTTTCCTGCTCAGAAATACGACAAAGAAAATTAATTAAACTCATATTCATCAGAAGGAGTTTTCTTTCATACATTTTTATTGTCTAGAATCCATACCTCTGAATAGATGATAGTCTAAGCTTCCCTTTGGCATGAACTCATACACTAGAAGAAGCTTATCCTCGTCCCAACAGTATCCCAATAGATTAACCAGGTTGGGGTGAGAAAGCCTTCCTAAAAAGTTTACTTCTGACTTCATTTTCCAATCAACAGAAAAACATGTTAAATACTGATATAGCAAGACTGAAGTTGTGCAAAAAGTAGGACTTATGAGATGAAAAAGTACTCTAATTGTGTTGAAGGTTACACTATAAGATGAAATGCAGTATGACAAGCAAAATCACAAAATGGCAGAATGATAAACGTATAGCCAAAGAATGCCTAGTTGTGTTTTTGTATGCCCTCTACAACAGAACAAGTTCATCTAATTTTACCAACATTGAAAATAATTTTTTTTTATTAAAATTCTTAACTTATACAAGAACTGCTCTAATTTAAAGGTGAAAGTGTTTTACATTGCATTAGAAAAAAAAAAGTAAATGAAAGAGACAAAATTAAAGTGACCTGCCACTCTTCAAACCCTCGGAAGTAATCTTGGTTAAACATTTTGATCGCAACGGCCATTCCATAGCCTACTTTGGCAGGGGTAAGGGTATTCTCATCCAACCATCCCTTGTAAACTGGGCCAAAACAACCTTTACCGATCACTAACCCCTGTATGTCATACCTGAAACGCCTTGAGGCAGAAATCAGCTCCTCAAAACTAAACACCTTCAAGTTTGGCCATTTCAGAATCCGACCAAGAGACTCTTCGCGATCGTCGCTTCCACTCGCAATCTCCGAAAACTGACTCTTCCCGGTTGCGGAGAACCCCACGTTCTTGCTGCCAGTTCTTGCTGAACCTGAAGACAGAGGAATCGAACCCATCATGGGAAAATTCGCATTCGATGAAAAGGGAAACGACCCATGTCGTGTTTCGCCCAGAATATTGAAAGGGTGAGGAAAAGTTGAAGACTTGCCTGAACAGTGAGAGCCGTTGAGGGAAGAGGAGTGAGGTGCCGAGCCAGAGGAGAAGCGGAGACCCATGCAGTTTACCGACGAAATTAACCAATAAAAGATGAGCGTTGGCATGACTAAAAAATACGGAGGAGCTAAAAAAATATATCTATTATTAATAATGCTATGTTGAAGTCTAAAAAAATAATGATTTGTTATTTCACATTACCATCAAATTTTTACTAACTTTTTCTCAAGTTTATGTAACAAAAAAAGGAAAAGATAATTTTTAAATCAACTTCCTAAGCTATAATTTCTTACCAAGTTCTTATATGTAAATCTTATCAGATAAAAAAATGTCAATAGTAAAGTTGCATAAAATTAAAAATAAAAAATCTTGTATTTTGTTTTCGTGCAACTTTACTACAAGCGTCCATTTATCTAAACGTTTCTCCCATCTGCTTGTCTTCTTCATTCAAAGCTTAACCAATAAATAACCATTACCAACAGTCCTACATCCACTTTTTCACGGTCAATTTCGTTAGTCAACTGCCGACGAAAAACAGAGGCTCCTGGCATGGGTGTCTGCTTCTCCTCTGGCCCGACACAGAACTCTTCTTCCCTCGACCGACCTTACTATTCAGGCAAGTCTTCTTTCTTCTTTTTCTCTCCCTTTCTAAACACAAGACATATGGGTCGTTCCCCTCTTCCTCCAATTTGAATTTTCCCATGACGAGTTCGGTTCGGTTCCACTTCCACTGTTTCCAGGTTCAGCAAGCACTAACTGCAAAAACGTGGGAATCACCGAAACCACGAGCAGCAGCACCGTAAATAGACAGTTTTCCGTGATTGTGAGTGGAAGCTTCTATCGTCGTCCCATTTCTCTTCCTCCTCCTCCACCTGATGGCCTGATTCCGAAATGGCCAAACTTGAAGGTTTTCGATTTTGAGGAGTTGAAATCTGCCACAAACAATTTCAGGCATGACACATTGCTGGGTCAAGGTGGCTTTGGCCGAGTTTACAAGGGATGGTTGGATGAGGATACCCTCGCCCCTACCAAAGCAGGCTCCGGAATGGTCGTTGCCATAAAATGGTTGAACCCCGAAAGCACGCAAGGGTTTGGCGAGTGGCAGGTCGCTTTAATTTCATCTTTTTCATAGACTTATTTTAATTTTTTATGCACTGTTAACAAATTTAATACAAACTTTTCTTGACAATGTTGGTAAAATCAGATGAACTTGTTCTGTTCTATAGGACATCCAAAAACATAACACATTCTTTGGCTAAATTCATTTTGCTATTCATATTGCATTTATTTATATTGTGTAACCATCAACGCAATTAAAGTATTGGATTATTTAACTTGCTTTTCTGTTGATTGGAAAATGCAGACAGAACTAAACATGAGAAGGCTTTCTCACCCCAACCTGGTCAATTTATTGGGTTACTGTTGGGACGATGATGAGCTTCTTCTTGTGTATGAGTTCATGCCAAAGGGAAGCTTAGACAATTATCTATTCAAAAGTATGGATTGGAGACAATAAAAAAATGTGAAAGAAAACTCCTCATGAATTTGAGTTTAATTTATTTTCTTGTGTTTCTGAGCAGGAAATCGTAACTTAGAATTACTTTCTTGGAACACACGGCTTAAAATAGCTATTGGTGCAGCTCGGGGATTAGCTTTCTTGCATGCTTCTGAAAACAACGTCATTCACAGAGATTTCAAGTCCTCAAATATACTACTTGATGGAGTAAGTTATTTTTTATTTGCTGATTTGTTACAAAGTTTGTTACTCCACCTTGTCCCTTATTTCAAGAGATGAAAGTTGAAGCAAATGTAGTATCAAGTTGGGATGAATAGACAGTTTATGAATTTGGATCCCATCATTTCTTTTACTAACCACGCTCATATTGGAAAGGTATCAAAACTTAGTCTGTCAATAGTATATTGGCTGAAAAGTGCTATGTCTTCGTTTTCCTTGGTTTCCTTGTCGCTTTTTAAAGTGTTGTCACTTGTTAGTACTGGATTTGTTGATTAGTTGAAGGAGGTTACATGATGTTATGAATGCATAATATTTTTTAAAATATCAAAATTGATATTTATTTAATGTAAAATTTGTCAGATTATTTTGATGATAGATTGTTTTATTTTCTACAGAATTACAATCCAAAGATCTCAGATTTTGGCTTGGCAACATTGGGGCCTTCTGAGGGACAATCCCACGTAAGTACCTGGGTCATGGACACGTATGGTTATGCTGCTCCAGAATACATAGCAAAATTGATATTTATTTAATGAAAAATTTGTCATATCATTTTGATGATAAATTGTTTAGATTTCTACAGAATTACAATCCAAAGATCTCAGATTTTGGCTTGGCAAAATTGGGGTCTTCTGAGGGACAATCACATGTAAGTACCTGGGTCATAATACATAGCAAAATTGATATTTATTTAATGCAAAATTTGTCGGATCATTTTGATAATAGATTGTTTTGTTTTCTACAGAATTACAATCCAAAGATCTCAGATTTTGGCTTGGCAAAATTGGGGTCTTCTGAGGGACAATCACATGTAAGTACCTGGGTCATGGACACATATAGTTATGCTGTTCCAGAATACATAGCAAAATTGATATTTATTTAATGCAAAATTTGTCAGATCATTTTGATAATAGATTGTTTTGTTTTCTACAAAATTACAATCCAAAGATCTCAGATTTAGGCTTGGCAAAATTGGGGCCTTCTGAGGGACAATCACATGCAAGTACCAAGGTCAGGGACACGTATGGTTATGCTGCTCCATAATACATAGCAAAATTGATATTTATTTAATGCAAAATTTGTCAGATCATTTTGATAATAAATTGTGTTGTTTTCTACAGAATTACAATCCAAAGACCTCAGATTTTGGCTTGGCAAAATTGGGGACTTCTGAGGGACAGTCACATGTAAGAACCTGGGTCATGGACACGTATGGTTATGCTGCTCCAGAATACAGTGAAATTGATATTTATTTAATGCAAAATTTGTCAAATCATTTTGATAATAGATTGTGTTTTGTTTTCTACAGAATTACAATCCAAAGATCTCAGATTTAGGCTTGGAAAAATTGGGGCCTTCTGAAGGACAATCACATGTAACTACCAGGGTCATGGGCACGTATGGTTATACTGCTCCAGAATACATGGCAGAAGGTAACCATATCTTGACATAACTGACAATTAAAGCAACTTGAAATGTATGTTTTGACTTTATTAATGACTCACAAGGCATAATATGACCCAAGAATTACATGCCATGCTATATAAGGAAATGGAAGCAAAATCTAGGACAAAATGAATGGTTTATCTGGTTTGAGAATTTCTTTTTTTTTTGTTTATATTTCCTATTTTCATATCTAATTACTAAAATGCCACTTGACTTCTTGATTTCAAAGATTTGTACCAGAAAAGAAGGAATTGTGCTGTTTTCACTATTTATAAGAATAAGAAATAAACTAAAAATAAGTCAGCATATTAGCATTTTTGTAACTATAAGTAAAAAAAAAGAAATGAAAACACACAAAGCTTCCTTAAACCAAACTGACCTTAATGTAATATTCTAAAGCAATCA
Source organism: Glycine soja (assembly GCF_004193775.1). NCBI lineage: Eukaryota > Viridiplantae > Streptophyta > Magnoliopsida > Fabales > Fabaceae > Glycine > Glycine soja. Next base: position 26,258,518 of record NC_041017.1, on the reverse strand, counting down.
ATGGTTTGTGGAAGATGAAGTAGGGGAAGGTAGACTAAAAATAAGGAATATTTCAACAGGTCACTTGTATCAATATTTCAACCACAAACTAATTAACATGACTTTGAATTGTATTAATATTTCAACAGGCCACTTGTATGTGAAGAGTGATGTCTACGGATTTGGCGTAGTGCTACTTGAAATACTGACAGGCATGCGGGCATTTGACCCAAAACGGCCGACAGGGCAGCATAACCTAGTTTTATGGACCAAGCCTCTTCTCTCTTCCAAAAAAAAGTTGAAAAAAATAATGGATACTAAGATAGAGGGTCAATATTCACTTGAGGCAGCCTGGCAAGCAGCACAACTTACTCTAAAATGCCTAAAATCTGTCCCTGAAGAACGTCCTTCTATGAAAGATGTAGTTGAGGCATTGGAAGCCATTGAAGCTATCCAAAACCCACAATTCGCAGTGTACATCTCAACCACCCCCTCGGCAGGGTCGTAAGAGTATACACAAATTTATATGAAAAAAAAACTAGAAATTGAGATTGATTATATATAGTAATGTGCTCCATTGAATGGATTGTCGTATCAATCATTTAACTAGTTCAGTACCTGTGCATACGTACGAGTAAACCGAGAAAATTGACCGTATAATTATATTCATATGGTTATAACATTGGGCAATATTATGGTGTATTTAACTCGAAACTCAGTAAATGAGAACAAAAATGAATATGGATAAAAAAATTATGATCAACACGTGTAAACTGAATTTCAGGTCTATCATAATAAAGCATATATTATATAAGAAACAATCAATTAACAAAGTCATAATGTTAGAGATATTGTTTGTCCACAAAATAAAATGTCAATTTACAAATATTTACAAAAGTCAAAATAACATTGTACTTAATTTATAAACATGGCCAAAATAAAACACAGTTAACTATTATATCGGGGAATTCGAAAACAATTTTCATGTTAGGTTAGAAAGATTGTGTTTCACAAAAAGTTTTCTATCCGGCTTCAATTTTAATTGTTTTTCTCTAGTGATTGTAAACAGTGTGACATTCCGCAATGTCTTCCAAATTCAAATGAGTGAACTCTTTGTCTTTAATAAAATAATAAATACAACTTGGAACTTCTTGATATTAACAATAATTTTACATGAGAAATAGAAGAAATTAAAAACTTGATAGATAAAGTTTGACTGAATGATTAAGTAAATTATTAAGTAACTCACCAAGTTGCTATAGGTAATTTTGTATTGATTCAAAACCACGTTGAAAGTGACCGAATTCGATACTTGATGGTATAATGAGTGTTGGGAATGATTTTTTATGGCTACCAGTTTTGAATATGGTTCACAAGAATATACTCTAACCATAATGGGTTAACGTCACTTGATGATCTCCGATCAGCTAATAGAAATCTCAGTGTGGTCCACCTTGATACAATGGCTGAGCTGTCTAAATCTTGGTTGTACACAACGATATACATATTCCCATTTTTGTCAAACAAATGCCAATAACCTTCAAGTCTGTCCTTCCACTTCATGGCAAATGACCACTAACTTCACCGTAAGCCTACTTTTGAAATATGTGTAGCATTAGAATGTGAATAATTGGTTGGTCAATTCTACAAAGTAATTTAAAAAATGATATGTTACATAAGAATTAAAATGACAACAATATCATAATAAATGGTTAACCTGCTCCTTGGCATGAACGGTGTTTAAAATCTCCTTTGATGTTCTTGTGATATGCAACATGATGTTGGCCATTTCATAACACTTTTTGTGCTTTTCGTTCATCAATTCTGAACTCCATATAGAGTTAAAAAGTTGGCATAACTAAATGTTGACAAATAAATAACCATTTAAGCATATTATTATACAATGATATAACAAAATTGACATTAATCTTGTGTCACAATGAAAACCAGTTCTTTCTTAGCCTCACATAAAGATGTACATCACACACCTATTTTCCATGTTCAATGTGCTCAAAGTTATGCATATTATGAATTGAAACAAAACAACCAAACAATAGATAAGTGTAATGAGAAGTGTAATGAGATGGATAAAACTACAAGACTCATAATTTGCTGAAAAGGCAATTTCAAAAGGTAACAAAACAATGTGTCCAAGTTTTTGTTTTCTGTTCCACAGTGTTATGATTATAAAAAAAAATGATATACTCTATTAATGAAGAAAGGGATGATGAAAGCCCCTTCATAAAATGTATTACTAGACAATGTATTAGTAGACAATGCTATTACAAATCTGACATAATAATCTTGTGGCATGATGAAAGCCCTTTCATACATAGAGCTATTACTACACAACGTTCATATAAATCAAATGGATAAAATATAAATAATTTTCTGACAAACATTTATTTTGTAATGACAGTTAGGGCATTCAATTAGCATGAATAATATAATTTGTGTTTGTCCACGTGTAATGCTCTTTTCCTAAATTCAAACTAAATGCGTATATCTCTGTGTCGTTGTTCAGTGTTTTGATTATCAAAATATAGTATCCTCCGATAAGCAAACAAAGCGCATGCTGAGAACATTAAGCCTAATATGATGTTGGGTTTGTGAGTGACAATACAAAATCATTCAGTACAACGTAGGAGTTTGAACATTCTTACCAAACACTGTGACACCTTTTACCCCATACATATATGTACTAATAAATAAAACATATAAAAATACTGATAAACAAATTCACGGGAGTAAAAGGTTCACATTCACTTCACTATTACAAAGTAAAACTTATAAAAATACATATTCGGCTCGAAGTAAGGCCATCAAAGTTTACAAAAATGTTGTGTTAAATGAGTGAAGTAAAATAAAATAAAATAACATCATGCAATTAAAATAAAAACTCATCTCCAATGTCATATCCTATTAGAACATTGTGTCTCAGTGTCCTCTAGGTCGAGATTCTTTAATGTCATCCACCTAGTCAACTGCTCCCACGAACAGAAGATTTGAGATCATCACAAGATCCAAACACAAATAGCACGCACAGAGTGTGATGTAAGCTCCATTGGAGCTTGTAGGCCTAGGATCTTCTTCATCAATGGATTCATTTGCTTCTTGGAAGATGAATGGCAGTGGAATGGAGAAGGAAGAGAGAGAGGAGATGCCACTTCAAGGAGAAGATGAGTTTGAAAGAAGCTCACCACCATAGGAGGCCATGAATAAGAGCTTGGAGGAAGAAGGAGATGAATGAAGGGAGAGGAAGAGAAGAGCACGAAATTTTGTGCTCTAAAAGAGCTCTGAAATCTGAAGTTTAATTTTCAAATGATCAAAGTTTCAAAAATACACAAACATAGCCTCTATTTATAGCCTAAGTGTCACACAAAATTGGAGGGAAATTTGAATTTCTATTCAAATTTCACTTGAATTTGAAATTGAATTTGTGGAGCCAAATTTTGGAGCCAAAATTTCACCAATTATGATTAGTGAATTTTAGTTATGGTTCAGCCCACTAATCCAAGATCAAGTCCAAGATTCTCCACTAAGTGTGCTTAGGTGTCATGAGGCATGTAAAACATGAAGAACATGCACAAAGTGTGATTATATGACGTGACAATGGGGTGTAGCAAGCAAATGCTCACCTCCCCTTCTAAAATTTAATTGGATTGAGCTTCTCCCAATTCAATTAAATTTATTTCTCAACACACATCAAATATTCACTTAATGCATATGAAATTACAAAACTACCCCTAATACAAAAACTAGTCTAGGTGCCCTAAGATACAAGGGCTGGAAAATCCTACATTTCTAGGGTACCCTACCTACATTATGGAGCCCTAAATACAAGGTCCAAAATTAATGAAACCTTAATCTAATATGTACAAAGATAAGTGGGCTCATACTTAGCCCATGGGCCCAAAATCTACCTTAAGGCTCATGAGAACCCTAGTGCCTTCTCTTGCATCTTTGGCCCAATCTTCTTGGAGTCTTCTATCCAATGCCCTTAGGGGTAGGATGACATCATTCCCTCCCCCTTGAAAAGGATTTGACCTCAAATCCAGAGGTTCTTGAAACTCATGGATTCTTTCCTTAACACCTGTAAAAAGAATAAAAACATATGTATTAGTGATGTTGGGTATGTTAGAGTACGGTAAGGACTGAAAACTCCTTTCCTGGCCATCTTCCCATGAGAGAATAATACCTATTTTAGGCACCAACAAAGCACAAGGATTTAAGCTCTTGCGAACCAAACCCTCATCCAACAACTCTTTTACTTGAGGAATAACCTCAAGCTTAAGAGGTATGACGGTGCTAAGATATGTTTCCCTTGATAGGAGAAGGTAGAAAGATTGTTTAAGAAGGAGTGCTCTTTTAATATAAGCTTTTGTTGCAAAATGATTTTCCTTAACAATCTTCTTGGAGGAATCCTTTTCCTCCTTTTCCTTCCCCTTGTCCTTTGAAGACAAGGCCTTACTATCCTTCTTTTTCTTTTGTTTTTCTAGTTTTTCTTCCTCATCCCTCTTACCTTTCATAGTTAGTTGATCTTTGGCCACCTGTGAAGGTGTTTGAGGATGCAACACAACACAAATTTAGTGCCAAGATGGGTGAGGGTAATCTCATTAGTTAGGCCATTGTAAATGATCTTCCTATCAAATTGCCACGGCTTTCCTAAAAGAATATGGCCTGCCTCTATGGAAACTATATCACAATTAACTTCATCCTTATATGTCCCAATGGAGAAAGGTACCTTCACTTGTTGGTTAACTATCATTTCCCCTTGCTCATTGAGCCATTGAAGTTTATAAGGTTTTGGGTGGGGAATGATAGTGAGGTTCAACTTGGAAACTAATCTTGTGCTACAACAATTGCAACAAGATCCACTATCCACAATGAGAGAACAAGTTTTATCTAAAATTTTGCATCTTGTATGAAAGATGTTCTCTCTTTGGGATTGAGATAGATCACAAGATTGACCTCCAAAGAGCCTTCTAACCATTAAGAGGTCACCTTCTTCATGGGGGTAGACTTCCTCACTAGAGGAAGGGCAAGAAGTAGTCTCCTCTTGACTACTATAAATGTCATGACCCCTCATTTTCATGGTTTTCTTTGTGGGGCATTGAGAGGCAATGTGACCTCTCCCAAGACATTTGAAGCATTTAATGTTGCTAGTCCTTTCTTGGGAACTAGTCTTAAGGGTGTATTTCTTTATGGTCTTACCCTTATCTTCCTTGGATTTTGAAGCTGCAGCCCCCAAAATTCCATGGGCTTGGTCCTTCCTTGGATAAGAGTGAGAGCCATAAAATTTTGAAGAAGGCTTTCTTTTAAGTTGTTGCTCCACTCTTATACAAAGTTGGACTAGCTCATCTAGGTCCCTATATGGAAGGAGTTCAACCTTGTCCCTCACTTCTATATTAAGCCCACTAAGGAACCTAGCTATGCTTGTTCTTTCCTCCTCCCTAAGTCCAGCTCTTAAAAACAGTAGTTCCATTTGTTTTTTATATTCTTCAACACTCATACTCCCTTGTCTAACCCTTTGGAGCTTGTCCATAAGCTCCTTTTCATAGTAGGAGGGAATGTGCCTCTTCCTAAGGGCACTCTTAAGATCATTCCAATACTCTACTGGAGGATCCCCATTAATCCTTCATTCCCTAACAAGGGAAGTCCACCAATAGAGGGCATATCCTTGAAAGCTAAGGGTAGCCAATGGAACTTTTCTCTCTTTGCTAATATGATGGCAAACAAAGAGTTGTTCAACCTTCATTTCCCAATCTAGGTAGGCCTCAACACTATCTTTTCCATGGAAATATGGGAGGCTAATGTTAACCTCTTGAGGCCTTCTATCCTTTTCTCTTCTTTGGGAGTGATGTTTAGTATGTGAACTATGGCGCCCTCTATAATAGTCGCTAAGTTCTTCACTTAAAATCTTGCAAGAGTCATGACTACTATAGGAGGCAGGTTTTTCTCTTTTCATTTCTTTCATTATTTTTCTTCTTTGTTCCTCTCTTATTTTCTCTCTTTCATCTTGACTTATTTCTTGCACTCTTTTTTTACCTTTTTCTTTTCTCTCTTGTTTTTCTTTCCACAACTTAAGGGATCTCAACTCATCTAATATATTATACAAGGGGTCCTTAGGAGTAGAACCCTCACCATTAACACTAGATGAAGAATGAAGACTCATTTTGGTTCCTAAGTTATGATTCTTTCTTGTTGGGGGTTTGAAAACAAAAAGATAAAAGAAACTATGGTTGAAACTAGCCAAAATAAACACTAAAAGAGGTGTGAAAGATAAGGTAAAAACTAATTGGTAAAAGGTAAGCTATCTAGGCGGTTTGATAATGGAAGGTAAAGGAAAAAACTATGAAAGTAAGCAACAAATGTAAACTAGGTGAATCCTAAGAGTGTTTGGATGACCACATTTAAGGTTCCCAACAAAACATTCATAATCCTAAGGGAAAATTGCCTAAAATTATTATACACAAATGGAAGTAGGGTGACCTATTGGAGGCTCCCAACTTACTTCCAATGAAAGACCTTTTTGTTACAAAATTTGAAAGCAATGAAAGTCAGTAAATTGTCAATTACAAAAAGATCCTCAATTTTGGTGGTTGTTCTCTCTTTGGTGATTCACTCAATTTGGAGTGCTTCTAAGTCCAATAGCTCTTAAGGAGGTTTTCACCTTGCTTCTTGACTCAAATTCTTCAAGGGATGACACCAATCTTCCTTTCCAATTCCCTATATGGCAACTCACAAACAAGGGAACAAAGAGACAAGCAATAACCAAAGACCAAAAAAATGAAATGAAAGCTAAACCAATAGAGTTTTAACAAGACAAATTTTCAAGGATTATTCAACAATTAAAGCAATGAAAGGCACATAAAAGCAAGCTAGGACTCAAAGAGAAACTTAGAATGACTCTAGATTAGAGTAAAAAAAACTAAAAAAAGACTCAAGAAACCTCTAGTTTTGGAACTTGTATTCACAATAATTTTCAATTGAAATTTCAAAACTAGGATTGGTATAAAATAGGCACCAATTATAGAACAAATTTTGAGCCAAAACAACAAGCACACTTCCCTTTCACTTTATTTTTCCTGGACACTGATTTTTCTGCCAAATTGTGCGATTTGTATTATTTTTTCCTTTAATCCAAATTGCTTGGTTCTTTTTTAATAATTTTGGTCCAGATGTCTAGAAAATTCAGTAAAAATTTCAGCTTAAAACACGTCGTGACCAATTCCCAGTAATTTATACAAGTTCGTATGTTCAAGCTGCCAGCACCAGCGATTTTAACCTAGAAATCAAGAGTAGTGTTTATGTTGCTTAAGGCTTGGATAGTTACAATTTGCGTTTACTTATGCTCAACTATCTTGAATAACACAATTCAAGAGAGATTAAGATTTATTTTGATTCACAAATTCAGCCACAACTCAGCACCACAACTTAACTTCATCATAGGCATCATGTAGGAAACTTAGGGAAAAAAAGTTCAACAACAAGACTACTTTTAGGAATTGATTTAGAACATGTTATGAACTAAATAACATGCATGAATTAGACTCAAAATTCAAAAGATAGGCTAAGAATGACAATAATACATGAACAAATGTACCTAGAATTCAATCAACCAAATAAAAATTCAACACAAACTTAGAACATAATGTGACAATTAGTATGACTAAACATTACTCTAAGACAACATGGATTAAGTGATTTACACTTAGATTTTTGTGTTTTTTTTCTCTAATCAATATTTTGGAAGAAAATTTAGATCTAAAGGTTCAGCACAAGATTATTATGAATGAAAAATGATAGAACCTAAAATCAACAAAAAAAACATGATTCAAGAGTAGATCTACAAAATTTGAACCATAGAAATGCAAGAACAAGTGTAGATCTAAGATTTAATCGGTTTATTTTTTTTAATCTACTCTAAACAACACCAAACCACAAGAAAATGGAGGATATACATGGAGAATAAGATGAAGAACAAGGAATTAAAGAGAATTCACCGAACAAAAAGATAGAGGAAGCAAAAGAACATCACCTAGATGAAGATGCTCTTGATACCACATGATGTAAGCTCCATTGGAGCTTGTAGGCCAAAGATCTTCTTCATCAATGGATTCATTTGCTTCTTGGAAGATGAATGGCAGCGGAATGGAGAAGGAAGAGAGAGAGGAGACGCCACTTCAAGGAGAAGATGAGTCTAGAAGAAGCTCACCACCATAGGAGGCCATGGATAAGAGCTTGGAGGAAGAAGGAGATGAATGAAGGGAGGGGAAGAGAAGAACATGAAATTTTGTGCTCTAAAAGAGCTCTGAAATCTGAAGTTTAATTTTCAAATGATCAAAGTTCCAAAAGTGCACAAATATAGCCTCTATTTATAACCTAAGTGTCACACAAAATTGGAGGGAAATTTGAATTTCTATTCAAATTTCACTTGAATTTGTGGAGCCAAATTTTGGAGCCAAAATTTCACTAATTATGATTAGTGAATTTCAGATATGGTTCAGCTCACTAATCCAAGATCAAGTCCAAGATTCTCCACTAAGTGTGCTTAGGTGTCATGAGGCATGTAAAGCATGAAGGACATGCACAAAGTGTGACTATATGACGTGACAATGAGGTGTAGCAAGCAAATGCTCACCTCCCCCTCTAAAATTTAATTGGATTGTGCTTCTCCCAATTCAATTAAATTTATTTCTCAACACACACATCAAATATTCACTTAATGCATGTGAAATTACAAAACTACCCCTAATACAAAAACTAGTCTAGGTGCCCTAAAATACAAGGGTTGGAAAATCTTACATTTCTAGGGTACCCTACCTACATTATGGAGCCCTAAATACAAGGCCCAAAATTAATGAAACCTTAATCTAATATGTACAAAGATAAGTGGGCTCATACTTAGCCTATGGGCCCGAAATCTACCCTAAGGCTTATGAGAAACCTAGGACCTTCTCTTGCATCTTTGGTCCAATCTTCTTGGAGTCTTCTATCCAATGCCCTTGGGGGGTAGGATTGCATCAGAGTGAGTTATCACATTTCTAAAAAAATAAAAATAAACAAAGATGTAATCCAAATAAATTATAGAAGTATTTATAACATAGCTCAACTTAATAAAACTCACGTCACTTCATCACTTTATCATTTAAAATTCATTTTTCAATCACAAATCACATTACACATGAATCACACACTTGGGTCAAGACGTAATAACACTCATCAATTTCATAATAAACAATTAGCAAGCGTTATGCAACAATTATACTAAGACTCAAACCTATATGCAATGTGGAACCATGTCAGTGAAAAACCACCCTGAGGCATTTAGGAGTACATAACAAGACACACCACACAATGGGTATGTCAGGTTACTTTCACTAAGTAAAATCATAACGTGACCAGTCAGGGTCACTTTGTTTTACAAACCATAGGAGATCAACATAGACTTAAAGGAGCACTTAAACTGAGTGTCTTTACCCCCAAGGCTTTGACTTCAAAGAATCCGTTAGGGCCTCACCTTCATGATTCAGGTCCAACCCCTAAAACATTTTTTATACACACAGACACTGTTCATGAATTATACAATACTCATGACCTCACACTCGTGTTTCAAACACGTTTAACACATTGCACTACAATTTAACACTGATTCCTAACAAGGAAACCTACACTTTCCCTTTAAAACTGCACATAAACATTTTTCTCAAGGTAAACACTGGTCGAGTTATTGTATAATTCATAGCTCACAACACAAGTATTAGCACATCAAGTGTTAAACACACACTTATTCACAACCAAATCTCATGTCCACAATTTAATATCTCATAATGTCACAATCCACCATCACATGTTTACGTGTATCTCACAAATTAACACATGTTCAACTTTTTACTTATACTCGATTTCAACAATATTATAAGCAGACACTGCTTATGAATTATACAATATCCACGATCTGAGACTCGTGTTTCACGTGTTCCAAACACGTTTAACACATTGCGCTAAAATTTAACACTTTAGGTTCCTAACTAGGAATCCTACACTTTCCCTTTAACACTGCGCATAAATATTTTTCTCAAGGTAAATACTGGTCGGGTTATTGTATAATTTACAACTCATGACACAAGTATTTTCACATCAAGTGTTAACTACACACTTATTCACAACTAATTTTCATGTTCACAATTTCACATCTCATAATGTCACAATCCACCATCACATGTTTACATGATTCTCACAAATTAACACATGTTCAACTTTACACTTATACTCAATCTCAATAACAATATTATAATTTTAAAGCAACATGTTATCCTACAATTCATCACATATTTAATTTATCACTTATACACAATTTCAATCATAATATTATGATCCCAATATAATTATTTATCACGTTAATCTTATCAAAAACACAAACAAATTATACAAAAATATTTCTCAATCCACGAGGAGTAAAATCCCTCAAACAATTTCACATAATCATACAACAATAGTTTCAATATAATAAGTATCCCAAAACAAACCCCAATTTGATCTCCTAAGGATTCCTACACATGTTCATTCTAACCCCAATTGCGATAAACTCATCCCTTACCTCTATGTGGGCTCACGTGTGTTCCGGTAGTGATAGCAGCATCTCTAACAGTTCCCTAACATTTCTCAAACTTTTTCTCTGTTTGTTTTGATAAGGTTTCCAAACGTTAGAGAGAAGGAGAAGAGATTGCAACCTTCGTTCCATTGTCTGCGTGAAATGAGTATTTTTCCTTATTTATTTAATTATAAAAATCTCACCATTTTTTTCTAAAACTCTATTTATTTTAAATGAAAAATATTTTTAATTTATTTCACAAAAAAAATGGGATGTTACAGGTGCGGTGGCTCATTGCGTGACTGGTGGCCGGATGAGGGTGTCAAACAATGACGGTGGTGGAGGAGAGCATTGTGGTTGCGTGTTAGACTGACCAGCTTCGTCTTTCAACCCTGGATCGATCTTCATCTTTGCTAGAAACGTGTGCATTCTTCACTGTTCAATGCAGGAGAAGCAAATGAAACCGCATATGGAGTTTGCGGTTTTAAGAACGAAGCATTCATCACAACACCAAATTTTCTTCCTACACCCACCAATATACTTGGACACCCATGCCATTTTGGGCAATTACATAATTGTCCTTTGCTGAATCTGATACATATTATGAATCCGTAAAGTCATTACACATTTGCAATTTGTATGGATCGATAGCGATTTTGTATAGATTGTGCATTGTTTGAGAGTGTAAAAAATTAATTTTTGAAATTAAATTTGTACATAAGTTTGGGCCAATGCTGGACATTAATATGGCACTTTTACATAACTTCCGATTTATTTGGAAAACTGCTTAATTGAAGACTTTGATATTTAAAAAGAAAAGTTACAATTTATTTCAAATGGTTATAGAAAAAAACATGGCTCAAAGTAGCATGAATGTATGAAAATTATAGTATATGTGTGAGTTCTTTCTTTATAAATCAATCAATTTTGTACTTGGAAATGTATTGATATCAGCACAAATGGTCATTATATATGCAGGTGAGGTATAGACATGCTAATTTATTGGGTTGCATGAAGCTTGCCATTTTTAAAATATCACAATTGCAAATTGATGATACCTTGCATATAATGGCCTTAAAAGTTGATTATCATGACTCAAAATTAAAAGTTGCACCATTACAATGTCATACCATTTAACCACAAGAGAGGATTTAATACAAAGTCACACTACTTTGACTTACACCACACCTGCTTAAGACACTAAGTATAAACATTGCATAAAGTATACATACATTCAATGTAAAACTGAAACCTCATGGTTGAATGATCTTGTTGCATTAAAACACCAGTTGATTTTAATTAGTCATAAAACAATGATGTTTTAATTCAACGAGCAACACCAAATTCTTACATTGTCAATACAATATTGCACACAGTAACTAACAAACACATTTAGTCTTAAAATGAAACCAAGTAAATAAATCACATCTAAAGAACTTATGTTGCAAGCTTAGGATAATGAAGCTGTTAAAATTTTTGTTTTGAATGAAACTATGCAAAAAATAAATGTCATGAAGCTATTACAACCTATAATGTAGTTGATAACCCTACAATTAACTTCAAATAATCTTAATTTGATTGCTTTAGCAATGTATTGATATCAGGACAAATGGTCATCATATACGCAACAGAGGTATAACCATCCTAATTTACTCAGTTACATGAAGCTTGTCATGATCAAAATATCACATATGCAAATTGATGATACCGTTCAGATAGTAGCCTCAGAAGTTGATTATCATGACTCAAAATTAAAGACTGCACCATTACACTGTCATACTATTTAACCATAACAGAGAATTTAATACAAAGTCACACTAAACTTGACTTACACCACACCTGCTTAAGACACTAAGTATAAACATTGCATGAAGTATACATGCATTCAGTGTAAAATTGAAACCTCGAGGTTGAATGATCTTGCTGCATCAAAACATCAGTTGATTTTAATTAGTCATACAAAAATGATGTTTAATTCAATGAGCAACACTAAACTCTTACACCGTTAATACAATATTGCACACAGTAACTAACAAACACATGTAGTCTTACATTGAAACCAAATAAATAAACCATATCTAAAGAACTCATGTTGCAAGCTTAGCAGGATGAAGATGAGGTGAATTTTGTTATGTATGAAATTATGCAAAAAGTAGATGTCATAAAGTCGTTACAACTTGTAGATTTGTTAATAACATTGCAGTTAACTGCAGATGATCTTAATCTGATTGCTTTGGAAGTGTATTGATATCAACACAATTGGTCATCATGTACACAGTAGAGGTATAGTCATGCTAATTTACTGAGTTACATGAAGCTTGTCATGTTCAAAATATCACATGCAAATTAATGATACCTTATAGATAATAGCCTCAGAAGTTGATTATCATGACTTAAAATTAAAAGTTGCACCATTACATTGTCATACCATTTAACCACAGGAGAGGATTTAATACAAACTCACACTAAAATTGACTTACACCACATCTACTTAAGACTAAGTATAAACATTGCATGAAGTATATATGCATTTAGCATAAAATTGAAACTTGGTCGATGATAAGCATTGTTGCATCAAAATATCAGTTGAATTTAGTTAGGAATACGACAATGATGTTTTTATTCAATGAGTAACACTAAACTCTTACACTATCAATACAATATTGCACAGTAACTAACAAACACATGTAGTATTAAACTGAAACCAAGTAAATAAACCATATCTATAGAATTCATGTTGCAAGCTTAGGGGGGTGAAGCTAAGGTGAATGTTATCTTGGTGAAATTATGCAAAATGTAGATGTCATGAAGCTGTTACAACTTTTAATTTAGTTAATAACCCTGCACTTAACAACAAATGTTGTAGTACTTCCTTGAAAACCACATTGGTTGTTGTATTTAGTGGTTTTCCTTCTTTATCATGAATAAGAATTTTCAATTCACTTTTGCTCTAAACTCTTGAGAATGCCACGTAAATTTGGCCATGACTGAAAACTGGTTGAGGAAGAAATAATCCAACACATTGAAGAGATTGACCTTGAGATTTATTGATTGTCATGGCATATGACACAATAAATGAGAACTGTCTTCTAGTCATCTTGAAAGGCCAATGAGATTGAGATAATGATGATGACATTTGTGGAATATAAACCAAACTTACTACATTTTTTGTAAAAAATATTTGTACCTCAATAACATGATTGGTCATTCTATAGATAATTAGCCTTGTCTCGTTGCATAGGCTTCATCTAAATTCTGAATCAACATAATAGGTGTGCTTGTTTTTAGCCTAATTTTATGATTAGGTATTCATGATGCCTTTAATGAATCCAAAAAATTTGGTATAACTGTTTCAAAACATTCAGTTGTTGCAGCATCTGTCATGTCAATTGAATCACAATTGAAATATTCTTTCTCTTCACCTGGGATGATGTTTAATATATAGTTATTAATTTGGTCCAGCACCTCATTTGTTGTAGCAAGTATAGCTCTAGATTTGAGAAATTCCTCATCTTTATACTTCTTCTAGATATTTGGGTAGATATGGTTGACAATTGCTTCAATAGGATCAATGAAGTTTCTTATTAAAAGATTAGGTGAAATTTCTATCTCATAACACCCATCATCACCTTTGTCTAGTTTCCCATCACCGACATCTATCAGACACTGGGAAAGACTCTTGATTTCTTGTGCATTTGTCAATGTGAGGTTGGACCGCAAACACATATTTTTTGTCAACTTTAAGACCATACAGTAGTCCCATCGATATAAGGCATGCATGCACTATGTCTGATCTACTTCCTCCAAGTATGACAAGAACAATTTGCCTAAAATCGCCTCTAAATACAACAACTTTTCTACCAAATAGAACATTATCAAAATTAGACATACACATGATGTCATTCAATGTTTTATCCAATGCTTCAAAACAATACCTATGAGCCATAGGAGCCTCATCCCATATAATCAACTTAGTTGCCTTTAACAGTTCAGCCTGTTTTGTACCTTGGTGGATATTACAGGTTGAGTTTTCTAATGTAGGCACAAAAATAACAAATTTCGAATGCGTAGTTCTGCCATTTGATAATAACAATGAGGCTATGCCACTTGAGGCAACAGTTAACACAATATCACCTTTTGAACATAATGCAAAAGCTAATGTCTTCCACATAAAGGTTTTCCCAGTATCTCCATATCTATACAGGAAAAACATTCCACCTGCCTGTCTATTGACAACATTGATGATACTATGAATGATATGCCTCTATTCATATGTATTTGCATACAAAGAAAAGGAAGGTAGCTACTACATGAGCCATCATTGTATCTATTGTATTGATATTACATAGTCAATTAAAAAGAACACCAGTTTTTGCTAACCTATTTGAGAAACAAAGTATGTTTCAAGATCATGTTGTAATTGAGCCTTGTCATAATTTTGTTTAGCATACATATATATATATATATATATATATATATATATAATGTGATAGGATCATATGTCTTGGAAAAGACATGGTTGGATAATCTTTTAATGAATTTTTGTTTGATTGTAATATCTCTTCAATCTCAAGCAATGTCAAATTCTATAACTCTTCTGATTCCAATGGTAAATCTTTGGACACAAAAAAGAAATTAAATTTTTAAGTTGTAAACAATAATTATAATTGAAAAAAGAAGTCATGGTTTAATATATGTTACCTGGTATGTTTTTTATCCTTCTCTAATGATGAAGGATACCATCAATTAGGCACTCTTATGTTTCAGACCATACATGATGTGGTCTATCAATGCTATTTGATATGAGCATTGTTACAAACAATCTTCTAAGGAATTGGCCAAAACCCCAATGGTATGCTTCTCTTAAAGCCTCAATTTATTCCTTATCATCAACCAAGAAGCCCATAGCAAAGCAAGCTTATCTAAATGTAGAATATAGTTGACCATTGACTATACGAATTTGTTCATAGGTGGTTGGTCCTTTAACTACAACCAACAATATCCTAAGATAATACAATTCTCCAGTACTTGGAGACACCTAGTTAAGCCTTCCAATTGTATAGCCTCCTTTACGTGGCTTCCAACATCTTTTTTTGGCGATGTATGTAAGTTTTGTTATGAATTACAAATATGTAAGATCTTTTGTTTGCTGGAAAATGCTATTAGCTTGCAGCCAAGAGGTAAACATGGACTCTTTAATGGTTGGCTTGGACAACAAAACATTAATGCCATCACCATCTTCAAATATTACTGAATTTTCGTCAGGCAAATGAAAGTACAACCTTTCAACAACAGGTGATCTCTTGTGAATCTGGAATGAAAATATTCTCCAACAAGATTCACAAGAAGAAATATACCTACCATCAAGATAATGCTTAATCTCATCAATAGTATGTTTAGTTGTTTCATCTTCATTTTGGACAGACACAAGAGTCATGGTAATGTGATCATAACCTTTATTAATGTACTTGAATAAATACTTGATGAACATTGATTGATTGCACCATTCTATGTTGAGGTGAGCTAGATATTTCAATAATAGGTATGGATTGTATGGTACCACGTATCTATTGTCTAGTGTTATACCATTTCTGTCAATATATTACCATCATTGCGGCTCCTATAAACATGATAGCCCTCTTAGTCAACAACAGTTTCAACTTGCCATTTTTTTTTGGAAAATATCTAGAACATTTTCTATCTTTCATGCATGGTGACTTTATGTTTGCATGACCACATGGACCATGCATCATAAGTTTCTTGACAAACTCATAGAGTTGTGGTTGTTCAATAGAATCTGGTATCTCAACTTATATGATACCATCAATATCTGCAGGAGATGGATACTTGCTGGCAACATCCAAAAACAACAAGACATGAGCATGTGGCATCCAAAATCATACCCACTTTAACAACATCATTCCACTTACAAGGATCAACATTTTTAATTTGAGCAACAATCTTATGAGCCTATGCAAATATTAAAAACTGTGATATTAGATGGCAATTATTTGACAATAAACGTGAATAATATATATTATACCTTCTCATCCATTAAGATCATTTCAATGTTAATCCTTGTAACCTTTTGAATAACCCACATATTAATCACACATACATTAATTTGCCAAGTCTCCTTTTCAGTAGTGATGTCCATAATGGAGTTGACCTTACATCCCATGATGAACTACTAACATAGATAACCATTAAAACATCAACCATGCAAATAAAAAGATCATTTTAAAAGGAATGAAGACATGAAGATGAACACTAAGATAGTGGGTAGGCTACTACAAATAGAAAAGAGGCAACACAGAAAGAAGACAAACTAAAAATAGAAGGTTGTGCATAGAGCAAGAACAAATATATACAAAGAACCTTACCAAGTGAAGTCAGTTTCTTCAACCAACACAGGTGGACAACCTCTGTACACCGAAGAATGAAAATGCAAGATTTTGGTTAGGTTGTGGAACATGTAACTAGAATCTTACCAAGTGAAGTGAGAAAACATTTTGCTGGATAATGAAAAAGTTGTATACATCATTATCATAAGAATATAAGAATATTTGTGAACTTGTTGTTGGTATAACATTAAGGTTTAGGTATCTTTTTCTTTCTACAAAACATTAGTTAATTTTGATTATAGTTTCTATTTTTTGTTTCTATTTCTTGTCTAATTGTATTGAAACGTGTTTTGATTGTTGACATTAATTAACCTTGGTAAGTAATATCCTAGTTTAACCAAACAATTGATGCAATGGTGTAAAATCCTGTTGGATTCAAATCTAGGGAAACAATATATTTATAGTGGGAGAACCTATATTTGATTCCCACCATGTGTAAAATCTCTCTTGGGCCAATGACAATCATGCATTACAAGCAAGACTAGTATTTGACCTAATGAATTTAAGGGACACCTATAGTCTATAACCTAGGACAAAAAAAACATCGTGATCTAATATGGTCATGATACATGTCAGTACATCTTTATGATTATATCATTAGATGAAATAGAATTCATATAGGATATTAGAAACTTTTATTTCGTCTAGTGTTTTAATCATTTTCGTCCAATCCAACCGTTAAGTGATGACATGACATTGTTTTTTTTTTATTATTTTATTTTAGGCATAATTAAGTTTTTCATACCTGAAATATATGTCATTTTTATATTACTACCTAACATTCTTTTTTTTCACCCAAGTACCTATAAAAATTTTCCGTTTCATTTTACTACTTGGCATTAGTCACCTTCCGTTAAGTGATGACGTGATAGATAGAGTGTCACATCATCATGCCATGTCATAGGCACCTCATAGCCACATCATCATCTTCAATGACATGACAATGATGTGTCAATGACATGATGTGATAACATGACACTCCGTATGTCACATCATCACTTAATGGGAAGACGACTAGCGATAAATAGTAAAGTGAAACTATTTTTTTTTTCAAGTACTTGGTTGAAAAAAAAAGAATTTTTAGGTAATAATATGAAAACTATCTATTTTCCATGTATGAAAAACTTATTTAAACCATATATAATTGGTCTCTTGTGGTCTATGATCAATGTACACATGTAACATGTTATGTCTTCTCTCACTCTTCTTCTTTCACCATCCTCTGGATTCTCTTTTAGTTTTGTCCAGATATTAAATCTATGCATCTTAACTCTTTAATTTCACCTTTAATACTATCTTATTAATCTAGTTCAGTTGATTAAACATGATAACTTGATAGGTGAATTATTACAAATTTCAAATAGTATTTTTGTATTCCTACCAATAAAAAATATCTTATTAATTTAATGTATATTCTTATTTTGAATAAGGAATTATCTTAAAAAATAAATAGGATAAAGTAAATTACATACATGTTTTTATCTTATTAGTTAATTTTCGGTTTTTTTTGACAAGTTTACAAATATTTGATCAATTAAAAGAGTTTGAGAAACAATTTAATTATTGACTTATAAGGTTTGCTTTTAAACATAACTTAAATTTACTATTACTATTTTTATTTTTATTTTCAATAAAATAATAAAATTTATCATTTTATATAAAATTAAATTATTTATTTTGATAAAACTCATCCTTATCATTTGTTAACTAAAAAATTGTTTTTTAGATTTACTTAATTAAGTTTTTCATACATTGAAAATAGATCGTTTACCGATTATTACCCAAAAAATTCATTTTTTTTCAAATAACTACCTAAAAAAATCAGTTTCATTTTACTACATGTTGTTAGTCACCTTTTGTTAAATGATGATGTGGTAGATAGAGTGCCTCATCATCATTCTTTGTCACTCACACGTCATTGTTATGTCATTGAAGGTGATAACGTGACAATGACGTGTGAGTGATAAGGCGTGATTACGTGGTAATTTGTCTGTCATCTCATCACGTAACGAAAAACAACTAATGGCATGTAGTAGACTAAAATTAAAATTTTTTGCAGGTATTTGAGTGAAAAAATGAATGTTAGGTAATAATCTGAAAAAGATCTATATTTTGGGCATGGAAAACTTAATTAAGTCTTTTATTTTATTAAGATTTAGGAGCTAAAAAGTGTCACAAATTGCTTTGGTAACATTTTTTTCCTTCTTTTACTTAAAGGATTGTTCTTCCAACATAACCTTGTACCTTTCTCTCTAAGGGTATAATACTCAACATAAAAAACAACAAACTCAATCGGAATCCCCTTTGTTTGAAGCATGCATTGGTTTCTCATCCTCCTCCATCAACGTCTGCCACTTGCTCTCGGTCTCTGATGCGGCGCCGTGCAAGTTCTCCCATGTGGACGACCTTTACAGCACCCAACTCGCCCTTGCTGGCGTTGTGCAAGGTTTCCTCCTAACATGATCCATTACTGTCGCGGCCAGACATGCGACCTCCTAGTGAGATTTGTGGTCTTTGCATTCAGATATGCAACTTTACCTGTCAAATCTATGTTGCCTTCCGCCAAGAATCTCCCCATGATCACCATTGACGACGAGCTGCTGAACTCGGAGTTGTACTAGTGTGCAGTATGCCAGGACGAGTTTGAGAAGGGTTTGACTTTGTATATTCCTATAAACACCCATCTCGATGTTGCAAAGTACTTGTGAATCTTCATAACTTGAATAATTAACTGCTTTTAACTCACATGAGATGCCACAGATTGGTTTTGGTGATGGGATGATTAGTGTGGTGATGGAGGATAATTCTTAATTACATAAGGTTGTTGATGGTGAATCAATTAATTTAGGTGAGTTTGAATCAGAGGTGGGATGGTGTTGGGCAATAATTGGTGCGGTGATGAAGGATAATTAGATGAGGTTGTTGTTGGGGTTGAATTCACATGATGGGATTATTGGTGCAGTGATGAATTTTGTTTGTTGCGGGCATGGTTGTCAAACTCTAGAGTCAACTCGTAGACTCTTATGAGTTTAAGAGTTTACTTCAGTCCTGCAAGTTGACTCGGAAGCAAACTCATTTTTGAGCAGACTCGTGGACTCGGAGTGGACTCGTGTAAAACTCGTAAGAGTCTACGAGTTGACTCTAGAGTTTGACAACCATGCATAAGTATTCAAAATTAAAGCATTTAAATAATTAAAAAAAGCACAAATGTTTTCAAAGAAGCATGTCCAATCCTCTAATAGGATCATCTCCATGAATATCATCACTTTCATCACCATCTCCATCTCCATCATCATCATCAAGGTCTTCCTCAGATTGTGCATCATCATTAGGTTCCACGAAAATTAAATTATCTAGATCAAAAGCTTAAAATATATATCAAATATGCTATATTAGAAATAGTTAAAACTTAAAATAATACACAAGCAAATTTTAAATCTGAGAAAGTTCAGAAATTATACCTTTTCTTGGTGTTATTAAAGCTTCATTTTATCTTCTCTTTTTCATTTTCCATCTCCTCACATATGAAAAGTATAATTCGGTTGAATTTCAGTAACAAGATTGATCCAACTCCAACATTGTAGGGTTAGTTGTTGTGTTTTCTAATAGACTAATATGAAGTATGAACTATGAGCTTATTGTCATTTGTTTGCAAATTGGTGCATTTTGAATATATTTACTTATTATTCATATATATTTTTTTACGAAGTAGACTCTTACGAGTCTACGAGTCGATTCTATGAGTTGACTCGTAGAAACTCACACGAGTCTGCGTAGACTCTCGATATTGATAACCTTGGTTGCGGGAGACATTTTTATAGGTCAAATGACCAAGAAGGATAATTTATTTTGGAATTTATCAAATGGAACAAATTTTGAAATAATACGGAAATAAGGGTAAATCATAGGATTTTTTATACCTTCTGGTTATCAAGTTGTAAAAAATTGATGATTTTATTTTTAATTTTTTTATATGAAGTCTTAAAATCTTTTAGCAAAAATTATTAACTTAAAATTTATCAAATAATTTTAAATTCTTTTAAAATATTTTTTAATTAGTTTTTATATCTATTATTAAGTAAACTAATAATTTCATATAATATTATTAATTAAGTTTATTTGATAAAATTCTTTTAATATTAAACAGAAAATAATTTAGTAATAAATGTAATTGTTAAAACAACAACAACATAATACATTAATATAAAATAAACAATACAAATTAAACACAAATATAAAATTAAAAAGTAAAAATATTATTAGTCATCAACTTGCTTGTATGGATAATTACTATAATTATGTCTTTCACTTTTACACAATGAATATTTTTTAATCCTATTTGGAATTGGTTCGTCCATCTCATTATGTATATGATGAGTGATTGAAATTCCTACTGTGTCTCGTCACTTTGAAGGATTAGTCATAAAATATGAACCTAAATATTGAGACCATTTATCTTAGCTAAGGAAATGAAACCGATGCTTGTTAGAAATGATACTAACCAATAGATAGGATTAGTTAAATAAAGTCAACTTGACAAATGATCATTAGATTGACTTTAATTGTTCTGATATGCTATATATACAAGCATTTACTGAAGCATAATGTGACAATCACTTTTTCGAAAATATTACTGCTAAGTTCCTTTCTTCTCATTTTCTCTCTTTCTCTGCTACAGTTTGTGTGAGTGTGTGTGAGTTTAGTTCTTGCTCCAACAAACTGGTATCAAGAGCCAAGGTTTTGATTGAGGAATCATTGCGACACACGATGGGACCAATTGGTGCAAACCTTTCGGCAAATCTTCCCATTCTTAATGGAAAGAACTGGGATCAATGGCGTGTGCAAATGAAGATGATTCTGGGCTCTCAAGAAGTAGCAGAAATTGTCGAAGAAGGTTACCCAATGCTCACTAAAGATTCCACAGATACGCAGAAGGTGCTTCACAAAGAAAACAAGAAGAAAGATTGTAAAGCCACCTTCTTGATTCATCAATGTGTTGATGAGGGGCACTTTGAGAAGATTGCAGGTGCTACAACTTCGCGAAAAACATGGAAAATCCTGGAGAAATGAAATGATGGTGCAGAGCAATTGAAGAAAGTGAGATTGCATACGATGAGGCGTCAATATGAATTGATGCAAATGGAGAATAATGAAAAGATAGCTGAATTTTTCAACAGAATCATCACTCACACAAATGCCATGAAGAATTGTGGTGAGAAAATTTCAGATCAATCAATTGTAGAAAAGATACTAAGAACACTCAATTCAAAATTCGACCACATCGTCGTAGCCATTGAAGAATCCAAGAAGCTCGAGGAATTGAAGGTAGAAGAACTTCAAGGTTCTCTCAAGGCACATGAGCAGAGACTCATCGAAAGAGGTTTAGAGAAGCCTGGTGATCATCAAGCATTGCAGGCTGATTCATCAGGAAGAGGAGGCTACAACCCCAAGGGAAAATTCAAAGGTCAAGGCCGGGGGAGAAATTCCAGAGGTAGCTTTGGAAGAAACAGTCAAAGCCAAGATCAAGGAAAGATTGATCAAGATCAACAAGAAAGCTCCAACATCAGAGAGAGTTTCAATAATTGGCGAGGAGGAAAGAAAAATTTTGATAGGAAGAGGCTCAAATGCTTCAATTGTAATTGAATTGGGCACTTCTCTACAGAGTGTACATCCCTAATAAGTCACACAGGTCATCAAGGGAGCCAGTCACACAGAGATCATCAGGCACACATGGCTAAAGATGAGAATGAAACAAGCTCTGAGGAGCAACCTCTGATGCTAATTATGATCACCAATCCTGAATCATACAACAATGAAGTATGGTACATAGATTCTGGGTGTTCTAATCATATGATAGGACATCGAGATTGGATTGTCAATTTTAATCTAGAGAAGAAAAGCACTATGAAATTTGCAAATGATAGAACCACTCAGGCCAAAGGTTCTGGTAATGTACTAATCCAAAGAGAAGATGGAAGACAAGCAGTAATTACAGAAGTTTTGTATGTTCCTGGAATGACCACTAATTTGATCAGCTTGGGTCAACTCCTGGAGAAAGGATGTTCAATAAATTCAGTCAAAGGTTTTCTAGAAATCCATGTCAAAGCAAAAAGACTGGTGATCAAAGCTCCATTTTCCAAGAACAGAACCTTCAAGGTAAGCCTAAACACCATTGAATCTCAATGTCTTTCCACTGCAACCTTGTCAGATAATTCATGGTTATGGCACCTTAGACTAGGCCACTTAAATTTTAGAGACATGAGCCTCTTGAAATCCAAAGAAATGTTAATTGGCCTTCCTTCAATTACAATTCCTAAGAAGATATGTGACAATTTCTTGATCAGCAAACAACCAAGGAATTCCTTCAACAATTTTACCCCTTCTAAGGCTAGTGAAATACTGCATGTTGTTTACTCAGATACCTGTGGACCTCTTGACACTCCATCATTAGGAGGAAATAGATATTTTGTTTATTTTGTTGATGATCTTAGTAGGAAGGTGTGGCTCTACCCAATCAAAGCCAAGACTGATGTGTTCAAAATTTTCAAAGACTTCAAAGCTCTTGTGGAGAAGCAATCTGGAAAATGCATTAAAATCTTAAGAACAGATGGTGGAGGTGAATTCACATCTGGAGAATTTGAAGGTTTCTGTAAGGAGCATGGTATAGTTCATGAAGTAACTGCTCCTTACACCCCTAACATAATGGCATTGCAGAAAGAAGGAATAGAACAATCCTGAACATGGTTAAAAGCATGCTTAAAGAGAAGAATTTTCCTCACAGTTTCTGGGGTGAGGCAGCTATGACAACTGTGCATGTTCTGAATAGGTGTCCAACCAAGAGGCTTGAATCCATGGTTCCAGAAGAAGCTTGGCCAGGAAGCAAACCTTCAATGAAGCATTTCAGGATTTTTGGATCCTTATGCTATAAGCATGTCCTTGATCAGAGGAGAAAGAAGTTGGATGACAAGAGCGAGCCAATGATTTTTGTTGGATACAACTCTACCGGTTCATATAGACTATACAATCCAAAGAATAAAAAGGTTATATTTAGTAGAGATGTCTACTTTAATGAACTAAGCTCATGGGGAGGGTTTTAGCCCACTTCTGAAACAATATCAAAGATTAAGCTTGAATTGAAAAATGATGATCCAGTAGAAGAGATACATCAAGAACTGGCAAGTAACAAAGAGATTATCAGGTTTACCCTGATAGTGCAATTACTGAGGATGGTGATTTGGTTCAGCATATGGCACTTATGGCAGACTTGGAACCTATTACCTTTGATGAAGCCATCTCTAAGGAAGTATGGAGATCAGCAATGGAGGAAGAATTGAATAGCATTGAGAAGAATGATACCTAGGAAATGGTAAATCTACCTCAGAACAAAAGGCCTATTGCTGTTAAATGGGTTTTTAAAACTAAACTCAAGCCTGATGGGTTGATTTCCAAACATAAAGCCAGGTTGGTGGCTAAAGGATTCATGCAATAAGAAGGTTTAGACTATACTGATGCATTTGCTCCAGTAGCAAGATTGGAGACTGTAAAGCTGATTGTGTCCCTGGCTAGCTGGAGAAACTGGAAATTGTGGCAACTAGATGTCAAGTCATCCTTTCTAAATGGGCCACTGGATGAAGAAGTATTTGTGGTACAACCTCCTGACTTAATATGCAAAGGTAAAGAAGAGAAGGTCTTGAGACTGAAGAAGGCCCTGTATGGCTTGAAACAAGCACCTAGGGCATGGAACAAAAGGATTGAATCCTTTCTCACTAGTCTTGGCTTTCAGAAGTGCTCAGTTGAGCATGGTGTGTACATCAAAATAGTAAGTGAAACTAAGATTGTGGTGTTGTGCTTGTATGTTGATGATTTACTCATCACTGGTAGTAGTTTGACTGCTATTGAAGCACTTAAGCAAGGACTGAAGAGTGAATTTGAGATGACTGATCTAGGCATTCTATCCTACTTTCTGGGATTTGAATTTGCCTACACAGAGAAAGGAATTTTCATGCATCAAAAGAAATATATCTCTGAAGTCCTAAAGAAATTCAGAATGATGGATTGTAAACCAGTAGAGACTCCAGCTGAATTGAATGTAAAGCTTGTGAAGAGTGAAGAAGAGAGCTCTGTTGATGGAACTATGTTCAGGCAGATTGTTGGTAGCCTGAGGTTTATCTGTCACAGCAGGCCAGAAGTGGCTTTCAGTGTTGGCTTGGTCAGCAGATTTATGAGTGATCCAAGACAACCACACTTGATTGCAGCTAAAAGAATCATGAGGTATCTGAGAGGAACACTCAGATATGGCATTTTGTTTCCTCATCATACTAAGGGAGATGATAGCCTACACCTTGTAGCCTACTCTGATTCTGACTGGTGTGGTGATCTAGTAGACAGAAGGAGCACCATGGGACAAGTTCACCTGTTGTCAGGGTCTCCCATATCCTAGAGTTCCAAGAAGCAGACAGTAATAGCACTGTCCACTTGTGAAGCCAAATACATTGCAGCCTGTGCAGTTGCCTGTCAAGCTTTGTGGCTATCCTCCCTGCTTGAAGAATTAAAGGTGCTTACTGGTGAGGCAATGGACTTATTGGTAGACAAAAAATCAACAATTGATTTGGCTAAGAACCCTATGTCACACAACAGGAGCAAGCATATAGACATTAAATTCCATTTCCTCAGAGATCAAGTGAGCAAGGGGAAGATCAGACTTCAGCACTGCATAACTGAGAAACAACTTGCTGACATTATGACCAAGTTCTTGAAAAGTGAAAGGTTTAAGGAGTTGAGAGAGTGGTTGAATGTTGTTAGCTTGTAATTGGTTTGGATCAAGGGGGCTGTTAGAAATGATCCTAACCAATAGATAGGATTAGTTAAATAAAGTCAACTTGACAAATGATCATTAGATTGACTTTAGTTGTTCTGATATGCTATATATACAAGCATTTGCTGAAGCATAATGTGATGATCAATTTTTCGAAAATATTACTACTAAGTTCCTTTCTTCTCATTTTCTCTCTTTCTCTGCTACTGCAGTTTGTGTGAGTGTGTGATTTTAGTTCTTGCTCCACCAATGCTAATAAACTTTGTAGATGTTTTTCAACTTGTATACAAGATATCTATTTTTTCTTAAAATTTGAGCTTTTGTTTAAATTTTTTTTTCTAATTTACAAAACAAATAATAATCCTTAACATTAGTAACAAAAATATATAGAATATTAAATGAAAAAATATAAAAAATATAGAAATTATTATATAAAACAATATACAAAATCTAGAAAATATATAAAATAAAATAATATACAAAAATATATAAAATATTAAATAAAAAATATACATAAATATAAATTAAAATTAATTTAGAGTTGTGAAAATTAGTTTAATTTATTTAAAAAAATTTAACATGAGTCGTTAAATGTTTTACGACTTCAAATAAATAATTAAAAAATATAGCAACTTTGAAGTGCTAAAAGATTTTACAGCTTCATATAAAAAATAAAAAAATTGAAGTAGTTCAGCTTTAACAACTTTAGTAAAAATAAATGAAGTCATCAATTTTTTACGACTTGATAACCAGACATCCTAAACAATCCTATGACTTACCTCATTTTGGTATTAAATCAAAATTTGCTCCCATTTGGAAAATTCCTAAAGGAATTATCCCCTTTTGGTTAGTTGACCCATTTTTATGAGATAAGCATTTGTGGGGGGCTAAAAGCTGCCACAAGTTATTAAACATTTCAAAACACTTTATCCAATCAATTTGTAGTGATTTTTAACAACAAAAATTGATAATAAAATAAAATAATATTATAAATTAAGATCACATCATTACTTAACAGACCAAAATGACTACAATATTGGACAAAATAAAAGTGTGAAGACTAAGATTAGTTGCCAAAAAATATAAGGAAAAAAAATCATAAATTTGAAAAAATTAAAAGATAAAAAACAAAATTTGCTGTTAATAAAATTAGACATCAAATGAAAAAATATAGACCATTTTGTTTTTTCTATCTTTTGTTTTTATTTTTTTATGTTTCGTTTCATCAATTTGGAATGCTCCTTTTATAAATTCTAGTTATACAAAATAAACACTTGTTATATATTGACCAAAATAATATATATATATATATATATATATATATATATAATATGAGAAATAGATAGAAAACTCACATTTATATATGAACAATCAAAATTTAATATTATTTAATCATTAAAAAATCATTAAAATCTTACCTAACGTTTGTATTTTAATTTTAACCATCCATATTAAAATTGAATAATTAATATTTATTATTCTTTATTATTTCATCTTTTTCTTCTTCACAAAAAGAGTTTCATAGTGAAAAACAATTTAATGTGGCCATTGTCTCTATCAGAACAATATAGTGTGTATCTTTTCTTTCTCTCCCTAATTTTTTGCATTGATATGCAAATTTTTTTTTCGTGCAACTTTACTACAAACATTTATTTATCTAATTTTTTAGAACAAATAATCAATTGATTCTCAAAAGTGTAAGGCCGTGATAAATAGTGCAAAAAAGTGACAATTAGTCATATAGAGAAGAGAAATTATAAGATTGATTTGGTTATTGAAGAAAGAAGGGAAAATAGGTTAATAGTTCGAATTCCTCCCACCAATAAAAATTAATAAATTAACAATTAATATTGACCTTAAAAAAAAGATTAAACTTTTTCATGAAATTATGCATGGGTCAAATATATTATGGCAAATTGGTCAGATTTCATTGTATCTTCCACAATAGGATCTGATAAGTGAGATATGAAATTTGATCAGTAAGATTCCGGATAATTGTTTACATAATCTTTATCTGTCTGAAGAAATTATTCATCGAAATAATGAGTTACTGTTAATATCAACACATCTGAGAGGAATTTTTCTATTCAATCTTTTCCTTCTCCTTGTTAGATATCTAGTTTGTACACATCTTATCTTTGTTTCTCGAGTCTATAATGAGTTACAAATAGAGTTCGAAAAGATAAAATCTTCGATGATTTCATCATACATGATCCGTCACACTTTTTACATATTTAGATACTAAATTTGAATTTTCGATCTAAATGGACACTTACCCAAATTTTTATCTAATTTTTATTTATTTATTTATTTAAGTTTAACCAATAACCGGTACCAACAATCCAACACCCATTTTTTCGCGGTCAATTTCGTTAGTCAACTGCCGACGGAAAATAGTGCTTCCTGGCATGGGTGTTTGCTTCTCCTCTGGCTCGGGTCCTCACTATTCAGGCAAGTCTTCTACTTTTCCTCACCCTTTCTATATTCACCAATTCAAATTTTCCCATGACGGGTTCGGTTCAGTTTCAGGTTCAGCAAGTGATGATAGCAAAAACGTGGCACCGAAAAGAGTCAGTTTTTGGAGATTGCAAGTGGAGGCATGGACGACGAAGTATCTATTCATCATCTTCTTCGTCGTGTTCATCTTCGTCCCCTTCCTCTTCCTCTTCCTCTTCCTTTACTTGATGGCTAGATTCTGAAATGGCCAAACTTGAAGGTGTTCGATTTCTAGGAGCTGAAATCTGCCACAAACAATTTCAGGCCTGACACAGTGGTCAGTGAAGGTGGTCTTGTCAGAGTTTAGAAGGGATGGTTGGATGAGGACACCCTCGCTCCTGCCAAAGCAGGTTCTAGAATGGTCGTTGCCATAACAAAGTTTAACTCTTTAAGCATGAAGGTTTTCAAGAGTGGCAGGTTAGTCTAAATCTCTAATTTCATCTCTTTCATTTTCTTCTTTCTTACTTTTATTTTGAAATTGTAATGCACGGAAAAACACTTTCAACTTTCAATTGAAGTAAGTTAAATTTAATACAATCTTTTCTTGGTAAAATTAGAAGATCCTGTCCTCTTCTAAAGGACATACAAAAGCATAACTAGGAATTCTTTGGCTAAATGTTTATCATTCTATCATTTTGTGATTTTACTTATCATAAATATTGCATTTCAACACAATTAGAGTACCTTCCATGTCATAGATCCTATTTTTTGCACAAATTCAGTCTAGCTTAACATGATTTTTTGCTGATTGCAAAAATACAGTCAGAACTAAACTTTTTAGGAAGGCTTTCTCACCCCAACCTGGTCAAGTTATTGGGTTACTGTTGGGAGGATGATGATTTTTTTGTTGTGCATGAGTTCACGCCAATGGGGAGCTTGGAGAATCATCTCTTTGACAGTATGAATTGAAGCCAATTAAAATGATTTAAAGAAAAATCTTTTTTCATTAATTTGAGATTAATTCTTTTTCTTTGTTGTGTTTCTGAGCAGGAAATCCTAACTTTGAACCACTTCCTTGGGACACCCGGCTTAACATAGCTATCGGTGCATCTAGGGGATTAGCTTTCTTGCAGAGATTTCAAGGCCTCAAATAACTACTTGATGGGGTTAGTTATTTTCTGTTAGTTGATTTACGATCGAAGAAGTTTTTTATTTTTAGTTTACCTTTTCCCTCACTTCAAGAGATGGAAGCTAAAGCAAATATAGTACCCTGTTTGGATGAATAGACAGTTTATGAATTTGAATCTCATCATTTATTTTACTAACTAATACTCATATTGAAAAGGTATCAAAACTTATAGTAGTCTGTTAATGGAATATCAGCTGCAATGTGCAATGTTTTTGTTCTCCTTGTCTCTTTTTTTGGTGTTGTCAGTACCGGACCATTGACTAGTGTTGAAGTATCTTAGATGATGTCATGAATGCATAATATTTTCAAAGCATCAAAATTGATATTTATTTAATGCTAAATATGTCCGATCATTTTGACAACTGATTCTTTTGATTCCTACAGAATTACAATGCCAAAATCTCATATTTTGGCTTGGCTAATAGGGGCCTGAGGGAAAATCACTTATAAGTACCAGGGTCATGGGCACATATGGTTATCCTGTTCCATAATACGTGGCAATAGCTAATTATATCACATAAGACAATTAAAATAACTTTACATGTATGTTTTGACTTTATTAATGATTCACAAGGCAAAAATGTAACCCAAGATTACATTCTTTGTCTGACTTTCTGTCCAATAATATATATATATATATATATATATATATATATATATATATATATATATATATATATATATATATATTAGAAAGATAATTTGTTGAATCCACATTACTAGAAAAATAGGATTCGACATGGCCTAATTAAAATTCATTTTAAAAAAACTGATGTTATTAAATGTGTAAACATTTTTATATATAATGTTATCGCTAATATTAATATTTTTAAAAAATTAATATTGAAATAAAAATCTTAACATCGGACTTAAAAAACTAATGATAAAAAATAGTCATCTAACATCAATTTTTAAAAAATTGATATTAAAATTCTTATTTCAAAATCTGTTTTTTAAACTTGCTATATTTTTTAGAAATCGATGTTGAGGTTCTTTAGACACTCATTTTTAAAACTTAATTTTGCACAAGACAAGCAATTTAGAATGAAGTTGGGTGGAGGACGCGAACGATGAGACCGTTAGGCTCTGGCATTCCGATGACCTCAAGACTCAATTGTAATTAGTTAAGGGTAGTTAGAATAACATATTTTTCCAACTGGGAAGCTGCTAGACAGTTAGAGGGGTAGTTACCCATAAATAGAGGTTGACCCTCTTTGATTCAGTTTTTTATTAGAAACTTTGTAAAGAACACTCTAGTATCTCCATTTCCTTTCAATTAAGATTCGGATGTCATTCCTTCATTGGCTTCCCTACTCTTCTCTGTAATTCTTCGAGTCTTCTCCTAGAGTTACCTTAACAAGTGGTATCAGCCTGTAACCTTCCAAGCGTGACCAGCCATGGCAGACGCTACACGGAATCGCGTTCTCGATCGTGAAATTGAAGATCATGCGGAAAATCATCTCAATTCCAAGATTGATGAAAGATTCATGGAGATGGCAGTCGCGATGCAAGAAATTCTTCACAATTCCCTAACGCAGTCATTAGCCTTGTCGAAGTTGCAACAAATGTAGAACCTTCTACACAACAATAGTAGTGGCATGAATCATTCTCCAACGGGGGGAAACCCAATTTGAGGTGAGAGATTTTTATTCTTGTGGAACACGTCTAGCTAGAATTGATTTCCCACGTTTTTCTAGTGATGATGTTAAACAATGGTTAATTCAATATGATACGTTTTTTTTCTATTGATAACACCTGAGGAGTTTAAACAATGGTTAATTCAATGGGAAAGCCCTTCAATGGCATAGCTCATATGTGAAATCTGTAGGATTGCAAAACTTACCACCTTGGCCAGAATATACAAGAATTTTAATTGAAAGGTTTGGCGAAGTATGTAATGATCCTATGGCCGAATTGATGCAATTGAAGCAGAAAGGATCAGTAGTGGAGTACCATGAAGCTTTTGATGCTATTGTAGCCGTTTGGATCTGAGTGAGGAGCATAGGCTGAGTTTCTTTTTGGGGGGCTTAAACAAGAAGTCTAGATGCTTGTTCGAATGTTTCAACCAAATTCTGTCCGATGTGCCTTCACATTAGCAAAAATGCACGAGGCAACAACTGTGCATGGTTCTGTTACAAAATCTTGGACTAAGCAGTTTAAACCTGAGGCTTCTTCTAAGCCACCATTGTTGCCTACACCTCCTAAGATTATTTCCAAGACGCAGGATACCCTCAAAACAAAACAACAAGCCTCTAAAACTTTAACCCATGTGTATATGAGTGATAGAAGGGCAAAATGTTATGTTATTTCTATGATGAACCCTTTACGCCTAAGCATGGATTGAGTCATGAAACACTATAGCTGCATGTGATGGAAGTGGATGAGTTATAGGAGGATGCGGAGGAAGAGGTGTTGCTTGAGAACTCAATGGGATCCAGCTCTACAGATCCTTAAATTTTTGTCCATGCCCTCACTGGAATTGCCAATTTCCACACCATGCGTGTGTCGGACTACTACCAAAAGAAGCCTCTCCATGTGTTGATTGACCATGGGAGTACCCATAATTTTTTGGACATTGAAGTGGCCAAGAGATTGGGTTGCAAACTTGATGCTTTTGATTCCCCGAGTGTGGTGGTTGCTGATGGCACAAAGTTAAATGTGTCTGCAATCGTTAGAGGATTCCATTGGACAATTCAACAAACCAAATTCACTTCTGATATGTTACTCATTCCATTGGGATGCTGCGATTTGGTCTTGGGAGTGGAGTGGTTGGTTTCCTTGGGTGATATTGTATGGAATTTTAATAAGTTGCAGATGGAGTTATATGTTAAGGGAAGGAGGCATGTGTTGAGAGGGGCCTCTACTGGGTTGAAAATAGTTACGAAACAACAATTGGGGACGGCTATGTCAACTGGTGTTCATTTTTCAAATTTTGCAAGTATGTGATGGACAAAGGGGTCTTCTAAATTCACTAACTACTCAAGCTAGTGGGTTACCTCCTAGCAGACCTGGTTATGACTATCAGATTCCACTAGTTCCAGGTGTTGGTCCTATCAGTAAGAGATACAGGTATGATATGTAACATCCTATTTTTTCATATATAGATTAAAATAACTTTTATTTAAAAGTAAATAGAGTTTTAGAAAAATACTGAGATTTTATAAATAAATAAATAAATAAGGAGAAATAAATTTATTAAAACAATGATTGGAAGGAAAATAAAAATGATATTTTATTTATTCATTTGATAGGAAATAAAATAGAATATTTGTTTATAAAATAATAAATAAATAACAAATAGAGTAAATAATAGGTTGGGAGTATCCTAACTATAAAAAGAGACATCTTAGGTTTTCAGACTGACGATACTTCATACGCCTTCTCTTCCTCTCAAGTTCTTTTTCTCTTCTCCTCCTCCCAAAACCCCCTCTTTTTCTCGCATACCACCAAACCTATCCCAGAAAAATAACGATATTAGACTCATTCACCGTTGGATCATCGTGAAATTTGAGAACCAGGTTTAGAAATCATTTCCAAACATTATCACCATTGGGAATTATGAAAACATGTCAGAGCTGAGAGAAATAGGCTTTGCATTGTAGCTTTTTCTTTTCCCGTAGAAACCCAAAATTGTCTCAGTAAAACTATGATTCAAGACACGTCAACCGTTGGATTGTCATGAAATTTGGATATGTGGTTCAAGATTCAGTTTCTCACATCTTCACCGTTGGGATCTGCAAAATAATGTTTTTGAACAGAGAAATACTCATCGCACGTAAATAGTGGAATAGAGGCTTCATTCCCTTCTCCTCTCTTTAACGCTTAGAAACCCTATCAGAACAATCAGAGAAAAAGCTTGAGGAATCTCAGGAAACTATTATAGATTCCTTTATCATTATCAGAATACACATGTGAGCCCGCTTAGAGGTAAGGGATGAGTTTATCACAATTGGGGTTAGAATGAACATGTGTAGGGGTTCTTAAAAGATCAAATTTGAGTTTATTTTAGGATGTTTATTGTATTGAAATTCTTCTTGTATGATTATGTGAAATTGTTTAAGGGGTTTTACTCCCTGTGGATTGAGAAATATTTTTGTATAATTTGTTTGTGTTTTGAATAAGATTAGTGTAATAAATAGTTATGTTGGGATTATGAAATTATGACTGAAATTGTATATAAGGGATAAATTGAATATATGATGAATTGTAGAATAATATATTACTTTGAGATTATAATATTTTTATGGAGATTGAGTATAAATGTAAAGTTGAATGTGTTAAATTACGAGATACACTTAACATAAGATAGTTGATTGTGACATAATGAGATGTGAAGTTGTGAATATGAGTTTTAGTTGCGAATAAGTGTGGTTAACACTTGATGTGACATTACTTGTGTTGTGAGCTATGAATTATACAATAGTCCGACCAGTGTTTATTTTGAGAAAAATGTTTATGTGCAGTGTTAAAGAGAAAATGTAGGTTCCTAGTTAAGAACCAGTGTTAAATTGTAGCACAATGTGTTAAATGTGTTTGAAACATGAGTGTGAGGTCGTGAGTATTGTATAATTCATTAGCAATGTCTGCTTATAATATTATTGTTGAAATCGAGTATAAGTACAAAGTTGAGCATGTGTTAATTTGTAAGATACATGTAAACCTATGATGATGGATTGTGACATTATGAGATGTTTAGTTGTGAATAAGTGTGCGTGTGTGTGTGTGTGTGTGTGTGTGTGTGTGTGTGTGTGTGTGTGTGTGTGTGTGTTTGACACAAGATGTGACAATAACTGTGTTGTGAGATGTTAATTATTCAATAATCTGACCAGTGTTTATATTGAGAAAAGTGTTTATGCACAGTGTTAAAAAGAAAGTGTAGGTTTCTAGTTAGGAACCAATGTTAAATTGTAGCACAATGTGTTAAACATGTTTGAAACACGAGTGTGAGATCATGAGTATTGTATAATTCATGAGCAGTGTCTGCTTGCAAAAATTGTTTTAGGGGTTGGACTTGAATCAGAAAGGTGAGACCCTAATGCATTCTTCGGAGTCTAGGCCTCGGGGGTAAAAACGCTCGGTTTGAATGCTCATTTAAGCCTATGTTGATCCCATATGGTTGGAGCATTCTCGCAAAACAAAGTGACCCTGAGTGGTCACCTTATGATTTTACTTAATGAGAGTGACTTGACATACCCATTGCATGTAGGCTTAAGTCTTAGTATAATTATTGCATAACGCTTGCTAATTGTTTATTATGAAATTGATGAGTGTTATTGCATCTTTACTCAAGTGTGTGATTCATGTGTAATGTGATTAGTGATTGGAAATGAATTTTAAAGATAAAGTGGTGAAGTGACGTGGCTTGTATTAAGTTGAGTTATGTTATAAATATTTTCATAATTTATTTTGATTACGTCTTATTTATTTTTTTGTAATTTTTTTGTATGATAATTCACTCCCTGTGTGCTATGCTATTTGTGTTTGGATCCTGTGATGATCTCGAACTTTGTGTTCGTGGGAGCAAATGACTAGGTGGATGTACTTTAAAGAACCTCGTGTTAGAGGACGATGGAATACAATGCTCTGATAGGATGCGACATTGGTGATGAGTTTTTATTTTAATTGTTTGATGTTATTTTATTTTATTTTACCTCAATGATTTAACAAAACATTTTTTGTAAACATTGACGGTCTTGTTTTGAGCCGAATATGTTTTTAATAAGTCTTATTTGATAATAGTGAAATTAATGTGAACCTTTGTATTTGTTGTAAAAATTGTTTTATATGTTTTATTTATTTATATGTATGTTGGGGTAGAGGGTGTCATATGCTAAACACCAGAAAAATGCGATTGATAAGTTGGTACAGGAATACTTGGCGACTGGTATAATTCAAAACAGTAGTAGTCCCTTTGCAAGGCCAATAGTTTTGGTGGGTAAAAAGGACGGATCATGGAGGTTGTTAAGTCATATTGTATTGTGTTTTGAAATAAGAGATATATACTCACCTACAGTTTCATGTTGATACAAGGAAAGGTAGCTTTAGCTTATTTTAGTAGAATAGCTAAACATAATCTCAATAGAAAGAAAAAAAAATAGACGATACCATATATAAGTATAAAAATAATAGGTAATACAATATAATGTGATAAGAAAAAATTAATAAAAAATAGCAAGCTTTATAAAGTATATGACATATAATTTTGTTGATCTATCATTACTCTTAATTATACACGATATACCTGGCCCAATCAATTTTTCATTGTTGAAAATTAAAAAGAGTCTAAAAAAAGTGACATATTATCATCTAAATTATGTTCTAGTACAAAATGTTTTTCTACTATAAAAATGTGAATAATTCAAAAAGTAAATCATACATGTTAAAAGGCTTGTGAAATTCCCCCCTCCAACTAGCAAAAGAAAAAAAAATCACATTTATTAAATGACTGATACAACAACCCATTCAATTAATGGACCACATTACTATAAATAACCAATCTCAATTTCTAGAGTTTTTTTTTTCATATAAATTTATTTATTCTTACGAACCTGCCGAGGAGGTTGACAAAATGTATGCTGCGAATTGCGGGTTTTAAATAGCTTCAATGGCTTCCAGTGCCTCGACTACATCTTTCATAGAAGGACGTTTTCCAGGGACAGATTTTACGCATTTTCGAATAAGTTTTGCTGCTTTGCATGCTGCCTTGAGTGAATATTGACCCATTTGTCCTAGCATCCATTATGGTTTTCAACTTTTCTATGGAATAAAGATGAGGCTTGATACATTTAAGCAGGAGACTCATCCCTGATCACCAATGTGTGTCACGTGCCCGAATTCCTGTCAGTATTTCAAGTAGCACTACACCAAACCCATAGACATCACACTTCACATACAAGTGGCCTGTTGAAATATTGATAAACATACACTACACTATTCCTTATTTTAGTTTGCCTTCCCCCAACTTCATCTTCCACAAAGCATTGACTGCTGTAGTGTTACATTAAGGCCTGTTTGGTTTAAGAAAACTTTGTCTATTTTCATTTCCTGTTTTTATTGATAATTACAAAAAATGTCAAAATGTTGTCTTCTTTTCACTTTTCACTTTGTTTCCTACTTTCAGAATTAGTGAAAACAACACCAATCTTGTTTTAACTGTTTCCTATGCAAATTTTTGAATTCAAGAACCATATAGGATTTGGTCTTGGCTTCATAACTTGCACTCAGCCTTTAATTTCTCCTTTGTTCAATGGTCTTCTAATCCTGCGGCTTGTCTACAAGGTTGGTTGGGATAAGATATTTCACATAATATCATGGGAGTGGTTTGGCGTGCTCACGTGCGACATGTTGTCATAAAAAAAGATAGAGCTTCAAGGATGGGAATTCAGCAAGTAGTACAACAATGCTGGGGGGTTGTGGTCTGCTTTCACCATTGGAGGCATCATGCTCTTTATGTAGGGGTGGGAAGTATATCGGGTTTCTGGCCTAAGCCATTCATATGTGGGTTCTTATTTTGAAAACACCACTATGGAATTTATCAAGGTTTTAAGAAATGGTCCGTGACCGTGAGTTGAGCTGCAACATCAAGGTTTTGTAAGTGTCCGTGACCGTAGTTGAGACAGCATTGGACACATTTGTCTGCGATTTGCCGCAATATCAACATACGTGACGAAATCACAACGCAACCGTCACCAATATCCAAAACCTTGGAATTTACGTTTGTAATTGCAGGGTGAGTGCAGAAAACGGTATCAAGTAGGGGATCATATGTGGTGTGATAGGCTTCTGATATATGGTGTTGCTCAGCTCGGTCACTTTTTATTTATCTAACTTATTTTCATAAATACTCTGTAACCGCTGCCTGGGGCTGCTGGGGAGCCTATATGGGAACTTTTTGTAGCAAACATTGGTACTTCTGGTATCTTTTTTCTTTATATATATATATATTTTGCTGATTCCAAAAAAAAAAAAAAGGAATCATACAGCATTTAAGTACGTGGGGTGTTCCAAGAAAATGGTTCTATATTAGGATTTCCTGCTCAGAAATACACAAAATGAATTAATTTCAAATCCATGAGCAGGAGTTTTCCCAATATATATAACAAATCTTCAGTTACTTGTGAAAACACGAAATGAAGATGAAAAATATTTATTCAAGCCAAACAAAACATTGTGTTTGTCCTTTATTTTGTTTCCATGTCCTTCTTACTTGGCATAGCATGTAATGTTGGCTGACATTTTTCCTTGTGAGTCATTAATGAAGTCAAAGCATACATTTAAAGCTACACAAATTGTCAATTATGCGCAGATAAAATTACCTCTTGCTCTGTATTCTGGAGCAGTATAACCAGACGTGCCCATGATCCTGGTAGTTACATGTGATCCTGGTAGTTACATGTGATTTTCCCACAAAAGACCCCAATCTAGCCAAGCCAAAATCTGATATTTTTGCATTGTAATTCTGTGGGAAACAAAAGAATCACTTGTTAAAATGATTTGACACATTTAGCATTAAATAAATATCAATTTTGATGCTTTAAAAATATTATGCATTCATAACATCATGAAACATGCTTCAACTATGTAAAAATGGAAAGAGGAGACGAAAATAATTTGGTTGTATATTCATTAGAATCATATAGGTAATATATACACAAATACATATCTCTAATTAGATGATTCTGCTCCTATAAGTCACCAATTTATTCCTACAATCAAGTCATTCTAATATGACTAACTGTTACCATATTTAAAGCAAGAATCATGGGATACAATTAATTCTCATAACAACAAGAATCATAGAATATAGTTGACTTTCCTAACACTCTCCCTCAAGTTGGAGAGTGGATATCAAGAACTCCCAACTTGCGCTTCATTGTAAGAAAGGATTTCTTCCCTAGTGGTTTAGTGAACACATCGGCAACTTGTTCTGCTAAAGGAACATACTCAGTTACAATTGAACCATCTTGAATTTTATCACGAATAAAATGACAATCTATCTCTATATGTCGAGTTCTTTCATGAAATACCGGATTAGACGCAATGTGAAGAGCTTATTTGTTGTCACAATACAATAGTGTTGCCCTTCAGTGCAATATCCCTAAATCCTTCAACAATGAACGTAGCCAAGACAACTCACAACATGCGCCTGTCATAACTCTATATTCTGCTTCAGCAGATGATAGAGAAACTGTCTTTTGTTTTTTTGTTCGCCAAGAAATTAGAGAGGATCCCAAAAAAACACAATACCCTGTAGTTGATTTTCTGGATATTGGACAACCTCCCCAATCTAAATCACAAAAAGCATGTAAAGATAAATCATTTTGGAAAGAGAAAAATAAACCTTGACCTGGATTGTTCTTTAGATACCGCAATATTCGCATGACAGCTTCCATATGAGGTTTGCGAGGAGCATGCATGAATCTACTCAGTATGTGCACTGAGTAGGTGATATCCGAACGAGTAACAATCAAATAAATTAGGCGTCCTACATGTTGCCTATATGGGGATGGATCTTTCAACAATTCTCCTTCATCTGACAATTTTACATTTTGCTCCATGGGAAAATTCACAAGCTTAGCTCCCAAACACCCTCCATCTTTTAGAATTTCCAAAGCATATTTCCTTTACAAAATGAATATACCTTTCTTTGACCAAGAAACCTCCATGCCCAAAAAATACTTCAAGTCACCCAAATCTTTAATCCTGAATTGATTATGCAAAAACTTTTTAAGAAAAATTATGGCATTGGGATCATTACCAGTTATGAGGATGTCATCAACATAGA
Source organism: Glycine soja (assembly GCF_004193775.1). NCBI lineage: Eukaryota > Viridiplantae > Streptophyta > Magnoliopsida > Fabales > Fabaceae > Glycine > Glycine soja. The sequence goes on along the minus strand of NC_041017.1, from coordinate 26,219,314 downwards.
TCAATAAGGCAATAAATGATTTGCCTTTCTTACATGTAAACAATGAATAATCTGCTTTTGATTGAATAAATCCAACACCTTGAATAGCTGTAGAGAACTTGGAAAACCATTGGCGAGAGGCTTGTGTTAATCCATATAAGGATTTGTTGAGGCGATACACAAGGTTCTCCTCCTGTCGTTGAAAAATAGGAGGAAGAGACATACAAATTTCTTCAGAAAGATCTCCGTGAAGAAATGCATTGTGGACATCAAGTTGATGAAGTGACCAATTTTGAGCAGTTGCCAAAGCTAATAAACAACGTATTGTAACCATTTTAGCAGTAGGTGAAAAAGTGTTATGGTAATCAATCCCTTCAAGTTGTGTGTAACCTTTTGCTACTAACCGTGCTTTATAGTGTTCAAGAGAATCATTTGATTTGCGCTTGATTTTGTAGACCCAACGACAACCAATAGTTTGTTTTCCAGGAGGGAGAGGTGTGAGAAAGTAAGTATTATTGGCCTTTAAAGTAGCCAACTCAGATTGCATTGTTATTTTCCAATGAGATTGGGAAGCAGCTTATTCATAACATGTAGGTTCAACATCATTAGTAATAATAGCAATAAAGGATCTATGTTGTGGTGAGTAACAATCATATGAGATAAAATTGCAAAGATGATATTGTGTACCTTTACTTGGAAAAGATGACGAGAATGACAATGATTCCGGATAACTTACTTGATCACAAACATAATCACTCAAGGCTACAAGGGGAACATGAGCTATTTGAGAACGACGCAAAAGGGTTGTTAGAGAAGCAGTAGTGGCAAGGTTAGATTTTGCATGTGTTGACTGAATGGGTGAGGAATCTAAGACAACAATGGGTAGGACATAATCTATTTTAGTTAGGGAAGGAGAAATGGATTCGTAGGGAATAATATCTTCGGGGAAAATAACATCACAACTGGTGAAGACTTTATTGGTTTCAATATCATATAATTTGTAAGCTTTCTGACCAACTAGATAACCAATAAAAATACATTTTGTGGCACGAGGAGCAAACTTATGGGGTACATGAACATTTGTAGCATAAGCTAGACATCTGAAGACTCTAAGGAGGGAATAAGAGGGATTTTTTTTATAAAATTTTTCAAAAGGAGCTTGCTGAGAAAGTATAGGTGTGGGCAACCTATTAATTATATGAACAGTAGCGGAGACACATTCTGCCCAAAAGTGTAAAGGGGGATGAGATTGAAAATGAAGAGCTCGAGCTGACTCAAGGATATGTCTATGTTTGCGCTCAACCACCCTATTTTGTTGAGGTGTGTAAATGCAAGAATGTTGATAATTAGTGCCTTGTTGGGAAAAAGAATCTCGCATAGAGAAAAACTCTCCTCCATTGTCAACCCAAATATTTGCTATTGTAGTACTAAATTGGGTTTTCACATAAGCGAAAAAATTGGTTAGAAATTTTTTTGTCTCACTTTTGTGATGCATTAGAAAAACCCAAGTAAAACGAGAAAAGTCATCCACAATAGTCAAAAAATATTTTGCACCAGATAGGGAAGAAACTTTGAAAGGCCCCCAAATATCACAATGTATTAATTTAAAAGGTTTATCAAAGGAAATTGAACTTGTGGAAAAAGGAAGCCTAGTTTTTTTTTTTTTTTTTGCAGGAGCATAAACAGTACAATCATTATTTTGCTTGAAAGGGAAATGAAGGATGTTTTTGGCCATAAAGTTTAATCGAGAAGAGGATAAGTGTCCTAGACGTCGATGCCACAAGATACTTAAGGTGTTTGAAGTGGAGGCAACTTTGATGGTATTTACTTTGTGTGTCTTATTCATTGAAACCAAGTAATAGAGTCCATCTCATTGTTCACCCAAACCAATCATCATCCCCGTCATCAAATCCTGCAAAATACATAATTGAGGGAAAAAAGTTACTGAACAATTTAATTCTCTTGTGACTCGACTCACAGACATCAAATCCACCTTACAAGATGGTACCCCGAGTATATTCCTCAAATAAATAATAGGACTTAAAGGTAAATTTCCAGTAGAAATAATTGGAGCTTGATCTCTATTTGGCATAACAATTGGTGGTAAAGAAGTGTTTTCTTTATTGTTGACAAGTAGAGACGAAGAAGAAGTTATGTGATTTGTTGCACAACTATCAATTATCAACTTGGGTGCGGACAAACTTTAAGAAAGATTGACATTATTTGCCTTGGGAGCAGCTGATTGAGATTCTCCATTGCCTTGGATAATAGACAAATTTTTTTGTAATTGTAATTCAGTCAATCCATTCATAAGGGGCTGAACATGTGTTGATGGGGTTTCTTTGACATTATTTGTTGAAGATTGATTGTTGCCATTGGACTTGAAATGATAGTTCGTGGTATGCTTGGACTATCCTGGTGGATAACCATGTAACTTCCAACATGTATCCCTTGTGTGATGATCCCTATCACAATGGGAACAATGTAGTGGTTTATGATTATTGGAATTGGGACAAGAAGACTGAACAAATTTGTGTCGAATAGCGAGGGTTGTTGGTTCCTCCTTTTGGATAGTCATGGCAGGAGCTTCAATAGTCTCTCTTCTTGTACCCAAATTTCATTGTTTTTCTTCTTGAATGATGGAAGATTAAGCTTGTGAAACATCGGGTAAAGGATTCATCAAAAGGAGTTGACCACAAACAACACTCTAAGATTCATTCAACTCCATGAGAAATTGCATCAACTTGCGTCTTTTGTTGTTTGCTCCACATGTGCAAATAGCATCATTGTAGGATCCTAACTCATCCCACAATTTTTTAACTTTGTATAGTATGTAGCAACTATCATTTGATCTTGAGTAAGGCAAGCAATCTCTCTCTCAATCTGGAAAATGCTAGGTGCGTTGCTTTGAAAAAAAATGATTTTGAAGATCTTTCCAAACTTTATGAGCAGTGTCATAAAAAATAAGACTATATGTAATATCAAGGGTCAATGAATTAAGAATCCATGACAAAACCATATCATTGCATTTTTTCCATGTTGTATAGTCTTCTGGTTTGGTTTTGGCAAATGGTGCTTTGAGGGTTCCATCAACAAAACCAAATTTAGATTTTGCATTCAATGAGATGGTAGTGGCTCGACGCCAAGTCGAATAATTGTTGCCATCGAGAGATTTAGAAACAAGAACCATTCCAGGATGATCGGAATGGTGAAGAGAGTAAGAGCTATTGGAATCAGATTCGTTTCCATCGTTGGCCATAATGGTTTAGAAATAAAAAAATGTTTGAAAGGTAAAAAAATGGAAAAGAGAAAGAGCAGATCATTACCGCTCTGATGCCATGTAAAAATGGAAAGAGAAGATGAAAATAATTTGGTTGTATATTCATTTTGAATCATAGAGGCAATATATACACAAATACATATCTCTATTTAGATGATTCTACTCCTATAACTCAGCAATCTATTCCTACAATTAAGTCATTCTAATATGACTAACCGTTATCATATTTAAAGCAAGAATCATGGGATATAATTAACTCTCATAATAACAAGAATCATAGAATATAGTTGACTTTCCTAACAAACTAGCCAATGGTCCAGTACCGACAACACCTAAAAAAGAGACGAGAACAAAGACATTGCATTTTTCAACTGATATTCTATTAGCAGACAAGTTTGGATACCTTTTCAATATGAGTATAGTTAGGAAAAAAATCATGAGATTAAAATTCATAAACTGTCTAATCATCCCACCACGGTACTACATTTATGTTAGCTCTTATCTCTTGAAATAAGGGAAAAAGTAGAGTGACAAAAAAAAGTTCTTCCATCGTGAGAAATCAACTAACAAAAAATAACTAACCTCGTCAAGTAGTATATTTAAGGGCTTGAAATCTCTGAATATGACATGGTTGTTGGAGCTGTGTAAGAAAGCTAATCCCCGAGCTGCACTGATAGCCATTTTAAGCCGGGTGTTCCAAGAAAGTGGTTTTCCTACACAAAAACACAACAAATAAAATGAATTAATCTCAATTTCATGAGAAAGAGTTTTCTTTGAATCACTTCAATTGTCTTCAATTCATATTGTTGAAGAGACGATTCTCCAAGCTTCCCTTTGGCATGAACTCATACACAAGAAGAAAATCATCATCCTTCCTTGTACATTATGTTAATTGTGAAAGAAGGACTTGGTTGTTTGTCTCTGTTTTTGTGTATGGTAAATTGATGATAGTTAATTATTTATTAGCATATGGCATAATAAGGGATAGTTTTTTAAGTATATTTTCATTAGATGCTTTTAAAAAACAGTTGTAGAATAAGATGTTCCATTCTTGTTTTGTGATTTTGAGAATAGCATTGTGCATGTGCTACTGTTTCTAATTTTAGCTTTTTCCGATGATGTCCATTTTTTAGTAGAGGATTGGTATTTTTGTCTAAAGCATATGGATGTATTTTTTGACGATTCAAATGTTAATTTGGATGATAACAGAGAAATGAGTCATGATGTTCATCTTAATTCTGATGAAAATGATACCGGAGATGACAACGGTGTTGGTGTAAAAAATGTCAAGGACAAGGAAGATGAAACAAATGAAGAAGATAAAAGAATAACTTATGGTAGGTGAAGAAATAAGGGTTCTTGATTTTGACAGTTGTAACACCCCATTTTTTAAAATAAATAAAAAGGTGTTTTATTTGAAAATAAATAGAATTTTAGAAAAATAATGAGGTTTTTATAATTAAATAAATCAGGAGGAATTGTGACACCCTCTACCCTTCACATATATACTAACAAAGGAATAAAAATTCAAATATTAATTAAAAGTATTTTTAAAACATTTTTAAATACAAGCCTTTCAAAGGGGTAAAAGGCTCACATTCACTTTCTTCTACATCATATTCAAACTTGTCCAAATAAATAATAAAGTCATCTTGACTCAAACAAGACCGTCTAAGCTTCATACAATTAATATAGAACCTATATCCTAATGTCACATCCTATTAGAGCGTTGTGTTCTTGTGTCCTCTAGCATAAGGTTCTTCATAGTCATCCATCTATTCATCTGCTCCCCCGAACACAAAGTTCAAGATCATCACAGGATCCAAACACAAACAGCAATCCGGGAGTGAGTTATCACATTCCTAATTACTAGAGAGAAACAAGACAACATATAGTAGCCAAATACAATTTACTTAGCATATCTCACATTATTTCATCACTTTGTCATTCAAAATTTACTTTTCAATCATCAATCACAATACACAAGAATCACACACTCTGATCAAGACATAATAACACATCAATTTCATAATAAATAATTAGCAAGCGTATGCAACAGTTATGCTAAGACTCAAGCCTATATGCAATGTGGTACCATGTCAGTGAAAAACCTCGTCGGGTGCCTAGGAGTACATGACAAGATAAACCACACACTAGAAAGTCAAGTCACTCTCACTAGGTAATATCATAGGGAGACCATTCAGGATTACATTGTTTTGCGAGAATGCTCCAACCATATGGGATCAACATAGGCTTAAAGGAGCACTCAAACCGTGTGACCCCCAAGGCCTACACTCCGAAGAGTCCGTCAGGGCCTCTCCTTCCTGATTCAGGTCCAACCCAGAAAACATTTTAGCACACAGACTCTATCTATGAACTGTACAAAACAAACGACTCCTCAATTGTTCTCAAAATAATTTTAACTTGTCGTCCTTTAAGGGTCTTATCATTAACTCATCGTCCTTAAAGGGACTTAACATTAACTCGTCGCCCAAAAAGGGACTTAGCATCAACTCGTCGCCCTAAAAGGGACATAGCATTAACTCGTCGCCCTAAAAGGGACTTAGCATTAACTCACCGCCCTTAAAGGGACTTATGGTCGTGTGATTGTACAATTCATAGTTCATAACTCAATGCACACAACAGCTCAATGCACATATATATCTCAATCATATACATACTCAATTTATCACATACACTTAATCCCAATCACAATGGTATAATCTCAATTTAACTTGTTATCACACCTCATGAATCATATACACTTTACCTATGAACTATGCAATACACACATTTACTCAATTGTTTTCAAAGTCATTTTAACCTGTCGGGTTCCCATAGTGGATCCCATCACAATACGCGTCACCCTTAAAGGGTCTTATAATTGTGTGATTGCACAGTTCATAACTCACAACTCAATACACACATCTATATATTTATTTCACCATTTATCACAGGTTCAATTTATCACATACTCGTAATTTGAATCATCATTTCATAATCTCAATATAATAATTTATACAAAGGATTTGTCACAACATGGGCAATAAAACCCTTCAAATAATTTTACACAATTATATCAAAATTGAAATTCTGATACAGAGGTCAGATGTCGTACCAAATGTCACGACATCACGCTTCAGAACATGGAGATTATATTTGACAGATTAAACAAGTAAATAACACAAGAGAATTGTTAACCCAGTTCGGTGCAACGTCACCTACATCTGGGGGCTACCAAGCCAGGGAGGAAATCCACTAAAATAGTGTTAGTTCGAAGATCTAACAGCCACTGTTTACAACCTTCTCACCTAACCACTACCCGTGCAACCTCTACCTAAGAGCCACTCTTAGATATGAGAACCCCTCTCACTCCCTCTCAATCACTCTCCCGTGTTTACAATTAAATCGAATACACACCAGAGATTGCTCTCTGAACAAAAGAGATCAACTCTACACACTCAGGTCCAACACTTGATGTTAGGGTAACATCAAGGTGGCTCACAAAACACTCAAGTCCCAAAACTCACAAGGTAACTCTTCAATCCCGGACTTGGTTCAGAACTCGTGCAGCCTTCATGTTTATATAGCAGTGTGCGTATCTGGGCTGCAACAACTTGTGCTGGATGAGATCTATCATTCTCCTGAAAAATCTGCACTTAAAGATCTAAAAGATAAAGTTTGATCTTTTAGTTTTTATCTTTAATCTTTAATCCCTGAACGAACTATTCAAGTTTGTAATTCGAACTTTAATTATCTTTTAATTCGTTCCTAGAGATAGATCGTCTAATCTGTTGCTAACTGCACAATAATCTGTTAAAGAGATAACAGATTTATGTGTCCAATATTTTCGGGCAGGATGTCCTGGACATTGTATCCGACATCGTGGATCCTGCACAATCTGTTAAAGATATAACAGATTTATGTGTCCAGTATTTTCGGGCAGGATGTCCTGGACATTGTATCCGACATCGTGGATCCTGCAGCTTCAATTCTTCATTTGACATTTTATCTTGCCTTGTGCATTGTGCAGCCCAATCTGATTCCTTGACATAACGTTGGACATCATGTGCAGCAACTCCAGCTTTCCTTCAATGTCTAAGTGCTTATGTTTTAACAAAATTTTAGCCAATCTTTTAAAGCTCAGTAAAGCTAAGCACTAACAATCTCCCCCTTTGGCAAATTTTGTCTAAAACATACTTAGACACTTCCTGAGCAGGTACGAGCAGTTATGCAAGTGGGATCAGCAACTTTCATTATCAGAGTAATCAAGCACAGCGGTATCTGTAGTGGCGACAGCAAAATTCTGCAAGTTGCAAGCCGTTTCCAGGATGTCAAGACATCTCATGTGACATCAGCTTTCTGCTCCCCCTGTCTCCATGCTCTTACTGCAGCATCTTCTATCAGCTACTAGTAGTTACAGTAGCTTACATCAGTCATCATCAGCAGCAGCAGTCTCCCCCTCAAAATCATATACATACAACTCCCCCTCAACATCATGTATTATGCATAATACTACTATTGCATACATAGTATCCTACTACTCAAAATCATAAATCATGCATAATACTATTACTCCCCCTTTTTAGACAGAATTTGACAAAAGTAGAATGCATGCAAATATTACAGACCAATAGCAATCAATTGTTCAAAGGGACATGCCCCTATAGCTAGTAAAAAGCAAAAATAAAGGTCTGATGGTCATGGGGTGGCATCAGAATCATCATCATCTGATTCTGTATCCTCTGCTGCATCTTCTTCTTCCTCAGCGGCTTCTTCTTCTTCCTCAGCTGCTTCTTCTTCTTCCTCAGCTGCTTCACCATTATCAATGCCACTGTCTGAGAGTCTTTTGATCAGGCGTTCCAGCTCCAGTTTCTTCTCTGTGGTGGCTTTGATGGTTGCTTCCAGCACCTTGCATGTGTCCTTGAGTTCAGCAATCAAAGCATCCTTGGACACAGCACTTGAAGCAGCAGCTTTCCCTGATGTCGAGACAATGTCTGGGACATGTGTCCCCTCAAACAGTTTGTAATGCAGGGATAGAGGAGATTCTCTCTTCATCACAGAGTCAATGTTGTTTAAGATATTGGGATGTTGACTCAACATAATGCCACACAATACAGTTGGGAAGGCAATGGGTAATTTGACAGCAAAAGATTCTGAATGCTTAACAGTTTGATCAAAAATATAGTTTCCAAAATTAAATTTGGACTTGGTTCCAACAGCATACAGAAATTTACCCAAACCTGTGGCAACAGTGGAAGTGTGATTGGTGGGTACCCAGTTTGCAGCCCCAATCCTGTGCAGGATTGCATACTTCACACTTAGCTTCCCTGCAGAAAGCTTCCCTTTCTTTGGCCAATGCTGGACTCGTTTGGCAGTGATTTCCTTGGCAATTTGATGCTCAGACACAGCAATATCCACCACTCCTTCAGTTGGTCTGCCCAGGTATTTGTTGACTACAGTAGGGGAGAATCTAACACATTTTCCTCTGACAAACACTTTCTGATACTCATCACTCTTTCTGTTTGTTATGTCAGAGGGAATGTTGACAATGAATTCCCTGACTAGACTTTCATAGCAATCTCCCAACTTGGTGACAGTTTTTAGCAGTCCAGCAGCCTTGATGAGGTCCATGATCTCCTTGCAATCCAAGGCATCTCTTCCCAGTTCTCTTTCAACAGCAAGTCTGCGTTGATATACAAATTTCCACCTTTCAACATTGCCAATGGAGTGGAATGAAATGTTGTCCAATGGTGCATCAGGGACATTTCCAGGCATCTTTTTCCCTGATTTCTTGGCCCTCTTGATGTCGAGAACATCTTGTTCGACATCATCATCAGAATTAGATGAGGAAATTTCTTTCCTCTTCTTGGAAGGAATTGCAACTTTGCTCCATCTGGATGTGGTAGGAGTGATTGGTGTGCTCTTCTTCTGTGCCATAGTTTTGATTCGTCCAGACCTAGTAATGGGGGTTTTCCCCTTTCTGCTTTGTAATCTTTCTGCAATGCCAGGTGCCAACTTGTTGGCAATGGGTTCCTCATCAGATTCTACTTCTTCTAGGTCAATGAGGTCACCTGGAGCAGGTTCTGGTGCCCTTGGTGCAGGGGTCTCCTCTGTGGCTTGATCCTCTTCCTCTGTTGATTCCTCTTTACTGGATGAAGAGAGGACTTCAGCATTTGGGGTGGAAGATGTTGGAACATCTTTATCAGCATCAGGGACAAAAGCATTTTTCAGAATGCTACTCACAATACTGCGGATCTTCTTATCCATCTCTGGGTCTACTTCCCTAGGACTTGTTGTAAGGCTAGGGTTTTCAGAAATCTTCACTCCCTGTTGTCTTTTGGGAACCAGTTTCTCAGGAACAGGGGCTTGACCAGGAATCATTTGTATGGGTTGGATATGGAATTCAGGTTGTTCCTGGTTTGATGGTGCTTTGGTGGATGATGGAGATGATGGTACAGAGGGTGAACCAGGAGCTGAAGTTACTTTTGGTGCGGTAGCCATGGAGAAGCAGAGCCTTTGGAATGGTTTCGTGAATTTCTGAGAGCTGTTGGGGAATGCTGATGAAACCGAGATTACCACGTAAATATGAGTTTGAATGAGGAATGTAGAGGGACGTGTGAAGCAACGGTCGAATTTGTGTTGGCCCAGTAGAGAACGCGCTATTAACGTTTGAGCACGTTCAGATAACAGTAATTGCTATAAATCCTCTAACAGACAAATGCCCAGCTTGCCCCTCAGTTTTTCAAACTGATTTGCATCCAATGCCTTTGTGAAAATATCTGCTATTTGTTCCTCAGTGTCCACATGCTCCAGTGTGATAACTTTATCATCAACAAGATCTCTAATATAGTGATGTCTAATGTCAATGTGCTTGGTTCTGCTGTGTTGAACAGGATTTTTAGAAATATTAATAGCACTCATGTTGTCACAGTACAATGTCATGACATCTTGTTCGACATTGTACTCCTTCAGCATCTGCTTCATCCAAACTAGTTGTGAACAGCTGCTTCCTGCTGCAATATACTCTGCTTCAGCAGTAGATAGGGACACGCAGTTTTGCTTCTTGCTGAACCATGAAATAAGATTGTTTCCCAAATAGAAACATCCACCAGAAGTGCTTTTTCTGTCATCTGCACTTCCAGCCCAATCAGCATCACAATACCCAACCAGCATTGAACCTGAACAATGACAGTACATAATCCCATAGTCACTGGTGCCATTTACATATTTCAGAATTCTCTTTACTTGATTCAAGTGACTTATCTTGGGATTGGCTTGATATCTTGCACAAACACCTACTGCATAGGTGATGTCAGGTCTGCTAGCTGTTAAATATAGTAAGCTCCCAATCATGCTTCTGTACAGACTTTGATCAACACTGGTGCCAGCTTCATCTTTTGACAGCTTCAAGTGAGTAGGTGCAGGTGTTCTTTTATGGCTGGCATTTTCCATCCCAAACTTTTTGACAATGTTCTTTGCATACTTGCTTTGTGAGAGGAATATGGAGTCTTCCATCTGCTTCACTTGGAGTCCCAGAAAATAAGTCAGCTCTCCAACAAGACTCATTTCAAATTCAGATTGCATCTGTTGAACAAAATGTCGAAGCATCTCATTCGACATCCCTCCAAACACAATGTCATCAACATATATCTGTGCTATCATCAAGTTTTCAGCATCTTGTTTGACAAAGAGAGTCTTGTCAATTCCTCCCTTCCTATACCCTTGCTGAGTGAGGAACTCTGTTAGCCTTTCATACCAAGCTCTTGGAGCTTGCTTCAATCCATAGAGAGCCTTCTTGAGCCCGTATACATGATCTGGATGAGTTGGATCTACAAATCCCTTTGGCTGCTCCACATAGACTTCTTCATTCAAGTATCCATTCAGAAACGCGCTCTTCACATCCATCTGGTACAGCTTGAATTTGAGGATGCAGGCTACACCAAGTAACAATCTGATGGACTCAAGTCTAGCAACAGGAGCGAAAGTTTCATCAAAGTCTACACCTTCAATCTGAGTGTAGCCTTGAGCAACAAGTCTGGCCTTGTTTCTGGTTATAACACCTTCTTCATTGGTTTTGTTCTTGAAGATCCACTTGGTGCCAATCACATTAGTTCCCTCGGGTCTAGGAACTAGCTCCCAAACTTCATTCCTTTTGAATTGCCCCAATTCTTCTTGCATAGCATTGATCCAGAACTCATCAGTCAGTGCCTCTTTCACATTCTTGGGCTCAATTTTGGAGACAAAGCATGAATTGGAGACAATCTCAATCTCCCTTGATCTTGTAGTGACCCCTCTGTTTGGATCTCCTATAATCAGCTCCTTGGGGTGCATCTTCTGGATTCTAATGGAGGGTTTCTTGTCAGGTTGATTGATGTTTGGTTCATCTGTAGCAGAATCAGAGTTTTCTGCATTTTCTGCACTTTTAGCTGTATCTGCTACATTGTCTCCCGATGTTCTGACATCTTCTTCGACATCCTTCTTTCTTGCTGGAGTTAGATCATCAACAACCACATTGATGGATTCCATCACAGTTCTGGTTCTGGAATTGAATACTCTATATGCTCTGCTGTTTGTAGAGTATCCCAAGAATATCCCTGCATCACTCTTGGGATCCATCTTTCTCCTTTGCTCTCTATCTGCCAAAATGTAACATGGACTTCCAAAGATGTGAAAGTGCTTGACAGTTGGCTTCCTCCCTTTCCAGATTTCATACAGTGTGGTTGGAGTCCCTCTTCTAAGTGTGACTCTGTTGTGGATGTAGCATGCTGTGTTCATGGCTTCATCCCAGAGATTATAGGGAAGTTCTTTGGCATGAAGCATGACCCTAGAAGCCTCTTGCAAAGTCCTGTTTTTCCTTTCAACTATGCCATTTTGTTGTGGTGTAATGGCTGCAGAGAACTCATGAGTGATGCCTTCAGATGTGCAGAATTCAGTAAACTTGCTGTTTTCAAACTCTCTGCCATGGTCACTCCTGATTCTCTTGATGACACAGTCTTTTTCTCTTTGAAGTCTTAGACTCAACTCCTTGAATACTTCAAAGGTGTCTGATTTCTCTCTGATAAAGTTGACCCAGGTAAATCTGGAGAAATCATCCACAACAACATAGGCATACCTCTTTCCTCCAAGGCTTTCAACTTGCATAGGCCCCATCAAGTCCATGTGAAGTAGTTCCAGCACCCTGGAAGTGGTCTGATGTTGAAGCTTCTGGTGGGACATCTTGACTTGCTTTCCAATCTGACATTCACCACAAATTCTGCCTTCTTCTATTTTCAGATTGGGAATGCCTCTAACAGCACCTTTGTCAATGATTTTCTTCATGCCTCTTAAGTGCAGATGTCCAAATCTTTGATGCCATATTCTGACTTCATCTTCTTTGGAGGATAGACATGTGGAGGAGTAACTGGTTTCTTGAGGTGTCCATAGGTAACAGTTGTCCTTTGATCTGCTGCCCTTCATTAGAACTTCACTCTTCTCATTTGTCACCAAGCATTCTGACTTTGTGAAGTTTACATTGAATCCTTCATCACACAACTGACTGATGCTGATCAAGTTTGCAGTCAGTCCCTTCACCAGCAGTACTTTGTCCAGACTAGGAAGTCCATCATGGGCTAGCTTTCCCATTCCAGTGATCTTTCCTTTAGAGCCATCTCCAAATGTCACATAGCTAGTGGAGCAAGGTTCAATGTTCACCAGGAATTCTTTAACTCCTGTCATGTGTCTGGAACAGCCGCTATCTAGGTACCAATCTTCCTTAGCTGATGCTCTAAGTGAAGTATGAACAACAAGACTAACAGTCTTGTGTTTTGGAACCCACACCATCTTCCTTCCACTGCTGCTACTTTGAGTTCCATGATGTGGATGGCCATGTAAATGATAGCAAAAGGGCTTTATGTGACCATACTTGCCACAGTAGTGACACCTCCACTTCTTTCTTTTGCTCCTTTTCTGCTGCGTTCCATGATGTCGAGACCGATGTTGTGACATCGTGGCTCCAGTGCTGTTTTTGGCAGGAACAAATTCTGTCATGGTTATTCTGCCAGCAGATTTATGATTAAACCCAAGTCCTCTCTGGTTTCCAACATTCTTCCCAAGCTGTAGCACTTCATCAAGCATATCTGAGCCTTTATTCAGCATCTTTATTGATTTTGTCATGTTTTCCAGTTTAGAGTTCAGAAAACCAACTTCTCCTTTAAGCTCAGAGATCTCCTCTTCATGTGCCTCTTTCTCAGCCTCCAGATTTGCAATGACCTTCTTCAGTTGTGCTTCTTGCTGAAGGATCTTCTCACTTTTGATGCATAGTTCTCTATAGGATATAGCAAGCTCATCAAAAGTGATTTCACTATCTGTATCACATGAATCTTCAGTAGATTCAAATCTCCCAGTGAGTGCATTCACATCTCTGTCAGAATCACTTTCTTGTTCACTCTCTGTATCATCAGACCGACATACAGAAAGTCCTTTCCTCTGCTTCTTGAGATGAGTGGGACATTCAGCTTTGATGTGTCCATAGCCTTCACACCCATGGCATTGAACTCCTTTGCTGTGACTGGGCTTTTCATCTGACCTTTTCTGGTATTCACTACCTTTCCTGATGTCGAAAGGGATGTTCCGGACATGTGGTTTCTGCCTCCTGTCCATTCTGTTCAGCACTTTGTTGAACTGTTTTCCAAGGAACACAACTGCGTTAGTCAGCCCTTCATCAGTATCCAGGTCATACTCATCTTCTTCTCCTTCATCATTGGACACGAACGCCAGATTCTTGCTCTTCTTTTCAGTCCTATCCGAGAGTCCTAGCTCAAAGGTTTGAAGGGAACCAATGAGTTCATCTACTCTCATGTTGCAAATGTCTTGGGCCTCCTCTATTGCAGTGACTTTCATGTCAAATCTCTTAGGCAAAGATCTGAGGATCTTTCTCACCAGCTTTTCATCTGTCATCCTTTCTCCCAAGGCAGTGCAAGCATTGGCAATTTCAAGAATGTTCATGTGGAAGTCATGAATACACTCTTCCTCCTTCATCTTCAGATTTTCGAATTTTGTAGCCAATAGTTGCAATCTGGACATCTTCACTTTGGAGGTTCCTTCATGAGTGGTTTTCAGGATCTCCCATGCATCCTTGGCCACTGTGCATGTGTTGATTAGTCTGAAGATATTCTTGTCAACTCCATTGAATAGAGCATTCAAGGCTTTGGAGTTTCCAAGTGCCAATTCGTCTTCTTCTTTTGTCCAGTCTTCTTCTGGCTTCAATTCATTAGTGGGCTTTCCTTTTGTGTCCAGCATCTTGAGATGTTCCCAGCCTTTGATGACAGCTTTCCAGGTTCTGCTATCCAGTGATTTGAGGAAGGCCACCATCCTTGCTTTCCAGTATTCATAGTTGGTTCCATCCAGAATTGGTGGTCTGTTCACTGGTCCTCCTTCTTTCTCCATGTTCATCAGAATTTATCTCCCTAGATCTCACTCAGTGATTTCGAGTGCCTGCTCTGATACCAATTGAAATTCTGATACAGAGGTCAGATGTCGTACCAGATGTCACGACATCACGCTTCAGAACATGGAGATTATATTTGACAGATTAAACAAGTAAATAACACAAGAGAATTGTTAACCCAGTTCGGTGCAACGTCACCTACATCTGGGGGCTACCAAGCCAGGGAGGAAATCCACTAAAATAGTGTTAGTTCGAAGATCTAACAGCCACTGTTTACAACCTTCTCACCTAACCACTACCCGTGCAACCTCTACCTAAGAGCCACTCTTAGATATGAGAACCCCTCTCACTCCCTCTCAATCACTCTCCCGTGTTTACAATTAAATCGAATACACACCAGAGATTGCTCTCTGAACAAAAGAGATCAACTCTACACACTCAGGTCCAACACTTGATGTTAGGGTAACATCAAGGTGGCTCACAAAACACTCAAGTCCCAAAACTCACAAGGTAACTCTTCAATCCCGGACTTGGTTCAGAACTCGTGCAGCCTTCATGTTTATATAGCAGTGTGCGTATCTGGGCTGCAACAACTTGCGCTGGATGAGATCTATCATTCTCCTGAAAAATCTGCACTTAAAGATCTAAAAGATAAAGTTTGATCTTTTAGTTTTTATCTTTAATCTTTAATCCCTGAACGAACTATTCAAGTTTGTAATTCGAACTTTAATTATCTTTTAATTCGTTCCTAGAGATAGATCGTCTAATCTGTTGCTAACTGCACAATAATCTGTTAAAGAGATAACAGATTTATGTGTCCAGTATTTTCGGGCAGGATGTCCTGGACATTGTATCCGACATCGTGGATCCTGCACAATCTGTTAAAGATATAACAGATTTATGTGTCCAGTATTTTCGGGCAGGATGTCCTGGACATTGTATCCGACATCGTGGATCCTGCAGCTTCAATTCTTCATTTGACATTTTATCTTGCCTTGTGCATTGTGCAGCCCAATCTGATTCCTTGACATAACGTTGGACATCATGTGCAGCAACTCCAGCTTTCCTTCAATGTCTAAGTGCTTATGTTTTAACAAAATTTTAGCCAATCTTTTAAAGCTCAGTAAAGCTAAGCACTAACAAAAATTGTGGGTCAAAACGCAAAAACATCAAGGACACTCAAGCTTATTAATTAATTCTCATCAGAATATCAATTGGTACGTAGAACACAACAATATTGTATTTATAATCATAAAGGAAAAATTATAATTCAATAAACATCCCAAAATAAACCCAAATTTAGTTCTCTAAGGATCCTTACACTTGTTCTCACTAACCCCCAATTGTGAATAACTCATCCCTTACCTCTAAGCAGACTCATGTGTCTTCCGATAGCGACAGCGGCATCTCTAGCGGTTTCCTGAGATTCCTCCAGTTTTTCCTTCGACTGCTCTGATAGAGTTCCCAAACGTCAGAGAGACGGAGAAGGGATTGAAGCCTCCACTTGTACTGTCTTCATGCAATTCATTTTTCTCCTTCCACAAATATTATCTCGCAAATCCCAACGGTGAAAGTGTGCGCAATTGCATTTCGAACAACATATCCACACTTCATTACAATCCAATGGTTAACGAATCCGGGATTGTAACTTTACTGAGACAGTTTTGGGTTTCTGCGGGAAAATAAAATACTACAATGCGATGGGTTTTCCTCTAAGCTCAGACATGATTTTGAAATTCCCAACAGGGAGAATGCTCGTAATTGGTTTGTGAACCTGGTGCTTAAATTTAACGACAATCCAACGGTGAATGAGTCTGAGATCGTCATTTTTCTGAGACATGTTTGGTGGTCTGCGGGAAAAGAGAGGTTGAGAAGGGAAAACGAAATTGAGAGGCGAAGGAGGCGGCTGAGGAGTCAGTCCGAAAACTGACCTACCATTTTGCTATTTATAGCTAGGATATTCACGACCTATTATTTACTCTATTTATTTATTTTTATTATTTTATAAAAAAAGAAACTCTATTTTATTCTCCATCAAATGAATAATAAAATACCCTTTTATTTTCTCTCAAACCATTATTTTATTATAACTATTTTTCTTTATTTATTTAATTATAAAACATCATTATTCTCTAAAATTTTATTTACGAAAAAAATGGAATGTTACAGGAATAATTTTATTAATTAAAATAATGGTTTGAAGGAAAATAAAATGGATGTTTTATTTATTCATTTGATAAAGAGTAAAATAATTTTTTTATAAAAAATAAAATAAAAAATAGAGTAAATAATAGACTGAGAGTACCTTAACTATAAATAGACATGTTAGGTCAGTTTTAACATTTATGATACATCTCTACACTTTCTCTTCCTTTTAAATTTGTTTTCCCTTCTCCTTTTCCCAAAACCCTCTATTTTCCTGCATACACTCAAACCTATCCCAGTAAAATTATAATCCCAAACTCATTAACCGATGGATCATTGTAAAATTTGAACACCAGGTTCTAAACTCATT
The DNA here is from genome assembly GCF_004193775.1 of Glycine soja. Lineage (NCBI taxonomy): Eukaryota > Viridiplantae > Streptophyta > Magnoliopsida > Fabales > Fabaceae > Glycine > Glycine soja. Next base: position 26,202,112 of record NC_041017.1, on the reverse strand, counting down.
TTCACACATTGCCATCGTTGTGATTTTTAAAATAATGTCTATGGTAAAATAAATGACTCTCGCATAGAGACATTGAAATGGAGGCTCCAATCTATTCTCCTTCTCTCTAATGCTTGGAAACCCTAGCAGAGCAACCAGAGAAAAAACTTGAGGAATCTTATGGAACTGTTAAAGATGCTGCTATCATTATCAGACTATACATGTTATCCTTCTTCGAGGTAAGGGATGAGTTTGTTGCAATTGAGGTTAGAATGAACATGTATATAGATCCTTAGAGGATCAAATTGGGGTTTATTTTGGGATGTTTACTATATTGTAATTCTTCCTTTACGATTATAATTACGAGATTGTTGTGTTTGATGAACCAATTGATGTCCTAATGTGAATTGGTTGATAAAATTGAGTACTCTTGGTGTTTTTTGTGTTTTTAAACCTACAATTTGTAGAAGAAAAGCTTCATGGTGAATCGAAGGTGATTCAAAGGTGTTTTGATGATAACAAAAGATGATGACAAAGGTGATGACTCAAAAATTGAGTAGCACATGACTTTTCTCAAAACATGTTTACCAAAGAGTTTTTACTCTCTGGTAATCGATTACCAGATTGCTGTAATCGATTACCAGATTGCTGTAATCGATTACCAGTAGCAAAATTGTTTTGAAAAAGTTTTCAAATTGGATTTACAATGTTCCAATTAATTTCAAAAAGTTGTAATCGATTACCAGTGCCTTTGAACGTTGAAATTCAAATTCAAATGTGAAGAGTCACATCCTTTCACATAAAAGCCTTGTGTAATCGATTACACTGATTTGGTAATCGATTACCAGTGATTGTTTCTGAATAAATCAAAAGACGTAACTCTTCAAAAGGTTTTTGACTTTTTCAAATTGGTTTTAAGTTTTTCTAAAAGTTATAACTCTTCTAAATGGTCCTCTTGGCCAGACATGAAGAGTATATAAAAGCAAGACTTTAATTTGCTTTTCTATATACTTTTCCAATCAATTTTAATCAATCTTTTACAAGCCTTGAATCTCTTTGAAATTCTTATTCTTCTTTGTATCAAAAGCTTTCTAAACTTTTATGGTTTTCTAAACCTTGAAAACTTGTGCTATTCATCTTTTTCATTCTCTTCTCCCTTTGCCAAAAAGAATTTGCCAAGGACTAACCGCCTGAATTCTTTTTGTGTCTCTCTTCTGCCTTTTCCAAAAGAACGAAAGACTAACCGCCTAAATTCTTTTGTGTCTCCCTTCTCCCTTGTCAAAGAATTCAAAACGACACAGTTTGAGAATTCTTTTGATTCTTCCATTTCCCTTATACAAAAGTTTTCAAAGGACTAACCGCCTGAGAATTCTTTTGTATCCCCATTCACAAAGTATCAAAGGTTTAACCGCCTGAGATCTTTGTCTTAACACATTGGAGGGTACATCCTTTGTGGTACAAGTAGAGGGTACATCTACTTGGGTTGTTGACTGAGAACAATAGAGGGTACATCTCTTGTGGATCAGTTCTAGTGGAGGGTACATCCATTAGGTTCAAAGAGAACAAGGGAGGGTACATCCCTTATGGATCTTTTCTTGTAAAAGGATTTTTACAAGGTTGAAAGAAATCTCAAGGACCGCAGGTCGCTTGGGGACTGGATGTAGGCACGGGTTATTGCCGAACTAGTATAAAAACTCTTGTGTGTTTGTTTCCTTCTTCCCTACTCTTTTACTTTCCGCTGTGCATTTAATTTCCGCTTTTACTTTCTGTTAAGTTTCTCTTCTACTCCTTATTCTCTTAACAACTTAGTAAAAACCTTAGAAGAGTAATTTTTTAATTAGTAAAGTTTTAGGAATAATTAATTCAACCCCCCCTTCTTAATTATTCTGAGGCCACTCGATCCAACACAATTTTCATATGTATTGTGATATTGTTTGAGAGGTTTTACTCCCCATGTTGTGAGAATCATTTTTGTATAATTCGTTTGTGTTTTGGACAAGATTTACTAGATTAGCGTGATAAATTGTTATATTTGGATCACAAAATTGTAATTGAGATTGTGTGTAAGTGATAAATTGAGTCTGTGTTGAATTGTAAGATACATGTGTATTGAGATGTTGTATGCATTGCGTTACGAGTTATGAACAGTACAATCACATGACTATAAGACCCTTTAAGGGTGACGAGTTAATGCATGACGAGTATTATGATGAGATCCACTGTGGGAACACAAGTAGTTTGATCACTTTGAGGTGCAACGAGTTAAAATAATTTTGATAACATTTGAGGAGTCGTGTGTTTTTTACAATTCATAGATAAAGTTTGTGTCCTAAAATATTATATGGGTTAGACCGAATCAGGAGGGAAAGGCCCTGACGGACTCTTAGAAGTCTAGGCCTTGGGGGTAAATACACCTAATTTGAGTGCTCCTTTAAATTTGTGTCGATCCCACATGGTTGGAGTATTCTCACAAAACAACGTGACCCTGATTGGCCTCCCTATGATTTTACCTAGTGAGAGTGACCTAACTTACTAGTGTGTGGTCTATCTTGTCATGTACTTATAGGCGCTCAACGAGGTTTTTCACTTACATGGTACCACATTGCATATAGGCTTGAGTCTTAGTATATTTGTTGTATAATGCTTGTGTATTGATCGATAATGATTGGTTGAGTGATATTTTGTTTTAACTCTTGAGTACTTGAATGATGTGAAAATGTGTGAGACGTGTTGTAGTGTTAAGATGTGATGTCACACGATAAGTGGTGGAATGATGTGAACTGTGTTTAAGTAAGCTACATTTCATTTATATGATATTTATATCTATGTTGTTTTATTTCTCTTTATTAGTTAAGAATGTGATAACTCACTCCATGTGTGTTGTTTGTGTTTAGATTCTATGATGATCTTGAACTTTGTGTTCATGGGAGTATATGGTTAGGTGGATAGCTATGGAAAACTTCATGCTAGAGGACATTGGAACACAATGCTCTGATAGGATGTGACATTAGGATATGAGTTTCTATATTATTTACATAATATTTTGAACATGTTACTTTATGTTATTTCGTTACTTAACTTGTTTCCTTTTGTAAAAAAAGTTGGATGGCCTTGTTTTGGGCCAGAGATGTTTTCATACCCTTATTTGATAAATTTTGAATTTGGTGATTAACGTGAATGTGAAGCCTTTTACCCACATGAGCTCTTTTATATTTATTGAATAAAATCATTTTAATTAATTATGTATTTTCATGTATGATATTATATAAATATGTATATTGGGGTAGAGGTTGTCATAGCAGTGACAAACATGCATTAATTTTCTACATAAAATATGTTAGACCCTATGGGTTTGTTGTGAGGAAAAATGACATTAGTTGATATGCTGGTGGTAATATCAACAAATATTAGTTTGTATGCAATAGAGAGGGTGTTAGACATATTAAACACTATTTGAAGGCGGATTGAAAAAGAGATCATAGACCAATCAGTCAAACTAAATGTCCAGCCAAGCTTGTTGTATACCTAGATTACAAGTCATCAATGTGGAGAGTTTCAAAATTTGTGGAGACTCATAACCATGAGCTTACACCAGTTAACCACATGCATCATATGCCCAGGTATCATGTGTTGTCTAATTTAAATAAAGCATAAGTGGATAGTCTACATTCATTTGGTGTAAGGACTTGCCACATAATGGTTATCTATTAGCTCAAAAAGGTGGATATGGTAGCATCGGAATTTTAAAAAATGATTTGTATAACGATCTTCACTGAAAGAAGCGTCTTGTAATCAAAGATGGTGATGCTCGTGTTGCACTGAGTTATTTAGAAGGTGAGGCTGGTAACGATCCAACATTTTATTCTACAATTGAGACTACTAGTGATGGTAACTTGAAGCATTTATTTTGGGTTGATGGTCACTATAGATTGGATTTCCAGTGTTTTGGTGATGTCCTTACCTTTGACACCACTTATAGATATGATAATCCTTTGGTGATTTTTTCTGGATGTAATCATCATTTGCAAGTTTGTATTTTTAGGTGTGCATTGTTGGTAGATGAGATGGCTGATACATATAAGTAGGTGTTAGAAGCTTTTTTTTAGGCTATGCATAATAAAACACCAAAATCAATTGTGCCAGATGGTGATGGCACTATGAGGGTGGCGATAAAGTTAGTGTTTCCAGATGCAAGACACCATCTTTGTGCATGGAACTTGCATAAAAATTGCTATGAGAATGTGAAGAATAAAGACTTTTCAGAAGACTTTGAGAAAAAATTATATGCTAACTTTACCCAGGATGAATTCGAGTATTTTTTGGAAGGATATTGTTGCAAAACATGAGCTTGTAAACAACAAGTGGGTAACAAAAACATATGTGAATAAGTCTATGTGGGCAACTACATATTTTTGTGACCACTTCTTTGCTCGTATAAGAACAATGTCACGGTGTGAATCTATGAATACAATTGTGAAACTTTATGTCAAGAGAACACATAGAATTAGTTAGTTTGTAGAATCTTTGAAGAAGCAATGAGAGCATATAGAAGCAATGAGCACTGTGCATATTTCAGAACTTTGTTTACAACACCAGTGTTAACCACATCACTAAGAAAGATTGAGCTAAAGGTTCTTAACATTTACACGCATGAGATGTTCAAAGAAGTGAAAGATGAGATTGTAGAATTTGGTGCATTAAATGTTGTTGAGCGAGTTGAAAATCGAGATAAGTTGTTGTTCAAGATGAACAAGTAATCAAATCCCAAAAAAATTGTCAATGTTTATGATAAAAACTTCAAAAATGTTGCCTGTGACTGTCATTTGTCTGAATCTTGTGGAATTCCATGTTCTCATATATATTTTTGTAGTTATTAAAAATGAGCACTTGGATCATATTCCTAGTAGCTTGATTTTCAAATGATGGAGTAAGCAAGCAAAGATTGAGTTTGTTTGCTTAGATACATTGGATGAAATAGATTGTGGTGCAATGAAAGATGTCCAATTTGGAGCAGTATCTGTTGTGGCACATAATCTTTGAGTTATAGCTACATAGAGAAGGGATTTGTTCATGCAAACAAGAGAAGATTTGTTCAATCATGTTGGTAAGTATGAGAATATGGTTGATCTAGGGAGACCTTACAATTGTCGTGGAACTAAAGTTGGTGATCCAACTATGGTGAAGACTAAAGGTGCACATATGAATAAGAGCTTTTGAAGGAAGAGGAGATGTTGTAAAAATTATTACACTATGGGACACACAATCAGGAAATGTCCAAAATTTGTAGCTAAAAAGGATGAAAACAACAAGAATGATAAGGAAAAAGACATATTAGATTTGGATTTACATTTGTCATTATTAGTTTGCTTCTTAAAGAAATTATTAGAAATATAAGTATCATTTGAGTAATTAACAATAATTCGTTTGGGCTTGTACTTTTTTATGGTATCATTACATATGGGTTATTAGTAGTTCGTTTGGGGTTGTATCTTTTTTATGGACCTTATCCATTAAATGAACAAAGCAAGATAGTTATCTTTAAATCTATTTGGGCCAATTTATGGGTTTCACTAAATATTTTTTTAATAAAAGTTTTTTTTTCTAATTTCTACTCGATCAAGCAACTGGTCCAAAGAGACATGACCTGATTACTCATTCATGTTTTTACCATGGAAATCAAAGACAAGTATTATGGGCTTATAATAACTCATGCATCTTACTTAATCAACTGATCTAGACTCCCTAGGTTATTACTCATTTGTGTGAGTCCATTAATCAAAATTTATTATTTTCATGATGAAAAAAATGTTGCCAACTTGATTTGATTTGATAATATATATTTAAAAGTTTATTAAAGGTAGATAATAACTATGAAACATAGATCATAATTAGTATCACCAGGCATATTGATGAACTAGTCCCTCTTAACCAAAATTCTTGAGTTCGAGTTGTCTTAAATACTCGGAGGAAGAGATTTGTCACCCATGGTTGCTCTTTCCTACTCAAGAAAAATTGTCTCCAATAAAAGATATATCATCTATATAAAAGAACATAATTGGTAAAAACAATTCAATTAAATCTAGAGATTCTTTTAAGAAAACAAAATAATCTCTTAAAAATATATATTTTAGATTTTTTTTAATATATATATATATATATATATGAAGATGTGTTTTTTTTTAATCATTCTAAACCTAAGGATTTTTTAAAATAAAAAAATAAAACATTTTTTAATAATTTTTAATCATAGTTTTGAAAAATAAAAAACTAAAATTGTTTCAATACCATTGTAAACATAATTTTTTATTTGTTTTTTTTCTTTCAAAAACCACATTTATAAAAATCTCCTATAAAATAGTTTGTAGGAAAATTTATACTCAATCAAACAACTGGTCTAAAGAGACATGATTTGATTACCCATTCATTTTTTTATCCATAAATCAAAGACAAGTTTTAAAGGTTTACTTACAATAAGTCATTTGTGTGATTCCATTAATCAACATTTACTATTACCATTATAAAAAAATGTTGCTAAGTTGATTTGATTTGCTAATATATATTTAAATGTTGTTAACTATGAAACATAGATCATAATTAGTATCACGAAACATCTTGATGTAGCTCCATGTAGAGCTTGTAGGCCTTGAATCTTCTTCATCAATAGAGTCATTTGTTTCTTGAAGATAAATGACAGCGAGATGGAGAAGGAGGAAAGGTGATTGGATACACCACTTCAAGGAGAAGATGAGTCAACAACAAGCTCACCACCATAAAAAGACATGGATAAGAGCTTAAAGGTAGGAGAATATGAGTGGAGGGAGAGGGAGAGGGGGACACGAAATTTATGCCTCAAATGAGGTCTGAACTTTGAAGTGTAATTTCACAAATGATAAAAGTTGAAAAAATACACACCCACCAAGGTCTCTATTTATAGCCTAAGTGTCACACAAAATTGGAGGGAAATTTGAATTTTTATTCAAATTTCACTTGAATTTGAATTTGAATTTGTGGAGCCAAATTTGGAGCCAAAATTTCACTAATTATGATTAGTGAATTTTAGCTATGGTTTAGCCCACTAATCCAAGATTAAGTCCAAGATTCTCCACTAAGTGTGCTTAGGTGTCATGAGTCATGTAAAGCATGAAGGACATGCACAAAGTGTGACTATATGATGTGACAATGGGGTGTACCAAGCAAATGTTCACCTCCCCCTTAGGCTAGACCAAAATTTAATTGGATTGGGCTTCTCCTAATTTAATTAAATTTCTCTCCCAACACACATATCAAATACTGCACTTAATGCATGTAAAATTATAAAACTACCCCTAATACAAAAATTAGTGTAGGCGCCCTAAAATACAAGGGCTGAAAAATCCTACATTACTGGGGTACCCTCCCTACACTATGGAGTCCTAAATACAAAGTCCAAAAATAATGAAATCCTAATCTAATATGTACAAAGATAAGTGGACTCATACTTAGCCCATGGGCCCAAAATCTACCATAAGACTCATGAGAACCCAATGGCCTTCTCCTATGGCTCAATCTTCTTGGAGTCTTCTATCCAATACTCTTGGGGGTAGGATTGCATCATCCCCTCCCCCTTAAAAAGGATTTGACCTCAAATCCAGAGATTCTTGAAACTCTGGGCTTTTTCCCTCAACACATGTTAAAAGAATAAAAGCATATATATTAGTGGTGTTGGTACGTTAGAGTAGGGTAAGGTTTGAAAATCCCTTTCCTGGGCATTTTTCCATGAGAGAACATGGTTCCTCATCAACTCAATGAGTAGTGCTACGAGTATAGAAAAATATGTGACAAACCTTTTGTAAAAGTTTGTTAAGTCATGAAAGCCCCAAATTTCCCTTATACTTGGTGGAGTGGGTCACTCAAGAATGACCTTTATTCTCTTAGGATCCGTGGGAACCCCTTGATCACTATTTAAAAAAATAAGGAAAATGATGCAATAAAACATACCTTTTTCTATATTTTCAGGTTGATTACTCCTACCAAAAAGTACGACAAACCTAAGGTGTCCCATATGAGCACCTAGGTTTGTATTAAAACCAAAAATAAGAACAAACCTACCTAATGACTCCATATGTACACGAATCATGAAGATGTTAGGTGCATGAGTGATTTTACAAAAGAGGGTTGCACCATTTAACACATTCATCATATCACCTATTTTTAATGTTTGTCTTTATTGCAAAATGACTTTCCTTCTTAGCTAACCTCTTGGAGGAGACACTTACCTCCTTACACTCCTCATTAACCATTAAAGTTTGTCCTTCTTCTTGGGGGTAGATTTCTTCATTAGATTCTTCCCCTTTGCTTTTTCACTCTCACTAAAGGAAGATGAAGTAGTAGCCTCATGTTGGCTACTATAAATGTCTTGGCCTTTCATAATCATAGTTTTCTTGGTTGGGCATTGAGAAGTAATTTGTCCTATTCCAAGACATTTAAAGCACTTTATAGAGCTAGTCTTCTCTTGCATACTAGCCTTAGGGGGTTACTTTTCTATTGTCTTCCCCTTATCATCTTTGGGCTTAGAAGGTGCCACCCCTAAGATGCCTTGACCTTGGTCTTTCTTTGCATAAGAGTGAGAGCCATAAGATTTTGAAGTAGGCTTCCTTTTAAGTTGTTGCTTTACTCTTATTTCTCAATTTAGGTAGACCTCAACATTATCTTTTCCATGGAAATATAGGAGGCTAATGTTAACCTCTTGAGGCCTTCTATCATTTTCTCTTCTTTGGGAGTGATGTTTAGTATGTGACCTATGGGGCCCTCTATAATAGTCGCTAAATTCTTCACTTAAACTCTTACACGAGTCATGACTACTATAGGAGGCATGTTTTTCTCTTTTCATTTCTTTCATTATTTTTCTTTTTTCTTCCTCTCTTATTTTCTCTCTTTCATCTTGACTTATTTCTTTCACTTTTTTTTTCCTTTTTCTTTTCTCTTGTTTTTCTTTCCACAATTTAAGGGATCTCAACTCATCTAATATCTTATACAAGGTCCTTAGGAGTATAACCCTCACCATTAACACTAGATGAAGAATGAAGATTCATGTTGGTTCTTAAGTTGTGGTTCTTTCTTGTTGGGGGTTTGAAAACAAAAGATAAAATAAACTATGGTTGAAACTAGCCAAAATAAAAACTAAAAGATGTGTGGAAGATAAGGTAAAAACTAATTGGTAAAATATAAGCTATCTAGGTGGTTTGAAAATGGAAGGTAAAAGAAATTTAAAGCAAGCTAGATGGTTTCTTATGTGAAGGCTTGGACGACCCTTTGGAGGTCCCGACTAGCTCTTCACTTAGTCTACACGGTTTACAAATAGAGGTTTGGGGGTCTCTTGGAGACTTCCAATACACCCCTGAAGAATGTCCAAATACAAGGAATTGCAATAAAAAAAAAGTTCAGCATTAAATTGTTCTATTACAACAAATTTAATAAAGCAATTAAGGTCTTCAAATTTGTCTTCAATGCTTGTTTGTTTTCTCAAGTGTTTCACACAAAATTTGGTGAGGATTTGGTTGCTTCAAATCCAGTGGTACTCCTAGGATGGTTAACCTCCAAGACTAAAAAATATTCCTTCAACCAAAGCACCAATTTCCTCTTCCAATCCTTATTTTAGGCAACACTTACACAAAAAAAAAAAGACAAGAAAGACCAAAAGATGAAATGAAAGCTAAACCTAAAGGAAATTTAATGTGACATTAATTTAATGAGATTCAAGAAAAAAAGCAAAAGGACAACACCATAAGCCAAGGTGGAACACAAAGGAAGTCCTAGAATGACACTAGATTAGATTGAAAAATTAAAAACAAGAATCAAAGCAAAATTCTAGTTGTGTCAATTTAGAAACACATCTAAAAGATGAAAAACTCCAAGAAGTCAAATAGGCTTGCAATATAACTCAAAATAATGAACAATTTTCAAGCAAATCAAGCATACACACTTTTTGTTGTTGTTCTGGACGTGTATTTTGACGTTAACTTTTACCACCTTTCTTTTTCATTTTTGTTCACTCTTTTTCTATTGTGTTCATCCAGATGCCTATTTTATCCAATTAAAATTTCAGCTCTAAACTCAAAGTATTCGAGCCTTGGTGGAGTTACGAAGACAGTGTGCCAAAACTGACAACAACCAAAATTTCAACCTAGAAATCAAGAGTAGTGTTTATGCTGCTTAAGGCTTGGATAGTTACAATTTGTGTTTGCTTATGCTCAATTGTCTTGAATTACACAATTCAAGAGAACTTAAGACTTATTTTGACTCACAAATCTAGCCACAACTCAGCACCACAACTCAATTTCTTCATAGGCATCATATAGGAAACTTAGAAAACAAAGAAAAATTTCAACAAGACTACTTTTAGGATTTGATTTAGAACATGTTATGAACTAAATAACATGCATGAATTAGACTCAAAATTCAAATGATAGGCTAAAAATTGCAAGAATACATGAACAAATGTATCTAGAATTCAATCAACAAAATCAAAATTGAACACAAACTTAGAACATAATGTGACAATTATTATGACTAAACATGACTCTAAGACAACATGAATGAAGTGATTTACACTTAGATTTTTGTGTTTTCTTTTTTAATCAATATTTTGAAAGAAAATGGAAATCTAAAGGTTTAAAACAAGAAGATTATGACTGAAAAATGATAGAACCTAAAATCAACACAAAAACATGATTCAAGAGTATATCTATAAAATTTGAACCATAGAAATGAAAGAACAAGTGTAGATCTAAGATTTAACTGGTTTATTTTTTTGAATCTACTCTAAACAGAACCAAACCACAAGACAATAGAGGAGATACAAGCAGAAAAAGATGAAGAACAAGGGATTAAAGTGAATTGACTGAACAAAAAGATAGAGGAAGCAAAAGAACATCACCTAGATGAAGATGCTCTTGATACCACATGTTGTAGCTCTATGTAGAGCTTGTAGGCCTTGGATCTTCTTCATCAATGGAGTCATTTGCTTCTTGAAGATAAATGAAAGTGGAATGGAGAAGGAGGAAAGGTGATTGGGGATGCCACTTCAAGGAGAAGATGAGTCAACAACAAGCTCACCACCATAGGAAGCCATGGATAAAAGCTTAAAGGTAGGAGAATATGAGTGGAAGGAGAGGGAGAGAGGAGGGCACGAAATTTATGCCTCAAATGAGGTCTGAACTTTGAAGTGTAATTTCAAAAATGATTAAAGTTGAAAAAATGCATACCCAAGGCCTCTATTTATAGCCTAAGTGTCACACAAAATTGGAGGGAAATTTGAAATTTTGGCTCCACAAATTCAAATTCAAATTCAAAATTCAAGTGAAATTTGAATTTTTATTCAAATTTCACTAATTATGATTAGTGAATTTTAGCTATGGTTCAGCTCACTAATCCAAGATCAAGTCCAAGATTCTCCACTTGTGCTTAGGTGTCATGAGTCATGTAAAGCATGAAGGACATGCACAAAGTGTGACTATATGATGTGGCAATGGGGTGTAGCAAACATATGTTCACCTCCCCCTTAGACTTGACCATAATTAAATTTCTCTCCCAACATAAACATCAAATAGTGCACTTAATCCATAAGAAATTACAAAACTAACCTTAATACAAAAACTAGTCTAGGTGTCCTAAAATACAAGGGTTGAAAAATCCTACATTACTAGGGTTCTCTCCCTACACTATGGAGCCCTAAATACAAGGCCCAAAAATAATGAAATCCAAATCTAATATTTACAAAGATAAGTGGCTCATACTTAGCCCATGGGCCCAAAATCTACCATAAGATTCATGAGAACCCTAAGGTCTTCTCCTACATCTCTGGCTCAATCTTTTTTTAGTCTTCTATCCAATACCCTTGGGGGGTAGGATTGCATCACATCTTGATTAATTGGTCCCTTTTAACAAGAAGTTTTGAGTTCAAATTGTCTTAAATACTTGGAGGAAGATCTTTTGTTGCCTAGGGTTCTTCTTTCCTTCTCGAGAAAAATTGTCTCCCATGGAAGATATATTATCTATATAAAAAAATAAACCATAATTGGTAAAAACAATTATCATTCAATTAAATCATAGATATGCTTTTAAAAAACAAATTAATCCCTTATAACACGGTGGTGAACTTGGCATGAGCTTAACAATAACATGCATTCCCTACTTCCTTACAAATCACAATGTTAATTGATGATGGTCCATGACAATTGGGTTAGAGTTGGTAGCACAACATGTGTGCTAGTAGAAGTGATGAAACATAAGCTCCATACTAAAATTGTGGACCTTATTTTGTGTGTTTCAATTTTCTTCATATATCTACTTGACTATGACTCATGCTAAAATCACATCAAATTGAAGAAAGGTAACACATAATGCTATTATTAGTAGCTTTAATTTTGACCTATATTAAAACACAAATTCAAACACATAGGTAATGTATTTAGAAATTGAAAAAAGAAAACTGTAAAGAGAGAGAACATATAAAGAAGAAACCATAGAATTGAGGAATCATATGTTTTTTAAATATTATTGAGAAAGAAAAAAGAGAGAGAGACACATATGTTGGTATGTGGATCTAATTAAAAATTCTATCTTAACAACGGAGAAAATGAAATAGGAACATAGATATGTGTAGAAGCAAAGCTTCAAGAATTATTTTGATGATGCCAAGGAATTATAAAGATCATTCAAGAACGAAGAAAGCAAGATTTCAATCAAAGGCAAAGGTCTTAAGAAAAGAATTAAGATAGGTTTTAGGATAGACTATTAGAAAAGATTTTGAAAAGCACAAATGATTGGCCAAGAGAGTTTTTATCTTAAGAATAATTTTTCCAAGCTTGTTACTCTCTGGTAATCGATTACCAGAAGGTTGTAATCGATTACCAGAAGCCCAACATTTCTGAAAATGGTTTTTCAAAAGTGTAATCAATTACCATGACTTTGTAATCGATTACCAGTGCTTATAACCTTCAAAAATATTTTGAAAAACCTTGTAATCGATTACAAAAAACATGTAATCGATTACCAGTGGCTCTGAACGTTGGAAATTCAAATTTTAAATGAAGAGTCACAACTTTTCAAGAAAGATAATTGTGTAATCGGTTACACCAGGATTGTAATCGATTACCAGTGACAAGTTTTGAGAAAATATACCAACAGCCACATTTTTTCATTTGATTGTTAAATGGTCATCAAAGGCCTACAAATAAGTGACTTGTACACAAATTTTCTTTAGAGTTTTACCTGTTCACAAAAGGCATAATCCTCTCAAACAAAAATCTTTTACCATTCAATATTCCTTGGCCAAACACTTGTGATTTTCATAAGGAATTGAGAGCCTCAGTTGTAATATCTATCTCTTTCTAGAGAGATCATCTACTCTTCATCTTCTTTCTGTTCAAAGGCTTAAGAGACTGTGAGTCTCTTGTTGTAAAGGAAATTTGAACACAAAGGAAGGAAAGTCCTTGAGTGGTTCAGTACTTGTAAAGAATTTACAAAGATAGTGAAACTCTCAAGCGGGTTGCTTGGGGACTAGACGTAGGCACAAGGGTGTGGTCGAACCAGTATAAATCTGGTTTTGCATTCTTTCTTCCCTCTATCTCTTATATTTACTGTTATTTATTAGTCTCATTTCAATTTGCTCATTTGATTCATCATCTAAGTAATTTATTATAAAGGGAACTTAGAACTTGCATAAAAATCTGAGTAGGTTTTAATTGGGGGAATTGTGACACCCTTGATCTCGACATATATATAAATAAATAAAATATATAAAAATATCGGTAACCAAATTCACACGGGTAAAAGGTTCACATTCACTTCACTATTATCAATTAAAACTTATTAAAACATATTCGACTCAAAATAAGGTCGTCAAAATTTACAAAAATATTTTGTTAAATCAGTGAGAAAAAATAAAATAGACTAACATCATGCAATTAATATAAAAACTTATGCCCCACTGTCAGATCCTATCAAAGTATTGTGTCCCGACGTCCTTCACATAAGGTTCCTTAAAGCACTTCACCTAGCCATCTGCTCCCCTGAACACAAAGTTCAAGATCATCACAGGATCCAAACACAAACAACACACAGGGAGTGAGTTATCACATTCCTAACTAATAGAGAAGCAAAACAACTAGATATACATATCATATAAACAAAATAAAACTTACTTAAATATAACTCACATAATTCCACCACTTTCTCATTCAAAATTCACTTTTCAATCATCAATCACATTATACAAGAATCACACACTCCGATCAAGACATAATAACACATCAATTTCATAATAAACAATTAGCAAGCGTATGCAACAGTTATGCTAAGACTCAATCCTATATGCAATGTGGTACCATGTCAGTGAAAAATCACCCTGGGGCGCTTAGGAGTACATAACAAGACACACGATACAATGGGTATGTCAGGTCACTCTCACTAAGTAAAATCATAGGGAGACCAGTCAGGGTCACGATGTTTTGCGAGAATGCTCCAACCATATGGGATCAGCATGGGCTAAAGGAGCACTCAAACCCAGTGACCCCCAAGGCCTACACTCCAAAGAGTTCGTTAGGACCTCTCCCTCCTGATTCAGGTTCAACCTCTAAAATAATTTTGCATGCAGACACTGCTCATGATTTATACAATACCCATGACCTCACACTCGTGTTTTAAACACGTTCAACACAATTGTGCTACGATTTATCACTGGTTCCTAAATAGGAACCCTACATTTTCTCTTTAACACTGGTTCCTAATTCGGAACCTACACTTTCTCTTTAACACTGCACATCAATGTTTTTCTCAAGATAACATTGGTCGGGTTATGGTACAATTCATAGCTTATAACACAGGTAATGTCACATCAAGTGTTAACTACACACTTATCCACAACCAAAACTCATTCATAATTTTACATCTCATAGTGTCACAATCAATCATCACATGTTTACACGTATCTCACAAATTAACACATGTTCAACTTTACACTTTTACTTAATCTCAATAACAATATTATAATCTCAAAGCAACACGTTATTCCATAATTCATCACATATTCCATTTATAAACACTGCTCATGAATTACACAATACCACGACCTCACACTCAAGTTTTAAACACGTTTAACACATTGTGCTACAATTTAACACTGGTTCCTAACTAGGAACCTACACTTTCTCTTTAACACTGCGCATAAGCACTGGTCGGGTTATTGTATAATTCACGGCTCACAATACCATTATTGTAACATCAAGTGTTTAACACATCCACTTATTCACAACCAAATATCATACCCACAATTTAACATCTCATAACATTCCTAATGATATTCATAAGGTATAACATACACATGTTCATCAAATATAACCGTAATGTTCTCAAACTCCAACACTTAATAATTTTTGGAATCATACTATAACAACTCTACAATATTATTTACATAAAATATTAATATAAATAATATATAACTAATTATATATATAAACTAGCATACATCATATTGGATCACGAATTTCAAAGTAAGCTTTCAATGCACAAATTCTAAATAATTATATGAACACTTTGGTCAATTTCAATTATGATATTAATTTTAAACTATATAAAAAAACCTAAAAAACATGAAAAAGAGAAAATACAAAATCAATATCTCACTCTAAATTTCTCCTTACTTTATTTCATCAATTCATGCTAATTAAAAAAATGCTCGATTTATAGGGTTCACATTCGACACAATAGCATATCAATTTCACAACAATTGGTTTGTCAAACATATATAATTCACAATTATAATTATAAGAATAGAATAAAAAATGACGGAAACACCCCAAAACTAATTCTAATTGATACTCTAAGGATCCTTACACATGCTCTCACTAATCCCCAATTGTGAATAACCCATCACTTACCTCTAAGTGGAATCACGTGTCTTCTGACAGTGATAGCGGCATCTCTAGCAGTTCCCTGAGATTCCTCCAGTTTTTCCTCCGACTGCTCCGATAGAGTTCCCAACATTAGAAAGAGGGAGAAGGGATTGAAGCCTCCATTGTTACTATCTTCGTGCGACTCCTTTTTCTATCTCCATGAATATTATCTCGCAAATCCCAACGGTGAAAGTGTGCGGAAATGAATTTCTACCCAGGTATCAAAATTTCATGAAAATCCAACGATTGATTAAACTGGTATTGTAGTTTTACTGAGACCGTTTTTGGTTTCTGCAGGAAAAGAGAAAGCTAGAGTGCGAAGGGTATTTCTCTCATCTCCAAATTATTTCAACATTTAAAACGGTGAGAATTCTCGGAATTGAGTTGCAAACATGGTGTTTAAATTTCACGACGATCTGATGGTGAATGAGTCCAAGATCGTCATTTTTCTAAGACAGGTTTGGTGGTCTACGGGAAAAAGAGAGGATTTTGAGAGGAGAAGGGGAAAAACGAAAATGAAGGAAAGAAGAGGCATTCGTGAGTGTGAAAACTGACCTAACGCTATTTATAGCTAGGTTTAATCTATTTATTTATTTATTATTTTATAAAAACAAACTCTATTTTATTTGTTATCAAATGTATAAATAAAATACCTTTTTATTTTCTCTCAAACTATTATTTTAATACACTTATTTCTCTTTATTTATTTAATTACAAAAACCTTATCATAAAACTCTATTTATTTACAAATAACAACTCCTTTCAAATTAGCTTACAAAAAATGGGATGTTACAAGAATAGTTAGCATAATCTTAATTCAACCTCTCCTTCTTAAGATTTCTGAGGCCACTTATCAAACAATGTGTGGTTCAATAACAAATATACCATTACCCATACTCTAGACATATTTATAATAGATTAGTTTGAAAATAATCTTTTTGTTTTTCAAGATTAATTTTCCATACAAGACTTACCATAAGCCAATTCTATTTGGATGTAGGCCACGTGGCCTGTTCAGTTTGGCTATGGTAGCTTCTTTTTATTTTTTCCACATTGTAGGAGCAAAATTAAGTGAGGTATTTGTTATTTTCTCACATTACTAGAAAAAACACTTTTAACATTGGTTATTTTAGACATTCAACATTGGTTTTGAACCAATGAGAAAACGACCATCATTAAAAGTTGGTCATTTTTAGCATCAGTTATAAAACCGATGTTGAAATCCACTATACAATATCCCCTAAAAAAAGCACAAATGATGAGTACCGATATTGTGAGTACTATACAACATCGGTTTTGGTAGAACTGATGTTGTAAGACGCTTCGGTGTACTCGGCATTGTCAGTACTTGAAAGTTGTTGCTTCTAGGGGTGAGTCCTCCACTCCTCAAATGCCACAAACAATAGGCAGTAGCATAACAAAAACTAAAACATACAATCTATGTAACCATTGCATGCAATTATCTAAACAAACAACACTCTCGCATCCTAAGTGCGTAACTATCACACTTATTTCACTATATGGCCCAATCACTACCACCAATCCTCTCAGGTCTTGGTGGTCTTACAAAGTCATGTGGATGATAGTTGGGAGTGATCGCTACATACGGATACATTGTACACCGACCCCTCATCTCCCAACTCAAAAAGCTTAGTCTCTGAGTTCATTAGGAATAGAAAAATGAGGCATGTGAGTTACACACGCTAAATAAATGCACCAAATGTCGGGTAGTCACCACTCGCTAATTCCTCTAGGTTCTTCGAACCTCTCCGTCCACTACACCCCAGTGTATCTCTGTCATCCACTTCCTCAATGCAACCTCACCTTTTTACAAAAGGAAATTGAACCACTGGTTCTTTTACTCTCTGTCTAGTCCTCTTGAATCTTGTCACCAAATCGTGTCCGCAATTCTTGTACCATGTACTGTAGAAACAAGTTTCATGATAATTAATCAAGTTGATTCAAGTAGTTTTGATGATGACAAAGATGATGACAAAAAGCCCAAGAGAATGAATTCAAGATTGAGTCAACAAGTTCAAGATCAAGTTTAATTTCAAGTTTCATGAGAAGAAATCAAGAAGATTCAAGAATCAAGAGAAGTTTGATTTCAAGATTCAAGAGAAGATGAATTCAAGATTCAAGAGAAAAAATCAAGAAGACTTCACAAGGGAAGTGTTGAAAATATTTTTCAAAAAACAAACATAGCACAGTTTTGTTTTTCAAAAGAATTTTCTCAAAATTTTCTAAGTTACCAGAGTTTTTACTCTCTGGTAATCGATTACCAGTTTCCTGTAATCGATTACCAGTGGCAAAGTTTGATTTCAAAAGCTTTTAACTGAATTTGCAACGTTCCAATTTTTTTTTAAATGGTGTAATCGATTACAATATACTGGTAATCAATTACCAGCGTATCTGAATGTTGAAATTCAAATTCAATTGTGAAGAGTCACATCTTTTCATAAAATGCTTTGTGTAATCGATTACATGGTTTTGGTAATTGATTACCAGTGACAAGTTTTGAATAAAAATCAAGAGATGTAACTCTTCCAATGGTTTTCTCAAGATTTTCTCAAGGTTATAACTCTTCCAATGGTTTTCTTGACCAGACATGAAGAGTCTATAAAAGCAAGACCTTGACTTGCATTTTATGTACTTGAAAATAACTTTTCACATATTCTTTTACAACCTTTGAATCTCTTTGAACATCTTTTTGAACTTCTTCTTCTTCTTCTTCCTTTGCCAAAAGCTTTCTGATTTTTCTGGTTTCTAAACCTTGTTCTTTCACAGAAAACAAAAGTGTGCTATATCTTTTCATTCTCTTCTCCCTTTTCCAAAAGAACGAAAGACTAACCACTTGAATTCTTTTGTGTCTCCCTTTTCCCTTTTCAAAGAATTCAAAAAGACACAGTTTGAGAATTCTTTTGATTCTTCCCTTTCCTTTAAACAAAAGATTTCAAAGGACTAACCGCCTGAGATATCTTTTGTTTCCCCTTCACAAAGTTTCAAAGGACTAACTGCCTGAGAACTTTGTCTTAACACATTGGAGGGTACATCCTTTGTGGTACAAGTAAAGGGTACATTTACTTGGGTTGTTGTAACTGAGAACAAGAGAGGGTGCATCTCTTGTGGATCAGTTCAATTGGAGGGTACATCCACTTGGTTGTTCAAAGAGAACAAGGGAGGGTACATCCCTTGTGTATCTTCGCTTGTAAAGGCTTTTACAAGGATGAAAAGAAATCTCAAGGACCGCAGGTCGCTTGGGGACTGGATGCAGGCACGGGTTGTTGCCGAACCAGTATAAAATTCTTGTGTTTGTCTTCTTCTTCCCTACACTCTTTAATTTCCGCTGTGCACTTTAATTATCGCTTTTACTTTTGGTTAAGTTTCTATTTTTGTTCTTTACTTTCTTAACATTATAGTAAAAGCCTAATTGAATTTAGTAACATTAAGAAGGATAGATTTTTAATTAGTAAAGGTTCACTAATAATTAATTCAACCCCCCCCCCTTCTTAATTATTCCGAGGCCACTTGATCCAACATGTACATCAATGAATGTGCACAAACAAGCAAATAAGAAAGAGAGTTGAGGCTTAGGCCTATGTAATACTCTCAAGGAACCAATCGTGATCCTTTAAGCGATAGAAACCACTTTCCACACCAGCAAACGGGCAACATAATGTTTGCAATTATAGCTCAATTTTTCATAGTTTTGCTCCTAACTTATTTTTAGCGCTCTCGGTGCTTCGGGGTCGGATTTTTGCAAATCTTATATGCTATCCTACATTTTCAAACCTAAGAAATTCATTTTTGAGGTAAAAAATTTAATAAAAAAATTCCATACTTCTGTAACTCTCAGTCCAAATTTGTGACAGATTTTTCATTTTACTTAAGGTCCTTAAACTTGTTTTATTTGTAACTTTTGCTAGGAAACTCTTATTTGGATTAAATTTTAGGCTAACTCTTTGTTTTAACATTCAAAGAACTCATTTTGGCATAGAAAAACTCAGAAAACAACTCAACACACAGATTCAAAACATGACAACAAGCTCAAAAATTTCAAAGCTATAACATGTTAAAGTTCAACAACAAGCACATGGTTCAAGAGTTGGAGAGACCCCTCCCCCCTTATCTTTTGTAGGATCCACAAAATTTAGAAGGAATAATGAGGGAGTTTAGATTCAAGTTTCCAACCTTCAAGAGTGCAAAATAAGGTTTTGAAACTACAAATGAGAATAGAACAAGAAAATGAAGTGAAAATCAAGCTTAGAGTTGAAAATGGAGGTCACTTACCTAAGCTTGATGGAAGAAGGGCTCAAGAACACTTGGTAAAACTTGAAAGAAGAAAAAAAATATGGTCTCCTCTTTCTCTTAAACCTTCAAAAAAATGGGAGAACTGGGCAAGACTTTGGCTTTTAAAAACAACGCGTATTGTAGGTGAAATGCTTGGACCAATGAGATTGCAAGGCCTAATCCTTATCTTCTTAACTTAAGCACTTTGAATGACCATTAATATGAGTAATTGGCATCTTGGACAGCCCTTGAGGTGCTCTCCACGAGCTCAACAATGCCTTATATGGCTTCTTGCACTTTTCCAAAACTAATTATAAAAGGATAAAGTAGAGTTTTGCCAAAAATGGTAAAAATTGTTTTTGCTAAAACTGATAAATCGTATCATAATCTTCTAGATTAATGTGCTAACTTCCTAGATTAGTATGCTAACATCCCTTGGGATGTGTGTACCTAGACTGAACCTTGCATAGAGTCCACTCACATAGAGACGAATTACACTACGACTCAATGCACAGTTGCACATATGGAAATCTAGCTTAAATAATTTCTATTTCTCTGTCAAGCTTTACTAAATCAATCATACACACACACACACACACAACTCTAACTTATCTTAATTATTATGCATTGTATAATTAGACACTTTAATTAGTCACCAACTAATTAAACTAAAATTCTATTTTTAAACTAGTTATATAGTCATTTACGAAAATATCTTCCACTCTAAACTCTTATGACTTAATTACCACTTTTATAACTATATGGAATCTAGATCACCATTAATCAACCTTAACTATCCCCACTTAATTTATAACTTTACTTACATTAATCATTAAACTCTGAATTATTCTTATTCTTTCTAGACTATACCTTAAAAAATTAAGAGTTTAACTATGCCTGGGTATCTTATGGTAACATCTCATTTTGTTACCATTTCAATAGTCTAAAAATACTACTCAATCGCATGACAAAGCATTAACACTATCTACTACACACACATGGAAAATTGGGATGTTACACACATCCTTTGGATTCCTCTCATTTAGGTGTGTATTCAATTCATTCATGTATCCCTTCTACGGGAAGCCTTTCATAAGTTGTTCCTTGTTCGCGCCACATCTCTTATGCACAGATGATCACTCTCCATCCTCGTCAGGCCAAAGCTTTTTCATGTTATCCTATCCATACTTAATACCTAATTACAATTGTCAAAATAAATTTTAATTCAATTTAAATTATATCTCTAGATTCGTAAAACTTAAATATAAAAAATACAATTTTAAACCTATTCCAATTTTGTAAGAATTAGAATTCCACATTACAATTTTAGTTGTATATTCCAAAAAAACCCTAATGGTCTTCTAATACTTAACTAATAAGTATTATGACAATATATATTTAGTATTTTAAGAATTTAATAGGCATTCACAATCGGTGTAAATTAATTTTGGTTTGACTTTTAAAGTAAATATTATAAAATTTTATAAACTTACTATAAATGATATTTTGTAATTAGACAATGTAAAAAATCTTTACACTGCAATTACATATGAGTTTAAATATGTTTTTAGTCTTTCAAATTTAAGTCATTTTTTTAGTCTTCCAAATTTAAGAGTGCTTTTTTTTATTCCTTGAAATTCACAAAATACCCTTTTTAGTCTTTCTGAATAGTGTGAGACAAATATGAAATAAGAGATTCACAATTTGTAACAACTTTGACTACCAAAATTTGATTTTCTATTTTCTATTTGAAAGTACTCTTTTGGCGGTTAAAAACTGTCATATTCAAGTAAAAAGAAACTTTAAAACCTATTAATCCGGTTAATTTTTTTATTGACTTGATTATGGCCATTTCAAATGTTAAAAAATCATACTTTAAAGTATAAAATAGAAATTTAAAATTTTTTTACGGTAAAAAATGCAAACATTGTGATCCTCTTATTTTTTGTTTGTCTCATACTTTGCAGAAGGACTAAAAAGTGGGAAGGCAAGCCCCCCCTCCCCCCAACCACCGCGTTTTGGCCCACCCTGCCTATAGGTAGGTCAGCAGGCCGATGAGTTGGAACGCTGTATTTAAAAAGCTTAAACTAAATTTAAATTATATTAAAATTGCTAGATTACATTTAAAAAATCAATTTTTAAAGCTTAAATTTTAAAAGGAAAGAAAATTGAATACATATTTTAACAAGTGACATCATATCTTGACAAGTAAAGTAGGTAGTAAGATGCAAAATACAAAAGAGAATGAGAAGTGACTATACGAATATAATATATCAAATGGTGTATTAACAAAATAACTATAAGGTATACTTTCAAGCTTAACATTAATATTAACTCAAAAGTGTAGAAAAGGAAAGTTATATTAATATTAATATTAATAGAATATTATATGAGTAACAACTTTACATGACTGTTTGGATGTAATAAAAAAACTAAGACTCCCATGTTTGTAAATTCAATGGCTACATTGTTCATAGAAAAAAAGTTAATATTGTTTATCTAAAAATCTATTGCAGAACAAAAGTGCATATAATTAATAAATTATTTTAGTTATTTTGTCATAGAAATTATAACATAATTAGTTGTTAACTTTAAGTTGCTAACCCACTTAACAACTAATTATTATAACAATAGAGACAAAGAGTATAATATATATATATATATATATATATATATATACATACATCTATTTTCTTTATAAAAAAATAAACAGGTCGACCGACCAACCTACCTCGGCCCGTTTGTAGCCTGTCGGGTTGGAAGGATGGGCTGAAGTCTCCACATTGTCGTGCATTGTCATCCTACTAAAAAGAAAATTTTTTGGATTACAAAGACTACAAAAAACAACTTCAAATTTAGAGGACTGAAAAAAAGACTCACATTCAAGAGGCTAAAAATATATTTATACCTTTTATATATTATTTATTCTTTTAAGAATGTACAAGATATCTACTAATTAAAAAAATTATTAGAAGTTGTTACACTCACAAATTTCAACTATCATTTTGATAAGTGAACTTCCTTTTCTATGAATTCATAAGTTTGATTGTAATTTTCAAGGAATATCAAACACAAAAAATAGTTAATTAAGTTAACATGTCAATTTAATGTTTGAAAATCAATTACATGGATCAAGTAAAGAATGAGGGAGCAAAACCAAAAAATGAAAATTAGCAGGCACATACATCAATTGGCAGAAAGTTGTTCTAACTTAACAAATGTCTCGAGTTTGAGTTGTAGTTAGATATGCAACTATATTAAATACTTAAAAGTATAACTTTGATACCCATAATGATCCTACTAAGCTCGAATAAGATTGCCTCCAAGTAAATAATTAATATGTGTGGTCTATAAAAAAATGAAATCCAACATAAAAGAAATAAGAAGATGAAAAGCAATAAGATTAAAAATGGAAATAAAGAAAAGTCAAAGTAGTAATTATAATATATTTTTTTCATTTGATCTCTAATTTGATCGAAATACATGTTTTGAATCGCCATATTAGTTCTATTTCATTTACTAATGACATCACAAAGTACTGTCATTTATCATAACTAATATTTCCATTAATTTTATTTACCAAAGTTAAATTAATTACAATAACTCAAACATGTTTCAATTTTAGATATGAAATATAAATTTTTTAATAAAATAAAAAATCAAAATTAACTAATGTTTTGTAGAAAGAAAAAGATATCTAAACCTTAATGTTATACAACAAGTTTCAATTATTATTTCGATAAATAGAACTATTTTTATCTTCATCATGTTTGTTTCTCTTTCGTTAGTCGTTTGTGAGCAATTCATACCAGTCAATTAACCTATTCTTCAAAAGAATTTCAATACAGCTTTGCTAAAAAAATTGAATAAATTTATTTTAGTCAACAACTCTTTGTTTTTCTAATATGTTGCATCCATATTTTTTTTATCAACAGAGAAGAAAATTATATTAAATTGGGTACAATACTACATCAGTACCCAACCTTTTAACAACACTTAACATCGTTTGCATAATTGTTTAACACTACCCAATGTCTTCTTTTATGTTTGATTTTTCCATCGGTCTGAGTGGCAGTGACTCTGGGGGCTCGATTGAGCAACCCATCATGGATCAGGAGGTCATCTCGATAGGAGGTTCCTCGTCTGATGATACTCTACTAAGAGCCTCCAATAATGAGTCCTCCTCTTCTAAGAGGGTGAGGGCTTCGGGTCAAACAGGTAGGGGTGCTTCTCGCCCTCGTGGAGGGGCATGACATTTCGCTGCTATTGGGGAGTCTGTCTCGGTTATTGTGATCCTTCCCCCATTTTCTTCTGGGAGTGTGAGGAGAGGTAGTGGTAATGGAGATGTGAGGCTGTCTCCCCGCGTGCAATGTAGCCTGAGTGTTGGGTCGCCATCATCCACCTCAGTCGCTGCTAGCTGTGAGTGGGTGAAGGACGACGTGTTGAAGTACAAGTCCTGTCTAACCTCGGGGTCGAGTGTCACTGCGCTTCAGTGCCAAGTGAAGCTGGAAAACCCTAAGGACTCTTGTAAGCTGGCTGTTTAGGCTTGCAGGAGTGATGACTTCCCATTTTTTAGGGCAGTGCCTGGTCGTCTACCCTTCTTCTTTATGTACAAATGTCTGTTTGAGGTCATGGGTGTCATTCTACCCTTGACCTCTTTTCAGTGTGCTCTGCTGGAGCACTTGAATGTGGCCCCTTCCAAGCTTCACCCAAATAGTTGGGCAATGGTGAAGGCTTTTGAAGTTTTGTGTCCTTTCTTCAACATCTAGCCTAGTGTGTCAGTCTTCTTTTTTTTCTTCCACATGAAATTGTCTGGCAAGATTGGATGGGTCACGTTGAATAGCGTGTCCAAGAAGTTATTTGAGTTTGATTCAAACATTTTTCCCTATTTCAAGAACCATTTTTTCAAGGTCCTAGTTGATGGCATGCCATGGATGCTTAACAGGAATGAGGAGCCCTGCTTTCAGTTCTACTAGCAGTCTAATCATACTAGGTTCAAGTCATACGGCGAGGATCTATTGACCCTTGTGGAAAAGGTTGACAAGGCAATTTTGGAGCAATTGCCGGCCTCGTTGGATGCGTGGGCCATTTTGTCTCTTCCTTCAGCGAGTGATCCTCTTGCTACCTTGGTTGTTAAGTGTCCAACCTTGCCCTCATTTATTTCTGAGGTCGGTGTTGGCCAATGACTAACACATGTTTGTGTTGTTGTCTTGTTTGTCTTGTAGGTATTATGGGTGACTTCGCTTGGAGGCCACTCGTGAAGCAAGTCAGACCTGCAGGTGGGATCGTGCCATCGTCTACTAGAGAAGGGGGCCAACCTACTGGCGAGGATGGTCTTGTTGATGTTGAGGTCCCCCTTAGTGCTCCTTCCTCTATTTTGACAAAAAAGAAGAGAGATAATGTTGGGTCATCTAGCCACAAGAATTCGAAGGCCCCGTGAGTCTTCGTGCCATAAGGAAAGTTGTAGGGTTGATGCCCACTGGGGGTCATCTTTCGATTGTGCAAGATGTGCCTCCGGCTCCATCGGTCATCGAGGCTTCTGCTGCAAATCTTGCTACTCCTGCTTCTTCACCTCCCCCCACGGTTGTTGTTTAAAAGGTTGCTTCTGTTGCTGTTGTGCAAGCCACTCAGGCTGATTTTGCTGTGGCACGGTTGTCCACCGCCGTGGCACCTTTGTTAAGCACTAGCATGGTGGCCACTGGTGCTCTCGCAGTGTTGCCTCCTTCCTCTGCATCCCTAGTGGCTTCTCCTTATGCTATTTTGGCTGCAGTGGCATCGTCTTCTTCGTATTCTCGCCCTCATGTCTTGCGTGATCAGTTGTACACCTCTAGTGATGCTGACTCACTATGGGGTGCAACTTATAAGCCAAAGCAGAAGATTCTAGTTGGCTTTGTGTCAGCCTTCGACAAGAACCTAATTAGGTCGGTTAGGGTGCAAAATGCTAATGACTCTACCAAAGTTTTTCTCCAAAGAAATTTGGTGATTTTGGAGGAGAACAGACTGCGACACCAAGAGATTGTGTAGAAGGTGGCATCCTTGGAGGTGGAGGGCTACTACTCGTACTCTTTGAAGAGTGGAGCGACCTAAGGTGGCAAATGTCACCGTTGCTTTTGCTGAGGCCCTAAGGTCTAACCGCCAACTGTCTGTTAAAGTTGGTGGTGTATTGGCCAAGTTGTTGCGTACCCGGTTAAATGGTGACGAATTGTTTAGATGCTACAAGGACTTGCAAGCTGAGAAGATAGACCTTGGTGGAAAAGTGGAGAGCATGGCGACTGAGAAGGACGGGCTTGCCAAGGTGATTTTTTATCTAAAGGCCCAGCTGAAGGAGTTGGAGTCCAGGCTGGTGGAGTCCATGTTGGGGGCTGCCAAGGAGAGGGAAGCTAACAGGGAGCTTGAGGAAGAGTTGATTCTATAAAAGAAGTCATGGAACAACATAAGAAAAGGTTTTAGAAGGCCGTCAAGCAAGCCGGTTTCTTTGCGAAGGACCTTGACTTAGGTCTCTTTGATCCCTTCAAGGATGTGAAGGATGGTGTCTTGCTTAATGAGGAGGAGATTGTTGCGGAAGAAGAGGCTGTTGATGAAGGGTAAGGTGCTATGGAGCAAGGCAATGATGTCTATGTCTAGGCTGCCTTTGTCTTTATCTTTTTTCTTTTTTGTTGAAATTTGGCCGCATAAGCCTTGTAACTATGACAATTATATTTGTTTCTCTTCAATGCACAAGCTTTCCTTTGATGACAAATTTTGAACTGCGTATGCATGTCTTGTATGTATGTATGTTGCCTTTGTCTTTGCAACACTTTGTACTTGTAGTCGTATGAATAGGTCGTCGTAATGTAGACAACATAGGAAGCAAGACCTTCTTGATGTAGAGATAGGGTCGTGGTGGACTTGTAAAGAGTAAAATGACTTGAAGTCATTTTAGGTTTGATTTTAACCTGAGTAAAGGTCTTGTCACCTTCTAATGGGGCTTCCTTTTGTTTTGTGGAGCTTCTCCCCTGATGTTTTTAAGGAGTTTTGTTTGACTTGCCCCTGGTTGAAGGTCTTGCCTAACCAGTGTAGGGATAGGCCGTTTGACCTGCTAAGTTCCTCCTCTGATGGTTATGAGGAGTAAGTGTAAGCTAAAGGTCTTGTCATGTAATTAGGTGGTGGGTCATCTTGAACTGCAAAAGTACTCCTCTGATATTTGTGAGGAGTAAGTATGGGCTTCGACGTGATTAAAGGTCTTGCCACATAATGGGGTGGCAGTTCGCTTGGCGGAACTTGAACCCTTGACGATGGTCATCATAGTTGCTGCATGTGAGCGGACCAAAGGGATGCCTTGGGTGGCACACACTGGAGGCTTAGTAGGGTGCTCGTGCACACATGTCACTTATCATGGAGGGGCATGTACTGGAGTCACCATGGTGATATGTTCTTGCATGTATGTCACTCGCCATGGGTGACACACACTGGAGTCGTGATAGTGGTATACTCTTGCATATATGTCGCTCACCATGGGTGGCACACACTGAAGGCTTAGTGGGGTGCTCGTGCACACATGTCACTGTCGTGAGTGGCATGTACTAGAGCAACCAAGGTGATATACTCTTGCATATGTGTCACTTGCCGTGGGTGGCACACACTGGAGACTTAGTAGTACATTCTTGCATACATGTCACTCGTTATGGGTGGCATGTACTGGAGTCGTATGTTAGAAGAAGGGCTTATCAAGGGCAGACCTTGGGTTTTAAGAGCCTCAGAGGTACGACTATGGATACTCTTGTCCTGATAATAGAAATGTGAAAAGGAAGAGATGTAGAATTTTATTCAATGTATGTAATTGAGTACAAATTCCCTTCATTACCCTAGATGTGTCTCGTTAAAAAGCCTTCAAGCCAAAACCCTAATTTTTTCTATTTTTGGGACAACAAACTTGAGTAGGAAAAAGAGTACAACATTGGGTTTCGAGTGTAGGTCAGCTAAAGTAAAACTTCAGGTGGGTGGCATTTCACATTCGTGGGATTGCTTTTCCATCCAGCTCTTGTAGTCAGTATGCTCCGTTGTCAAGGTTGGATGTAACCCTGAAAGGACCTTCCCAGTTGGGGCCAAGCTTTCCCGCTCGAGGATCTTTTCTGGCTTCACCTCGAACTCGTCATACGAGATCGCCAGGTTGAAAGGCTCGTGGTTGAACCTTTGTATTGTATCTTCTAGCCGCTCAAAGTTTGACAGCTTCTTCTCTAATCTTCGCCATTTCTCGGACTTATTTGGTGGTTTCAAGTTTCACTCTCATATTTTCTTCATTTTGCTATTGCTAGAATAGTAGTTTCCTTGTCGACGGTTCCTCAACTTCTACAGGGATCATGGCGTCTCTTCCATATGTGAGTTGGTAAGGAGTTTCGTTTGTGGTTGTCTGGGGTGTATAGTGGTACACCTAGAGTATGCTGTAGAGTTCTTCTTTTCATAGGCCCTTAGACTTGTCGAGTCTAGTTCGTAAGGCCCTGAGGATGACTTTCTTAGCTGCCTCTTCTTGTCTGTTAATCTGAGGATGTTCAATAGAGGTGACTAGGTGCTTGATGCCTAGCCTTGTCAGGAAGTTTTCGTAAGTCAGAGCTTTGAATTAAGTGTCGTTGTCGATGACAATGGCGTATGGGAAACCGTACCTGCATATAAGGTATTTCCAGGTGAATTTTTCCACCTCGCTGGTCGTAATTTCTCAAAGTGGTCCTGCTTCTATCCACTTGGTGAAGTAGTCGATGGCGACTAGTAAGTATTTGACTGCTCCTAGGGCCTTTGGCAGTGGTCCCAGGATGTTCGTTCCCACATTGCGAAGAGCCAAGGGGAGCTCAGACTGTGAAGATTGTCAATAGGGTTGCATGGCACGTATGCAAATTCTTGACATCATCTGCATCTCTTGGTAAAGTCGAGGGCATCTGCCCTGAGTGTTGGCCAGTAGTAGCCAGCTCATACCGCTTTAGTGGCTAGGGAGCATCCACCGGTATGGACCGTAGATTCCTTCATGAAGTTTTCTCATGACGTAGTCTTCTTGTTGAATGTTTAGGCATTTCAATAAGGGTGTTGTCAACCCTTTTTTGAATAGCTCGCTATCAAGGATGGCGTAGTAGCTATCCTTTTGTTTGAGCCGTCAGACTTCATCCTCATTTGGTGGCAGGATCCCCCATAATAGGAAGTTTTTTACGGGGGTCATTTAGTTTGGCTCCTCCTTTTCTCCGGCCATAACTTCATCAACATCTATGGTAAGAGTTTGGAGCGTCTCTTGTATAATGGTCTTAAGGTGCCCTACCTTCTTGGTGCTAGCCAGCTTGGAGGGTAACTCCACTCGGGTATTGCTTTCCCTTAGGATGTAGTACATTTCAAAACTTTTGAAATTATCAATGAAAGACTTTGCTATGTGATAGTACTTGAGCAACACTATTTCCTTGGTCTGGTATGTGTTGGCAACCTGTCCTTGGAAAAGTAGCAAGCCTGTGTAGCATCGTAGCCTCTTGGCTCTGACTTCTCTTG
Source organism: Glycine soja (assembly GCF_004193775.1). Lineage (NCBI taxonomy): Eukaryota > Viridiplantae > Streptophyta > Magnoliopsida > Fabales > Fabaceae > Glycine > Glycine soja. Next base: position 26,172,410 of record NC_041017.1, on the reverse strand, counting down.
TTAGCTTCAAACCTTCAATGAGGGCCTGGTACTTTGCCTGGTTGTTTGAGGGCTTGCTCTAGAGTGATATTGTCAGGGCCTTTGAGGATGATCCCTGCCCTGCTTCCTTTTACGTTAGTCACACTGTCAACGTAAAAGATCCACCAGTCTGGGGTGGCTATGTCATTTCCAGCAAATTCTGCCAGAAAGTCAATCATGAATTGTGTCTTCATGGGGCTGCATGACTCGTATTGGATGTCAAACTTTGAAAGTTTGACGAACCAAGCCACCATTCTTCTTACGAGTTAAGGCTTTCTCAAAACTTGCTTGATAGGGTAGTTCATCTTCACTACCACTTGATAACTCTAGAAGTAGGGCCTAAGTCGTCGGGCTGAGGTGACGAGTGCTAGTGCCACCTTTTCGATCATTTGGTAGCGCTTCTCGAGGTCATAGAGCATGTAGCTGGTAAAGTAGATAGGGAATTGGTGTTTCCATTTCTCTTATACGAGGATTGAGTTAATGGCTTCGTCGACTACCGAGACATACAGGAGCAAGGGTGTTCCTGGCTTGGGTCGACTCAAAACTAGCGGTGTGGCAATGGTCTTCTTGAAAGCCAGGAAGGCTTGTTCACAAGCCTCGTCCCATGAGAAGGGCTTAGTTTTCTTGAGCAGTTTGTAAAATGACTTTGCCTTTTCGGCGAGCTTTGGGAGGAACCTGGACAGGGATGCTAGCCTATCATTGAGCTTCTTGACTTCTTGAATGTTGGTGGAGCTACACATCTCCAGTATAATGTTGGTGCAGCTTCTTGACTTCTTGAATGTTGGTGTGTGATCATGAAGCCGAGGAACTTGTCATCGCCTAACCTGAAAGTACATTTTTTTGGGTATGCTTAGAGACTTCTTCCAGGTACGCCACATGTTGAGGTATGCTTTGAGATTTGACAACCATGTTGTCTACATATACCTCGACATTTCATCTGATTTGTTGTTTGAAGACTCGGTCCATTAGTCATTAGTATGTTGCACCTGCATTTTTTAGGCCGAATGGCATGACCCTATAGCAAAAGTTGGCATCTTCAATGATGAATGTCGTTTTCTCCTTGTTTGTATCTAGAGTAAGCATCCAGGAAACTTAGCACCTGGAATTTGGATGCTCCATCGACTAGCCTACTGATGCTAGGTAGAGATTATGCGTCTTTGGGGCATGCCTTGTTCAGATCAGTGTAATCAATGCACGTTTGCCATTAGTCATTGGCCTTTTTGACCATGACGACGTTGGTGAGCCAAGTGGAAAACCTAACTTCCCTGATGAAATTTTCATGGAGGAACTTGTCAACTTCTTCTTTGATGACTTTACGTCGCTCTTCTTCTATCTTTTGTGATACAGGTTTGGCCTACGAGCAGATAGCCAATTTATGGCAAATTATACTGGGATGGATCCCCGACATGTCAAATGGCTGCTAGATAAATAAATATGTGTTTCTTCGTAGCACTTCCGCAATGCGCCAATACTCATGACTAGTGAGGTCCCTACTGAGCCACGTGTTTGGTACATAATCAGGGCTCGGATTTGAGACCCTTTGTCCACTGTCATATCTTGAGTGTCTTTAACCATTGTGGGGTGAGGCATGGCAGGCTCCCGGATGGGAGGATATGGTGCTACCTTTAGGCTCTCTGCATAGCATTGTCGTGCTTGCTTTTGGTTAGCCTTAATGGTTACAATCTCCCCTGTTAGTGTAGGGAATTTCATTGTTAGATGGAGCATGGACATTACGGCTCCAAGCTCGTTGAGTGTCTTCCTTCCAATTAAGGAAAAGTATAATGTGTTTAGGTCAACCAGTAGATATGAGATGGTAAAGCTCTTAGAGAGCTTGCCTTGACCAAAAGTGGTCATCAATGTCCATGTAGCCTCTGGTCTCAACTCTCTCGCCTACAAAGTCGAGGAGTGGATCGGCGTGAGGGTGGATAGTGTTGGGTGAGACTTCGAGTCTCTGGAAGGTTTTCCAGTACAGGATATCAACGGAACTGCCTTGGTCGATGAGGACTCTAGACACTATGAAGTTCAGAATGATGATGGAGACAACCACATGGTTGTCTTGGTTGACGAGGTTGATGCCCTTGAAGTCCCTGTCCGTAAAGGTGATAAGAGGGAGACTTCACTATAAGGGTGCATCAACAAAGCTAATGTGGATGTCATAAATGGCGTGTAAATGTCATTTTCAAAAATGGCTAGACTATCCTCCATAGGAAAAACTCTCAGCGATGGTGTTGATTACACCTCTTATGTGTTGGGCGGGTTCCTGTTCTGGTGGAGGTTGTCGCCCACGCCACTGTTGTTGGTGTCTTTGTCTGCCTCGATCTTCTGCTCTTCTTCTGTTTGCTTCATGGTTCCTATGCTACTCTTTTGGATGTCCTCTGAGTCTTGGTCCTACTTGGTGGTTGTCTAGTCTTTTAACAAACTGAGTTAAGTACCCAACTTGTATAATTTCTTTTATCTTGTCCTTTAGGGCCCAACAGTGTTCGATATTATGACCAATACCACGGTGATATCTGTAGTATTTGGTTGCATCTAACCCCAACCTGGGAGGTTTCGTCTGGGGTAGCCAGATGGGTACCTTCAGGTTCAATGCTTCCTTGAGAATCGTAGTATGATTAGTCATTAAGGGTGTGTAATGCTTGTATTTGGGGCCTTTAGTGTGTGCTTTGCGCTTGTCGCATTTCTGTCTAGCTTGCCAGACTTCATTTTGGAATCTGGTCATTTCTTCTATTTGTATGTAGCTCTTGGCTCATTCGCGCAGTTCGTCCATTCTACCAGGTGGTTTTTTGCACAAATTGTCTACGAACTTGTCAGGGCGTAAGATGAGGAGTATGGAATGCAACGATATCTCGGGATTGAGATTTCGAATTTGGACAGTTGTGAGCCCAAATCCGTCCATGAATTTTCTGAGGGACTCGTTGTCTACTTGTCGCAGATTGGCCAAGGCGGTCGAGCTCATGCGATGAGACTTGCTAGTGGCATACTGTGCACAGAATTGTTCGATGAGGGTGTGGAAGTTGTCTATGGGCCTAGGTGGAAGTCCACCATAGCAGGTCAGTGCTACCCCCTTGAAGGAGGTAGGGAAGACACGACATAGAATCGCATTGTCATTGGTGTAGAGGTTTACTTATGTCAGGAAAACGTCCAGATGCTCGTCTGGATCTGTTGTCCCATCGTACCACTTGAGGTTGAGTGGTTTCCACCCCCAAGGGTATGTCTCCCTCCATAATGCAATTGATAAATAGATGTCGACGCACAGTTTGCACTCGACGAAGCATGTGCGTCGAGGGTGTGATTTCCCTTGAGTCCGTTTAGCCAAGGTGTGGGCGGATTGCTCGTCGTCGTGGGGGTGTCTGACACAAGCCTTTAGGTAGTCATGGTTAGCCTTTAGCTTTGTCAACTCTTTCTCGTGGTGTCGCTCCATCTCTGCGATGTGGTTTTGGAGTTGTTGTACAATGTTTGTGTCGGTCATAGCCGCCAGAGGAGGATGGGAGTATGTGAGGGGGGTCTCACGTCTGAGACCAGACCAAGTGCTAACCATGGATGAATGTGAGAGGATTGACGAGAGGCCACGGGGAATGTTTTACTGCGGCCCCACGGTGGGCGCCAAATGTTCTTACTAAAATCTGAAATCGTGACATGTCAAGATGGATGTGGTTGAGTGGGGTCCTGAACTTCAGATGTCATCTTGGAGAGGTGCCTTTAACAGGAGGAGAGATCTGCAAAACAAAGGACTCTGACGCTCAAGTAAGAATATGTGTGAGAAAAGCAAAGCAAGTATATGCTGAAGTAAGCTCGTATGAGCGAGAAAGAGAAGGGAGCACAGGCTTGTTGTTGTGTGCTGAGTGTGTGAGCAAGTCATGTATAGGAGTTCGATGGAACCTATATTTATATTAGTTGAGCGAGGATATTGGTCCTTGTTTGTAGGGGTTGTTATACCCTTGTAGATAATTTTCAGCTTGTAGATAATAACCGGAAGCTTATAGATAATGTTAGAGATAAACATTTGCTTATAGATAAAAGATAGAAGATAATTGTACCTTATAGATAATGTGTGATATTATAGATGATTAATTACCTGCCAATGGATAAGATATTCAAATACATTTGAATATTAGTTAGGTTAATCAACTTTCCATTGATGAAAGAAAAAGTCTTGATAAAAAAGTGACATATTGGCATCAAAATTATGTTACTTTATTGCACTTACAAAATATTTTCCCATTTTATAAAAATGTGAATAATTCACAAAAAAATCATACATGTAAAAGCCCAGTAAAATTCTCCCCTTCCAAGCAACACAAGAAAAAAGAAAGAAAGAAATCACATCTATTAGGTGAGTGATCCAACATTCAATGGACCATATGGCTATTCTCACTCTCTAGTGGTCTTCTTTTGTATACAAATTTACTTATACTCTCACAACTCTCTGCCGAGGAGATTGATAAGAATTGCGGGTTTTGGATTCCTTGGATTTTTCATGGATAGCTTCAATGGCTTCCATTCCCTCAAGCACTTCTTTCATGGAAGGACGTTGTTTGGGGTCATGTTCTAGACATTTTACAGTAAGTTGTGCTGCTTGAAACGCTGCCTTGGGTGAATATTGACCCACTATCTTAGCATCCATTATTGTTTTCAACTTTTTCTTGGAAGAGAGAAGAGGCTTGGTCCATTCAACTAGGTTCTGCTGCCCTGTTGGCCGTTTTGTGTCCAGTGCCCGCATGCCTGTCAGTATTTCAAGTAGCACTACGCCAAATCCGTAGACATCACTCTTCACATACAAGTGGCCTGTTGAAATATAAATACAATTCAAAGTCATGTTAATTTGTGGTTGAAATATTGATACAAGTGACCTGTTGAAATATTCCTTATTTTTAGTCTACCTTCCCCTACTTCATCTTCCACAAACCATGGATTGCTTTAGAATATTACATTAAGGTCAATTTGGTTTAAGGAAGCTTTGCCTTTGTCTGTTTTCATTTCTTGTTTTTACTTATAGTTACAAAAATGCTAATATGCTGACTTATTTTTAGTTTATTTCTTATTCTTATAAATAGTGAAAACAGCACAATTCCTTCTTTTCACGTACAAATCTTTGAAATCAAGAAGTCAAGGAGCATTTTAGTAATTAGATATGAAAATAGGAAATATAAACAAAAAATGAAATTCTCAAACCAGATAAACCATTCATTTTGTCCTAGATTTTGCTTCCATTTCCTACTTATATTGCATGGCATGTAATTCTTGGGTCATATTATGCCTCGTGAGTCATTAATAGTCAAAACATACATTTCAAGTTGCTTTAATTGTCAATTATGTCAAGATATAGTTACCTGTTGCTATGTATTCTGGAGCAGCATAACCATACGTACCCATGACCCTGGTAGTTACATGTGATTGTCCCCCAGAAGGCCCCAATTTCGCCAAGCCAAAATCTGAGATTTTTGCATTGAAATTCTGTAGGACACAAAACAATCGGTTATCTAAATGATCTGAGGAATTTAACAATAAATAAATATCAATTCTCTTACTTTAAAATTATAATTATGCAGTATGCACACATAACATCATGTAATATTCTTCAACTACATCCAGTATTCGGGTCTATAATATATATTGACAGCACTAAAAAAACAAGAGAAAATGAGAACGAAGATACTGCATTTTTCAGTTGATATTCTCTTAACAGATTAAGTTAACCTTTTCCGCATGAGGTTGGTAGTAAAACAACAATGGTGTCCAAATTTGTAAGCTGTCTGTTCATCCCTATTTGATACTACATTTCCTTTAGCTTCCATCTCTAAGAGAAAAAGGGAAAAGGTAGACTAACAAACAACATAAGAAAATCAACTACGAAAAAATAACTGACCAAATCGAGAAGTATATTTGAGGCCTTGAAGTCTCGGTATATGACTTGCTTTTCGGAGGCGTGCAAGAAAGCTAATCCCCGAGCTGCACCAATAGCTATTTTAAGCCGGGTGTTCCAAGAAAGTGGTTCTATGTTAGGATTTCCTGCTCAGAAAAATGACAGAGAATGAATTAAACTCAAATTCATGAGGATGAGTTTTCTTATATTCATTTTAATGGTCTTCAATTTACATACTTCTGAAAAGATGATTCTCCAAGCTTCCCTTTGGCAAGAATTCATACACAAGAAGAAGCTCATCATCGTCCCAACAATAACCCAACAACTTGACCAGGTTGGGGTGAGAAAGCCTTCCTAAAAAGTTCACTTCTGACTGCATTTTCCAATCAACAGAAAAACATGTTAGATAATTAAATAGCTAGACTGAATTTAACTTGGAAGGTACTATATTGTGTTGATAGTAAAACTGTAAAATTAAATGCAATACGCCGACTGAAATCACATGATAGAATGGCAAACATTTTGATTTAGTATGTCCTTTAGAATAGAACGAGTTCATCTAATTTTACATTGTCATGAAAAGCTTGTATTAAGTATTTCAATAATTCATCTTCGTTCCGAACTAGGCTCAAGTTCCAATCCATATAACGGATTACCTCAACTGAAAAGTTGGATCAACCTAGATTAATAATCAAGAGTAAGATTTTCAAGATGAAATCATGACAAGAGAATATTGCCCTTGAGAGGCCTTACTCCATATCAAGGAATCCAACTCGTGTTAGGCTCTTGTAAATACAACTAGCATCATTGTATGAGCGGCACATTTATTACACATCATCACTCTGGTTGAATATTTAATAACTTGATCATCAAATTTGCTAAGAGTTCACCATCACTAGAAGACTTCGGACAAATCATCTTAGTCCATTTTGGATACCTCAACAACAGTCCACAGATTCATTAGCATTGTCCAATTAATACCAAAAACAATCTTTAACAAAAATCCCAATTCACATCTCAAAGCAAACATACTATTATTAACTAGTTTTCATAAGAAATTGTTAGGCTGGATCACCACGTGTACAAGAACTTAAAAAGTAGTTCCCTTTGCGAAATGGTAATGTGATGGCATCATACTTTTCAAACATGATGTACGGAACATGAATAATTTAGTTTCCCCTTATGTGAAGGAAAAAGTCAAGGGAAAAATAGCTAGCACAAACAGCCAAAACGATCCAATTTAAAAAGTGAAAGGTAAACGCCCATTTTGAGTAGTACTATATCATACCATGAGTCAAGCATTCAATGGTGCGGAATTTAAGGCACCGTATTTTAATAACCCATCTTCACTTGTGGATATCCAATGAATGGAAGAAAAACAGGTCATGTAAGTGGGCCCCACAACAAAATTTCCAACCACATTCTTGCAGACTCGATTATTTAATACTATAGTTCCTGTGGAATTTCAAACCCCCCAGCATCAACCACAGGTGTGACTCCACATTGCAGAATCAAATCAAGATCACCATCACCACCACCACCATATTAACACTCTAATTCTAAACTATCTTCAAAACTAACTCTTCAGTCAACAACAAAAAAGACACAGACCAGCAGATAATGATGTAAGGACATAGCATTGCTAACTGTACAATATTGAACAGCATTAATTACTACAAAAACTTGAATTGGAAATTCTTATTAATTTTTCTCAATTCTTCTTCAACCACTAACAAAATAGAAAAATAAAGTACTGCCAATTAATTAACTAGGCGATTAGAAAAACAGAAAGAAAGACCCACAGATAATTATGTAAAAGATCATAGCATCACTAACAGTGCAATATTTATTAATAAATAATGATAACCCAGTTAATTATTAACTAGATAAACTTCAATTGAAAAAAAAATTAAAAAGTACTATCAATTACAAGAAAAAATAAGACTTTAATTAGAATATATCCATAAACTTTCATGAACTTTTTCACTTTTAATCAATTAAAACTTATAACTTTTGAGATATACTTATTATAATTAAAAAACAATAAATTTATTATATATATGTAATAATTTGTAGCGAAATGACTGACTGTGTAATTTTTACAAGATTGATGTACATATTATTTATTCATTTTCTATTAATTTAAATGTAAAAATTAGTGCGTTCAGAATTAAAGTAAGAAAAGTAAATGAAAGAAACTTAGGAAAGTTTGGTTCAGTGGCTAAAAATTTGAGTAATTTCCCGTGCGACAGATTCACACCTCTTACAACTAACACACTCCTTTGTTCTTGGGGACGAAAGCAATTTGTTTAGGTGTACATCTGTCTCAGGTTTCATTTCTAATACATTTGTTGGACGGCTCGAACACATAGAATACATCCAACACACATGTAACATAATTAAATTTTGCTGGATGTGATGAAAATATTCAAACTATTGGAAATCTTGTATTTTACGTACCCATACAATTGAGTCCTCGGATTTCTAAAGTAGAGTAAAGTGCTTCAAATTTTTGGTTAAGAGATAGTAGTATGTTCAATCTTTACTCTTGAAAAAAAAAGTCAATGAAAGAGATGAAAATAAAGTTATTACCTGCCACTCTTGGAAGCCTTGCGTGCTTTCGGGGTTCAACTTTTTGATGGCAACGACCATTCCGGAGCCAGCTTTGGCCGGGGAGAGGGTCTTCTCATCCAACCATCCCTTGTAAACTCTTCCGAACCCGCCTTCACCGAGCAATGTATCGGACTTGAAACTCTTGGTGGCAGATTTCAGGTCTCCGAAGCTGAACACCTTCAGGTTCGGCCTTTCTAGAATCTGGCCATCGGGAGAAGGAAGAGGAAGAGGAAGAGAGCCTTGGCTGCTGTTGATGCTCCCACTCGCGATCTCCGAGAATTGGCTCTTCCCGGCGCTGCTCGTGGTGGCGGAGAATCCCACGTTCTTGGTGTCAGTGCTCGCTGAGCCTGAAAAAAATCGAACCAAACCGAACCGAAGTGGTTATAAAAGAAAAAGGAGAATCAGCAGGAACATGTGACGTGTGCTTGGGGAAGACTTGCCTGAGTACTGCTGAGGGCGGTTGAGGGAAGAGGAGTGAGGTGTGGATGAAGAGGAGGAGAAGCAGAGACCCATGTAAGGAAGCTCTTCTGTTTGGCGTGGTTGCCACTTGCTTGACCAAGGAAATTTGTGAGAGAGAAAAGATGGGTTGGTGTTTGAGGGGATTGGTTTTGTGTTGTATTGGTGGGTTGAATAGTTAGAAACTAAAGAGAGAAGACAAATGAATAATGAGATATTATGTTTTATGTTAGAGAGAGAGAGAGAAGTGTCTTTGTCAATTTCGTTGTGTTCTTGATCGGGGCTATGATTTTCTGTGCTCAACTTCAACCACATGGCGTAATTGAGTATTTTTCTTTTTGGCTATTTACTTGTATTTCTATTGAAACTTCAATGTTATGGCATTCAAAAGATCTGGTTTGGTATTTTTAATTTGAGATTGGTCATTCTTAATTATTATTTTATAAGAAAGTTATTCTTATATCATATACAAGGTCAGCCTAAGCATAAGGTAGTTAAAATCCTTGCTTTAAGTTATTGAAAAAAATTATTTAATATTGTTATATTTATATAACCTTTTATTAAGTATAGTGGTAACTAAATTATTTTTTCCTTAGTAAATGGGGTCTGAATACTCTGCCTGAGGAAAATTTATTTTTAATTTTTGTAAGGCCTTTAATTAATTTATTAGTTTTATTAATTTTAAAAAGACCTTACCTCAGAGTTTGTTTTACGTCTAAGAATATACTGAGTCGACTCTAACAATACATTTTCGTATGTGAGAATATAAATGTGATCATATAATCATATATGAATCATCAATATTAAAAGTGAGGCTAAAGGGCATCTTTTATTTTTTTATATTTTAGTGTTTTTTAATTTTAATACATTAAATTTTAAAAAAATTATTTCATTTTTTAATTTTCATTAGAAATATTATTGTTTTATTAATTTTTAAGTTTTAAAATAATTAATTTAAAATAATAACAACTAAAAATCATCATTGAGTCTTTTAAAAACAAATTACTTAATTCATCACTCAAATAAATGCAATCTAATCCAACATCACAAATATGTTTCTTACATAATTTACTTTTAAAAGACACATTAACAATTTTTAATCGACACTATTTAAATTAATTATTTTAAAATTTAAAATTTAACAAGACACTAATATTTTTAAAAAATAAAAAATAAACAAAATAAAATTTTAAAAAACATAAAAGATAAATAAAAAAATACTACTTTGAAAAATTATGTGCATTTATTTATAGTTATCATTTCTTACTGCAAAAAGTGTTTGATAGATGAAAAATTATATATATATATATATATATATATATATATATATATATATATATATATATATATATATATATATATATATATATCATTTACCCATGCTTGTCATTCTGCCGCCATTACAACGGTGAGGAAGTTTCACACTGATGAGTTCACATCACAAGTCAACAACCGCGTAAGGAGAGTTGGCCTAAACTCACCTTCGACCACCTTCCTCATTCCATGCAATGAATGAACAAAACCAATACATTAGTGTGGTCATCAATTCTACTATTTTGTGCAACAAAATTATCATTAACTAGAATGTATAATGTATAAGATAAATGTTTTTCTTTTATTTAATTAAAATTTATAATAAATAAATATTGTTAACATGTGAATTAACTTGTATTATGATTCAATATTATTTTTAATTTAGCGATAATTTTTAAAAAAAATATTGAATTTCAATTTAGAAATAAAAGATGAAAATTGAAAAGAGTGTAGTAAATTAGTAATGATAAGTAATTAAAGAAATTAAGTATGCAAATAAAGATGCAAGGAGGGTTTTTAGAACGGTTGAGAGAAAAGATTTTGAACTAGTTATTAAATCAAACTAAATTTGAATATATAATTAAGAACTATATTTTTTAAAATATATATATATATATCAAATTTAAAATCTAAAACTAAATACTCAATCTATAAGATTGGAATAATTTCTAAAAATTTTATCATTGAAGAACAACTCTTAAAAATATTCTCATTTAAAAATAGTCACTAAAAATGCTTTCATTCAAGATGAGGTTAAATTATTAGTATACGATTAAGAGTTAAATTAATTTGACCTTTTAAAAAGATAAAATTCGTGTTCATTTTTTTAATAGAGGTTAATTTTTATAGATTATTAACGTAAATTAGTAAACTACAATGTTAATCAATCAAAAAGTATGGTAGCATTACTTTATGATAGTTTTATTATAAAAGTCAATAAATTTAATATATAAGATGATTTGTCATTAAATAATATTATAAATTTCTTAATATTATAAGTAAATATATTTACGACCCATTTTCTTATTAGTAAATATTACTTGTTGGTTTGTTAATTTTTTTAGTCAAGAATTTAAATTCACAACCTATTTTTTTTAGTATGTTAACCTAATAGCTCTACTTATTGCTCTTTCTAATAAATGAAGAATTAATGTGCTATGCATGTGTATATTAAAGTGGTCAAAATTGAGATTCACGCAAAAAAAAATATTAAAATTTTATTCCCTAAGACATGTATTATGAATTTAAAATTTAAAAAAATATAAAATTAAGTATTTAACATTTCTTTTGGTTCTCCATAAATATTCTCTTTTCAAGGTATTGAGGTAGCCCTATTCAAAATATGCTTCAACATTAAATATGAACACTTTTTAAACCAGAATTTGAACCTTGTGTAAGATATTGGCCCCTTCCACAAAGCCCAACTCTAGTTGATTAAGTATTTAATGTTTTAAAATGTTAAGAATGTACTAAATACTTTTAAGTAAATATAGTAATTTAATGAAAAATAATAAATAATTATTAATATAAGATTTTTTTATCTAAATCAAAGATGACCAATTTTTCTCAATCCATTAAATCAAAAATTAATTTTATTCGAGATGTGTGTTTACTATTGATCTAAGGAAATTTTGTATATAGGACAAAATAAAACATAAATTTTTTTACTGAATAGATTATTTCATGTATCTAAAAACAACGAAACCTTAGGCCGTTACTTCCATACTTTTTCATTTTTCTCGTTTTTAGTTTTGTTTGGATTAGTGATCAAATTCAATAGATTCAAGTGTCCATGGCTTTGTTTTGCATTATATATATATACTCTGTTTGGAGTACGGGATTGCTGTTAAAGTGACTAAAATAGCTAGCCACCGCACGTTAATTCCGATGGCAACATGAGTGGGAAAGGTGACATGGACAGAGTCCTTCACATGCTCACAAGTGCATGCTTATTTGTAAGTATATATAAAGATGCAATGCAAAGAGAGAGGCCCCTAAATAAAGCCATTATCTTGCAATCAAAATAATCTTTTCTTTCTTTTGTGGAGACATAAAAAAAAGAAAAAAAAAAAAGAGAGCCTGCTTTTGCAAAGATAATAACGTTAACTACAACAATTGTGGACTACCAAAGGTCATAAACTTGAAATTTGAACCACTCATGATTCACCCATCATAATTGATATTTTTTTCATAAGTCTACCATCTTCTTCCGAAACAATTTTGTTTGAGACACTCAAACATTAAATATAAACACTCCTTTCAACAAGAATTCAAATCTTTATTTTCTACATTGTAAGAAATTAATCTCTTCACTAGACTCAATTCCCGTTAATACCAAATTATAATTGATAAGTGAATTATTATAGTACGTATAGTTAATACTTTAACATATACTAGTCTCTAACCCGTGTATATGCACGGATCACTTGGTTAATAAAATTGCAATCACAGGAGTATAATTGAATATTAAATAGATATATAATTATAATGTTGATGAAATAGAGTGTCCGTGCTATAAATATTATCTGACAGGATGCTGTTTATATCATGAGACTGTAAGTGAAAAAAATAATATTTGTCAGGGTGTTGTTTGTATATTTTTACTGTAAGTGATATAAATACTATCTGTTAAGATGTAACATAAAGATAATTTGCATGAAGACTTGATTATCTTGAAAATATTTTAGAGTTGATTTAAATTATATAAAAGAAACATGGGAAATAAATAAAAAATATTTTGTTTTTCTAGAAAGAAATTATTTTAGATGTATTTAATTGTGAAGAGGGAGTAAATTTTAAAAATAATTTTGTAAAAATGTTTAGTGAGCATATGAAAATAATATTTAGATTATAAAAGATAATTTAGACTCATAAAAAACTATGTTTTAGTCTTTATTCAAAAAAAAGTTTCAGTGTATACAAATAATTTGTTGTGATGTTAAATAATTTTGTTATCTCTAAATAATAGTATTTAATTCTGATCCAAAATAAAATCTAATTTAATTCAGCAAAAAAAATTCAAATTTGTAGTTATGTGTTACAGGTGGTGGCAGCTGTATTAAGCTATGTGGGTTTTTTTGGATAAAGTCGAAAACGGACTGCACACAGACGTGGGTAAAAAAAATATGATAGAAACAGTAGTGTGTATGAGAACGAAATCAGAGACAAACCTGACACATGTTTTTAGTATTTCAGTGCCAAGGAAACCGAAAAAGGTAAAGATACAACGAATGGCAACAGCATACAAATAGGTTTAATCCTGCGGCTACACTTTTGATCAAAACAGTTTTACTAATTGCAACCATTTATTTGAAACAGAAATTTGAACCATCATATTATTATGGAATAATATAATAATCTAACTTAAATGTTCATTTGATTTCATTATTTAATCTAATTTAGAAGTCAATATTGACCTATCTCTATTTTCGTTTAAATACCAACAATATTGACCTATCGCTTGAACGTAGTTCGCAAAATCAATATAAAAATCAAACGACAAACAAAGCGCTGAGAAAATTTAACGGAACGTAAATATTTGTAATATTGAAGCGAGCAAATTGTCTGGTGGTGGTGGCAGGAAACATAAAATATTAAACTTAAAAAAAAAAGATGAATATGAAAAAACTTAATCATCAGAGTCGGGGTCGGTGTTGCTGTTGTTCCATTCGATGGCTTTCCTTATCAGCAGCTCCCATGCATGGTCATGAAAACGGTAGTAAAAGACTACCTCATCTCCGGCTTTTAAATTTTTTTCATGAATCAGGTTGAACCATGGTTGTGTAATGGCAGGGACGTCATGGTGGATGGTGAGTGGCCATTTGGTGGATTTTGAAAGTCCATGGTGGATGGTAATACTTTTTTTGGAGCCATACACAAATTTGGAAGCCGATGCAGGAAGTGTCTGTATCATCAAAAGAAAGAATGGTTAAATAAAATGATGAGGAAACCACAAAGTATGATAGACTGAAAAAAGTGTAGTATAACGCACTAAAGGTAGGTTCTGCTGTAGCATATCATCTGTGATATCAACAGTAAAGGTGTATCTCCTTCTATAAATGATGGGTTTTAGGTTAGAGTGGTGGTGTGCAGGTCCGTCAATATGAACTGTGAAAGTCGTGTTTTTATCACCTGCGACCAAACGTAGAATCACGCTTTCGTGGAGGTTGTGTGCCCGTCTAAAATCATTCAAGCCATCAGCAAAAAAGCATTTAGTACCAAGCGTTCTTACCCTAATGAAATGTATCTCGCCATCGTAGTGGAATAAAACGTATTTGGGGCAGTTGCGCAGCCATTGCCTATGATAGGTAAAAGGAACTTGGAGAAGGTTCTACAGGCAAAGAAAGTAAGGCGAGGCAGTTGAAAAAAAATGGAAATGCAGTTAAGTAGAAAACATTTTTTTATGTGAAATGTTACCTTTTGAACTCTGAAAGGTGCGGTGAATCTTATGCTGTCCATTGTATCGCGTGGGAACTATACGAATAATGTGAAAATGTTAAGTAACCAAAGGAATAGAGGAAACAGATATAAGAAAGATGAAAGTGAGAAGAAGAAGAAATAAATTATAATAGTGGAGCGTGATGCAGAAGTGGCCATAAGAATGCAAAGAAGATGAATAGGGAGTCTACTTTAATTTGGCAGGATGCGAAGAGGATGAATAAGAAGTGCAGTATAGGTATATATATCTGTATAGAAGTGTTTTAAGTGTTATATCAATATAATGACTGATTTAATTAACAAATTAAATGGTGACTCTTGGATGCAAAGAAGATGAATAGGGAGTTTAATTTGGTTTGCCAGAATGTGAAGAAGATGAAGAGATGTGTACTATACGTAGATATATCTCTATAGAAGTGTTGTAAGTGGCGGTGGTGTTATATTGATATAATGATTGATTTAGATAAGAAATTAAATTAAATGGTGACTCTTTGTTGTGGAACGATGCAAAAAAGAGTTGTGAAGAGTCACAACCCTATACAGCGCTGACGTCTCTTGATAATGATTACATCTGATGTAGTATAGGGAGATACAACTGCAGTAATTGTCTTAGTGCATTTATTACGATAGTGCCTTAGTGGTGTAAGTTTTATGTGGGATGAGAAAGCGGTTTTTGGAAGTTCAGAAGACAATCTGATAGCAGAGCAAGCGGCGATATGAAGCATGCAGGAGGTGTGTAGGTATCGGGAAAAGTAAGGGTTAAGCAGCAGTTGTGCAGTGTATTTATTAGCGATAGGGATTGGTTGGTGTAATTATAATTTGGCAGTGAATATAAGTTGAATTTATTTGTAGAGTAAGTGGATGTTCAAAAGTTTATGGTATAGGACTGAAAGCATGAATACAAACTGTGGATGGCTGGTCGAGCACCCCAAGGACTTCGAAAACATTTCCATTAAATTAAATCATATGATATCTCATATCATTCATATTCATCATATCATATCATCTTATTAAATATTAAAGGATTGAATATGGATTTATTTGTAGACTAAGTGGAAGTGTAAAAACCAATTGTACAGGAGTTTAAGCTCGAATACAAAAATGTGCAGGGGTGGCCCAGGTACCTTGAAAACATTTTCGTTAAATCACATTAAATAAAAAATGATTTCAATTTAATTAACCATAATATGGAATTGTATGTGTATTTCGTAAATTATTGTATGATTTGTAGTTATATAAATAAATTACCATGAAATAACAATTTGATATTGATCATGTAATATAAATTTTCAGATAACATTTGCAGCATTTAATAAATTTGTTGAAGTTGGATTGAATTCCCCGAAGTCAGTATAGGAATTTTGGAATGCAACAACATGCATGATATATGTGTCATATGTTAAACTGAACAAAAGGAGTAAAAGAGAATATAATGTAGAATTAAATAAATTAGTTTATAGTCATAGCATAAGAAACTATGAATGAAAACTGCCTCCTTATAAGTTTGAATGACCATGCAGATTCAGAAGGAGACATATTTATTCTGGATATGTATGTCCTATTTCCTGAATTAGGCCCAGTAATTACTTCAGCCTCAATCACATTAGATCCGAGTTTGGTGATAATGAGCCTAGTTCCATTGCACAGGCCATCAGTCTGGCAAGATTTCGTAATAGCATGATTGGAGTTCCAACCTTAAGTTTTAATTTATGATTAGGTATACCTGATTTTTGCAATGAATATAGGAATTCAGGTGGCAATAATGCAAAAACAGGATTGAGCAATTCATCTGATTTATCAATACTATCTGCGCTGCAATACTCTTTTTCGTGATTGGGTATAAGTGATAGGACATAATCAAAAAGCATGAATTTAGAACGTCTAAAAGCATGAATCCAAAAAACCCGATTTTCAAATATACAAATGCAGTGATAACAAAAACTACATAATTGTCTGTTCAATATGCCAATATTTTAATAGCAGCGTGAAAACACAACAATAAGAATCTGGAATCATCTAAATTAGCTCCTATGAGAATGTCTTGTTAATTTGTTAGACGATAGCTGGGCTGGCGAAATTTGAGAGCCCCCTAAGTCATCATCGGCTTCATCAGATGACATCCGCTATTTGGGTGTTAAAGGAAACCCCTCAACAGGATCATGGTCAACTGTGGCAGACAGAAATTGCTGCATAAAACATAAACTGGTAAATAAAAAACAGATAAGATATCAATGTTCATGACAGCAACATTAACTCACACATTCAGCATGCGTAGCATCATTGCAATCAACATTGGAAGCATCTATTTTGGAACATGCTTGCACCATATATAAGTTGATGATAGTCAAACTCATGAATCATATCATCATGACAACAACGACTAAAATAGATATCAGAAAAGAACACCTCACTATCAGGCAGCATCTCCAGAACAACATTGATCAAATCCAGGTCTTTTGAGTATTTAAGTACAACTACATTTTTGAATCTTGATTGAATCCTGACCTTAAAAGCAAGCACATGACCCAACAGTTTGTCGAGTGCTTGAGGGGAAGCATTCAAATCAAGATCACCATCCTGCTAGAAACAACACATATTCACCAGCTGCCAGTTACAACTCGAAGAACAAAATATAATACATAAAATGAGAAGCAACATATCATAAAGCATGAACATACTTCAATCTTGACCCTATTCACACCATAAGCTGTTTGGCCAATCAATTCAGCACATTCACGGTCCTAGAGCAAAAATTTGCCACTCTCATTGTTTTGTGTAACCATGACCTCAACTCTATACCTACCAATTTAGATGCCAGTAACAAACAAAACACTGAATAAAACATGTTAATGGACTAAAACTCCAATTACCTTAGAACAGGCTGATCATTATCCTTGCCACATCCACATGTGAATGGTCCTATTTGGATGTCAGTTTTCCTATGACATTGAGCACAGGCTGGATAACACCATGAATGGTTATCCATGACTATTTTGCTAATAGTCCCCACGGTAACACAAACAGCGTACTTTTAAAAAACCATAACAATCAAATTGCCAACAATAAAATGTCATCGTTAGACACATTAGCTATAATATATCAATGCGAACAAATCTAGCCAAATTCGACTTCCAACTGCAATGAATATAAAATAAACACAAATAACAGGTCCACCTCAGAAATGGCATTGATTTCTAAAATAGTTTTGGCTTCATCCTTTGAAAGAAATGAATCCTTTGATGATAGCTGACTCCCCCCCTGAAACTTGTGAGCTTGCTTGATCGCCAGGTAGCAAAACTCGACTCACCTCAACGCCTTAATCTAAAAGCCTAAGCCAATCGAATAAATATAATAAAACAACAGAAAACAGTCAAGACGATTGTCACACAAATTTAACAACTACATAGCAAAGATGATAAACAAAATACCTCTCTTTAAATTCCTGAATTTCTAATATAGGATCATTAATCAATAGTTTTGACGCCTTGAAGGAATTGCTCACTAAAGCTGGATAACTTCCTGTAAATGCCAACAACAGCAACAACAAAACTCAGCTATTGAGTATCCAAATCAACAAATAAAATATCATACTTACCCTGTGCATCTTTTATTCTGGCATTCGTCAATATAATAACCATCGGCCCATCATCCCCACGTTCATTCAAATAGGATAGGAACTGAGCACAATAATTCTCTCAAAGTGTGCAAGACAAAATTTCACCACTACAGCAAAGAAACAACATTACATCCATCACCTCATAAGGATAAGATAGACATAAGCACCATGCAAAATGAAAAATACAATTCTCGACAATATAAACTCTAAATAACCAAATATACACAGAAGATAGCAAAAACTGTGATTAACCATAACCTCAAATCCTTCATTCTAAAAACAACCCTGGTATTTTTCGATGAAACATGTTGAAAGACCACCTGATCAACGACCCCAATAATATCTTAAACCACCACAAATGAAAATAAGTCATCGGAAAAACCCCAAAGAAGTTATGATCAAAATGAAAGCACAAATTGTGACTATACTCACCAACCAGCAGGCCAGACACAAAATTGCCAGCAACAACATTTGCAAATTCAACAAATCTAAATTCCTTAAAAGGCAGTTCATGCAAATCAGCTTCTCTAACAACCGTCACTCCAATAAAAAATAACTTGTACTCATGTTCGCACACTCTAAATTGACCATCATTCTTAACAACTTTGAAATTATGCATAACATAAGTGCAATTCTCTTTCAAATCAGCTTTCCAAGACTTGAGGTGGTCCGATTTACAAATAGCATGAATTTGATCACCCTGAAACATGCAAACTATATAATCAATAAATGACATCAACAACAATCCAATAATCAAATAAAGAGCACAAAATATACCTCAGAATCAACAAAAACCATTTCCGCTTGCTCAGACTTGTTAGGAGTCCCAACGAACCAAAGATCGGTGATCCTAACAGCAAGCTTAAGCGTTTCTTTTGATCCATCAATAGACCTAATCTTGTCAGGAATCCTCGCCATAAAATTACATAGACCTGCCAATTCTAAATAAAAAATGTACTAAATCAAAAACCATGCAAATGTTATGTAAAGAATGATTGTCAATTTAGAATATAAAATAATGCTAACAAAAAATAGAACAGCAACACAGACTCAAATGACACATGCAATAACATTTCAATCAATGACAAAATACCATAAAAATTATGATACTATTCGTTGAACTACTAAGCCAATACATGCAACAACCTGAATAAAAAAAAACCAAATCAGCAAATAGCAGAGAAGTAGAAACAAAAATTATATCTCTGAACAAATAATATTGCAACCATCAACAAACAAATAGAAAGGTCGAAAACAAACAGAACAAAGTTCAGCTTTTGGAAAACAGAATACCAACTCATCCTTAAACCACACATGCAATAAGATTTCCATCAATGCCAACATACCACAAAAAGTATTACATTATCAATCAATCCAACAAACAATAACAGACAAATGGAAGCCAACAAAAAAAAAAACTAAGAGTTTGTAAATAATGAAAAATAGAACAGAACACGTGCCAGAGCAACATAAACATGCAGAAACCAAAATCACCAAACAACAAAAACCTGACAAAATCACACATGCAGAACACATAAACAATAATATGGTTAATAAAAAAACACACATGCACAACAGACGAACAATAATATGATTAACGAAAAACCATGTAAATACAATCCAACCATCGAAGCCAATGATAAGAGACAAAAAACAAAAAAGGAAACTCAGCAAAAAAGCAAAAAAACAGAACCAAACAATTATAGCTCTAAAGGAATAATACGATCAATCCAAAACCATGTACATGCAATCCAAAGAACAACTGACAAATGCAGGCCAACGAAAAGAAAAGCAAGAATTTGTGAATAATAAAGAATAGAACAGAACACGTGTTTGAAGAACATAAACATGCACTCGAACCTTCAACCACAGAAGAACGGAAATCACGAACTGGAAACCACGGCCTCACGCCAAAATCCTAAACAATAGAACAACTAAAAAACAAATGAAAAAAGTTAAACAAATGCAATGAGCAGCTTGCAACTTGCTAGTGAAAGAAGTAAAAAACGCTACAAAGAAGCCACGTACACCACCAACCACCAAAACTGTAAACGGCAATCTAATCACTCAACAACACACCAAGTTACGTGGCTTAAAACCATAATCATAAAACCATAAAATAACACATGGCAGCAAGGTGGCAGAAAACCAACCCAACCTAGAAGAGCATAAATGACCAAAAAACAAAAAACTTGGACAGGTGTCAAGCTCTCAGCCATGGGCATTTTGATCAAAAAACCAAAATTTTGAACAGCTGTCAACCTCTCAGAATGGGTATTTCAATATTTTCAATTTCCTTCTCTTTTATATATAAATATAGATTACAATACCAAGTATTTCCTAATAATAGTAACCACTTTGTCCTTCGGAGATGACCCAAATGACTCCAAAAAGCATCATCCACTGAGGACCCGCTTAAACAGGAACCTTTCCACCGCACAACACTTTTATAATATATGAAAAAGAGATTATACAAAAAATAACATATATACTCCTATCATTCCAACTGTATAGATAGATTAGCATTCTCATAGGATACGCAGTACAAACACTTCAAACCAAAAGAAGCAACGATGTTCATACATGAGAGACAATTTTAGCAAAAGTTTATGCAAGGGAACTTTGTAGCATTGTTCCACAGCTAGATAATTGTCAACTTGTGGAAGAGTATTTTGTCTTCTCTATTTTTATGTTTGAGAAACAAATTCAAAAAGAGGGGAAACCAAGGCAGTACTTGACTAAAATTTGACCGCAGTAGTGAGAAATTAATTTTATTTGTCAAAGCTAGAGTGGAGTTACACATCAATTGAAGCACTCACATTACTAAATCTTCAACTATGAAATTATTATGAATGGTAGGCCTTTTTGACTCTAATGGACACAAGGAAGCAATTGGATTATTGAATATATATATATATATATATATATATATATATATATATATATATATATATATAAGAGAGAGAGAGAGAAAAAAAAACTCTTTTTTTAGATGTCCCGTAGGAGAGAGAGAAATTCTTGATCCCATAAGTCCGTCACTATACTGGAACTCTCTAATAAAGAGAGAGGAACCGGATCCATATGAGAGGACTCAATGAAACGGAAAATTGTAAGAATTGAATTTTTATAGAAGTGGTGATGATGTAAAAAAAAGTATACGTTTAAATAATTAGAAACTATTTTAAATATGATTTTAAAAGTAATTATTTTAAAAATTAATAACTTTTAATCATTTCATAATTTATGATTAAATTATAATATAAAATAATCTTCACACTAATTATTAATCTAATTAAATTCAAAGTTTTATAATTATATATTTATTTGCACATTGCACTATTGAAAAAAGGTTTTTTTCCGATGATTTTTTTTTTTTACATTTAAAGATAATTTCGTTTCTTAAAAATTATCTTAAAATGTTGTTTTTTAAATATGATTCTTAGTAACTATCTTAAAATATAACTCTTCTAAGACAATTTTTAATTAAGAACTGTCTTAGAAAGATTTAATTAATATCACCACCTTTTTGTTTAAAAACATCAATAGATCATATTTTCTGTTTCGTATGAATATTATAGACAATATGCCACTTTTTCAACGTAAGTCCCTCATTTGTTGTAATAGTGTTGATAAAATTCAAACAAGGATCAATATGAAATATTAATAAATTAATATGAAAAATTGTATTAAGAGAACAAGATCCTACTTTTTATATTACAGCTATAGAAGTGCACATAGGACTTATACATTTACACGTACCTTCCTTTGCCTAGCTTTTGATAAAGCTATTTCAAGCTGCTCCTCAAGAATTAGCAACTCTTTTATGCTCAGTGGTCCAATATGCAATCAAATTGCATAGACAATATAATCCTTATCTCCATTACTGGATTACCTCCTAGCATATTTTGTGATTGAAAAACATGTATGTCAATTTCTGTGTGAAATTGTGAATGAGAACAATAATATAGAAAGTGTATAATTTATAACATTTGTGACCTTTGAAGAGAATCACACTTTTCATTAAGCTTTGACACCTGCAATACACATGATAATAAAAATCCACCAAATTTTGATGTATATAAGGTCAACTTAGAAGGAAAAACATGAAATTCAAATAACCGGAAAAGTTTGGGTGGTAAGGGAAAGGGAACAAAGGAAAAACAAGAGCATCAAAATTCTAAATAGGCATTTATGAACATACTAATGACATTGTTCTAAATCTAAATTATAGAAAGTTGTCAGATAAAAGATAAATGCATTTATGAGCATTGCATTCTACCTGCATAGACCATTAAGTCTAGTAAGCATGGTTTCTCCTCCTAGAAACATAACTCTGACTTGAAAACCTGGAAACATGTACTAAATATCAGAATTGATGAATTCAGGAATACTCATAACAAATTGTCAGTAAGAGTGGCCTCTTTAGAAACAAAAAAGAATAAAGAAACTAGGAATGTAAGGTAACTTGATTATGGAAAATGGCATTTTAGAAAACACTTCAAAATAAGCAAGAAATGAGAGTAAATTAAACATATTGAAATTGAACTAATCTTAGCATTTATTGTCTATATGGGACCCTTATCTACAAGTTTAACATAAATTAGGAGAATAAGTTAAACCTCATTAGTGTCACACCTCACACATCACAAGCATAACGGTATCACAAAAAGAAGTTACTAATTTTACAATATCACCTTATTTAGAATAACTACAGGTGCAAGTTTCTTAGATGCCAGTAGCACTTCGACATCAATTCTGCTTGGTGCTTCACTCCCATTAGTAATACACAGAGTTTATGACAAAACACAGGAAATGCACAACAACTTCTAAACGAGGTCAATTACATATTGAAATATATTAGCTCCATGAATCATGAAACACTCAATGATAACAACAGCTTTAGAGAAAGAGTTAATTTAGAAATCTGGCAGTCGGTTGAAAACCTTCATAGAATTTACAGATCCTCAAAGGTACTCAACAAAAGTCAACACCAGGTAGATAATCGCTTTCAATGGAAAATTCCTGGGTAAGGATGCATATTATAGGTACTACTACCACGCAAATTGCCACCCCCCAGAGGGGCTTGTGGGTTCCTAATTATCAAAATCTGAACATAATGCCTATGTAAGCACTGTCAACAAAAGAACTTCTCCACCTTACAACCCAAAACGTGCAATGTAAGGTGCAGTAGAGAAAATAAGTGACATTATTTACAGTATTTACACCTATGTAGTATATAGTTGAAGAGCCCAACATAAGTGAGATAAAGAAAATAAATGACATTATTTACAATAAGTTTTCGGTCTTCCTGATTATGGACACTTACATCATGGAAGGCTAGCAAATTGAGCTAGACATTTGTACCACTCATAAGAGATACTTGTCGTTCTGATGTGTTACCTCCAAAAATGACAGACACTTTTCGAGTTCCTTCATGGCGAGAAAATGACTTGTTATGTGGCAAGGATTTTGACCTGCTTGGAAGCTAACCTGATATACCACTAACTGAAGCAAGATTTAGAAATCGCAAGCAAGCATGGTGAATAATGCTTCTAAGGATGTTTGTATGAGAAAAACCAACCTGAATAACATATATAGCATTTTTCAAGTAGTGAATGATAAGAATTATCCATGCATAAATAAGAAAAACAAAAATAATCAACTTTTATCATGTGGAAGTGATTTAACTGGTTGGTGTCATGTTTGTAGAACATCATGCTTTCAACATATAAGATAGCTTTACAGAACAACGACACTTGGCAGTCATCATCTAATAAGAACGTGATAGTCAACAACTCAACATCACTTGTTAACGGTCAACGTCCAATTGTGACCTGGGTGATCAATATTGCACGATTTTACAAAATAGGAGGACCCAATTCGTGAATTAAATTACTAGGGGACCAAATTCGAAACTGAAGATAAATTGGAGGACCAAAAATACAATTTTGCCTAAGATAAAAAGGTCAATTTAAAAGAAAATAAGAAATTACCTTAGAAGCTTGCTGAAATAGAAAACCAATTTGTTCCATACTACTTATCTGAAACAAGCAATGACTTTAACATTCAGCACACTAGTGAACAAGCAACATTAGTAGTAAAACTACTAAAGATATCATATGTATTATTTCCAAGGAAGAAAGTCATCTCACCAAGTTAGTGTCAGTGAATATTATGACACCAGATTCAGTCCTTCCAAACTCACTTTTTGATGATGACAACAATTTGGAACTTGAATTTGGCAAAAGCCATCCATCAATTCGTTCAAAATCTTGCGCGCAAAGCCATTGAAATAACATAGATTGGAAGGTACTTCCTGTGGTAATTAAATATTGTGTCATTTTCTTTCACATCATTTGCACCACGGAATTGAAGCTCCACCTGTTCATCAAAATTAATCTATCACTACTGAGTATGAAATATTTATTGGGCAAAAGGAAATCGCAATTGTCAGGTACAAATTGTTTGAGTAATTTCACATTCACATTGGCAACCACAGAATTTGTAAATACAACCAATCCCAACTATTGTCACTGAATTTTATGTCATGAATCATGTCTAATTTATGGCCTTGAATTGCATCCAATAATACATCATATGTGCACAGTTAAAAATTCCTTTCATTTTATGTTTTTGAAATAGGAATTTAGTAGGGTCTAGTTTGATTCACCGGAATGAGAAGGACAAGACTGGAAAAGTCATTATCTTTTGCATGTGTTATTCAGTCTAGAAAAGAATGACTAGGTAACAGATACATGAAATTAGATAAGAATAGGAAAAAATATTGTTACTCAGAAAAATTACAATTCAGTAAGCATGGTGGTTGTGGCGGAAGTGGAGGCAGGGTTGAGACATAGTATATTTTATCATTTTAGAAAAGACAATATATAAAAGAAATTAATCCAATTTGAATGGAATGGCCATTCCATTCAATTTTAGAGGGAATATAGAATTTCACATTCCCTAACAAATGATTCAAGAGTTTTTCAAACACGGATTTAGTCCATTCTTGATCCCTTTTTCATTCTCAGTTTCTCATTCCATTGAATCAAACAGCAACTAATACTTTCTTTTGTCTCATTATAGATACTCGGTCTCCTCCAAATTGATGTAAACAAGTAGATTTTAGCATTGCAGTGAATAAACAAGAAATGTTAAAGGAGAAAAGGTAAAACATACCTCAGTTAAAAGTAGTACAACAAGAAAACTATTTGAATCAAATCCAACATCAAGGACAATGGTTGCAAGCTCACTCCCTCCTTCAAGAAATATTTCTATTAGCAGTTTATTGTCGATTCCCTATCACATAAGAAAAAATGATCAATACCAAAAGTTAACATACTCCATTCCAAAACTATTGATGATTAAGAATAATACACACAACTAGTCAAAATGGAGAACTATTTATGGAGAAGTTTATTGAAACAGGACCTTAATATACTTCTAGTCAAAATGTATTCCTTCTTAGTTTCCTCCATAATCATTCTCCTTGATTTTTCGATATATTCACATTATATACAATAATAAATGCGTCTGCATCTAAAATGAAAGTAGTCACATTGTAAAAGTTTTTGGTCCCATTCAAGTGACAAATATATTGAAAATACCTCATACATAATTTCATTGGCTTTTACAAGAGAATCATTCACACCATATGCAACTCTAACTCCAATGCTTGACCTTCCTCTTGTTGGTTTTACTTGAAGCATCAAATTTTATAACATCATTAAGCATAAAAAACTCCCTCACAATGAATTAACATCGAAAGTCTAATGACTAAACTAAATCAAGTTCCTTACAACAATTTTCCCTAAGTCAGGGTCCTGCTGGTGCTTTTTAAACCATTATGATACTTCTGATTTTTTTGTTTCATACCCCTAATTGACATCATATTACAATATAGTGCATAAATAAGAACATCTAGATGTATAGATTTTAATGACATAAAACACTTCAAAAAAAATTGGGATGACATCTAACACAAAAATATAGATGAACATTAAGAATGCAACATCCACTTATCTAACATTAGCCCATACAAACTTTTGTAACGCATAATTAGACACCATTACAAGGTGAATCAATAGCCTGCCTAGAACAATTTATAATACATGAACTAATGAATTGGGTACTGTTATGAATTCATGCTTCCTGAGCTCTAATGATGCTTTATGTTGACAATTATTTTAAGGAAAAAAACCAGTGCCAAGGGGACAGTCAAAGTCAAACCTAAGTAACAAAAGATTACTAGAGAAGGAAAAGGTGATAATCTTGTTGTATGTAAAGTAAACTGAGGAAGTCTCAATTTTTAAAGTCTCCAGAAAGTTTTTCCCACAAACTTTATCATATACCATAATTAGCACCAAGATTTTGCATCCCAACTGGTATTAAGTTTTAATAATCTAAATCCTAAATAAGGCTTTCAAATCATTTAATTCTTAGTGTATGATGGTCATTAAAAGTATAGAATTAGAACTTAATCTAACTATGTTTGGCAAGAAAATGTAAACCAATCTTAGATCTCAAATGTGTGCCTGCATTCCAATTATGTTAAAGAGAACACAATACATATGTCATGTACCTTGTCAAATGCTTGGCAAGACTCCTTTGATCCTGTGCCAACAAATGGAACATTATACTTTTCCAGCAATTCCTATTAATATTTATCACAGAGAAATACAATTCATAAATACACAAGTTCATTATATCCAAGAAGGATTCCTTGTATATATACTGGACCTGAATGTCAGCATCTTCACCAAATTGACCGTGTATAATTAGAAATACTATTTCCACTGTTGTAGCTAGATGCTTTGCTAAATCAGACAAAGTCTAGAAACTTTGGGCAAGGCTGCAAATTCAACAAGTTATAATCACTACTAGAAAAAGTGTATTTTACGACAACTCTTGGAGGCATTCTAAGATGATTTTAAACCGTTTTAGAAGTCAACGTTGTAAAAAGTTATAATTTCTAAGATTTTCAAAAGTTTTCTACGACGATTCCTAAAAATCGTCTTAGAATGATATAATTTCTAAGACAATTTTATCTCGAAACTGCCTTAAAATATCTTTTTTAAAAGAAATTAAAAAAGATTGAGAATTTTAAGATAGTTATCATTTAAAAAAATTAAAAAAATTGATAATTCTAAGATGATTTTTCCAATAATCGTCTTAGAAAGTTTCAAAGATAATTTTTCAAAAACCCGTTTTACAAATGTATTTTTTATAAAAAAAAATAAAATTATGAAAATATTATTATTAAAAAATTATATAAATAAAGTTATTGAAGCGACTAAGTGGGCATTAAGATGCCAAATTGACAAATGAAAGATGAACTCCATAATATTATTATAAACGACTTCAGAATTTTAAATGGCATGCATTTTAATCTACCAAACATCGTGCAAGAAAAACATGTAGACTAATTATATATCGTATTCAGTATATGATGATAAAAGTATTTGACATTTTAATGTGTGAAGATACTGAAAATTGATGAGGAAATAATATAAAAACATTTGAATAGCATCTAAAGGCAGCACAGTTTTTGAGAATTTGTAACTAACAGAGATCATATTTGATTTTACACTTGTATCATGGATTTTTAACCTAGTCCCGGTGGTATTTCACCTCCCAAAGAATTAGAACTCAAATTCCTGTAAAATTATAGAGAAGTTACTAACAATGGAAAACAATATGAACATGAGCAGCATTAATCTAGGAAAACACACATTGAATGCAACAAAAGATGTATACAAAATTGTTGCCTAAGTTCAAACAAAGAGCAAAACTTAATTATTAAAAAAGAATGTGGATATAAGACTGATTCCCGCACTAGAATTTGTAAGGAAATCCAATGCCAATATCAAGGACAAACAACACATTTGAAAATAGCCTAAGTAACATTGAAATCCCTGCACTTGCAGAGGCCATAGTCTTCATTGATGAGGTAGAAAGCAAAACAGGTGCCGCTTACACTAGAACATGATACTATCTAGATGGTTTAACATATCATAACATAAATGTTGTATAGCCAGTAGCCACCAAAATGACATAATAAGCAGGAAAGAAAATAATACAAGACACACGGTGCGCAACAGTTTTTACCCAATGCAAGGAGGAGCAGTGCTTTTGTCATGACACCTTCCACTACCTTACCTAGTGTATAAATAGCAAAAATAATATCAGCAAATTTTTTGAGGAAAAAAAACTATTTAATAAGAAATCCCCACTACCATGTAGGCATGAGAACACATAAATTGACAATATAAATAATAGGGCTAAATTTTGTGCAGTAAGTTTTTCCACACTATATTGTGAAATATAGCCTGCAAAAACACAAAAATAACAAGAAATATCAAAAGCATACAGAAATAACAAGAAATATTACAACGCAGGTTAGTGGTCACCACTCGCCCACTCACCACCCTTCTCCTTCACCTACTAATTGTTATATGATTATTTTTTAATTACATACATTTTTTAAAATTGTACTATTATAAATTATAAAAGCATATACTAGTATTAATTATCTACGGATTCCGCTTCAAATGTATACTGAAGTAATGTTACCACAAGATACTTTATACAATAAAAATAAATGTATAAAAAGCTAATTGCACTTTGTTATGCATTTATGGTAGGCGAATATATAAGAAATTGAAAAGTAAA
This sequence comes from Glycine soja, assembly GCF_004193775.1. Lineage (NCBI taxonomy): Eukaryota > Viridiplantae > Streptophyta > Magnoliopsida > Fabales > Fabaceae > Glycine > Glycine soja. Next base: position 26,143,422 of record NC_041017.1, on the reverse strand, counting down.
ATAAAAAAGATCATGGTCCAAATTAGAAAATAGAAATATAGGTGGAATATCATTAATTTAAAAATAGAAAATATTTTTTAATCAATTTTTTATAATCCAATTTTTTATAATCAATTTAAAAAATGTATTAGAAAAGAGAAAAATATTTGTAATATCATTAAGTAGTAACTAAGTAGTAATATCATTAATTCAAAAAATAGAAAATATTTTTTTAATCAATTTTTTATAATCCAATTACGTCTTAACGATTATGAATTCCACGTACATTTGTTAAATGTACATGGTTTTTTAATCTAGAAGATACAAATACTTTGAAGCTAGCAACCATACCTTGTAACGATGATAAGCATCAATGGTCACATCTACATTGCTTTTGTCCTGTATCTTTTATGCATATCATCAATTCAAGATGGTACATACATATTAGCCAAACAATATATAAAAGATAACAAGTCAAGCATTCCCTTTGACCCTTTCCCATCTTTTTCACTGCTCCCTTATACATATATATCTTGGAAAGAAAATATATATAGCTGGATATTTATGGGTGAAGGTATCCCATATACTTGGTCCCCTAGCACCCTCATTTGCTGCACCTTCAAACTATATATGCATATGTTTCACAATTAATTAAGCACAACACGTAATTAATCAAGATCATGCATGTCTAATAAGTAAAATGGGTACATATACACTATTAATTAATTACCATTATAAGGTCTCGTGAGACTGAATTTAGAATTGGTGCATGTGTTGAACTCGATGTACTAAAGCGCTTTTTATGCATTGGAAATACTTTTTAAGTTTTAAGGAGCAAATTATTAAGTTCACCTATTTTCGCTTACAATGAAGCCAGAAATGCTAACATAACCAGAACTAAATAGAAAGAATTACCTTGGCATGTGAACATGAAAATGATTCTGCCCCTCAGCCCCACGATAAAAGTGGAAGTAAGGAAGTACTTTAACATTCAGCCTTTTACACATTGGCTTATTCTCATCAAAATTTACTTAGAGGAAAAAAATTTCATGGTGTTCTTCAGCTGTTCTGCATAGCTGCCAAATCCACATCAAGAATCAGAATATCTGTGATATAATTTCAGCAGCATGCAAACAAAATTGTAAAATAATTTTACAAATATGGCCTAACTTAAATTTTACAAATAGGCATGTCATATATGTATCAGTATTGGTTTTGCGTATGACACCAATATCTTTGACATTTTGGGAATACCTAAGCTTCATAGCTGCCAAGTGCTAAGAATTTTTCACACAAATGTATAGGTAAGAAAAGAACTAGTGCAAAATCAATCACTTTAAATGGGAACATTAAAATTGCCTGCTTACTCACAGGATAAAGGGTGTGTTTCTCCCTCTGGTTAATAGGATGCCGTTCTCTCTCTTCACGCTTTAGTTCTGCTTCATATACTGCACTCTTTGCCCTGCAGAAATATATGAGAAGTACTAATATATATAGAGGAGAACGTACTTGAGTGAGGGGGTTGAAACCATGTTTTTTTTGTAGGACAAGGAGATGAATTAATCTCAAGTTTGTGAAACTTAGTTTTTCTTAAAGGCTCTGATTTATAGGTAGAGACAAGTAGTAAGTGAGTGGTGTTGGATTGGATTCAGAATTAAGTTTTCAACACATGGCATGCACAACTCAGAGATAAGAGTGGTTGGTGATTTGTTTTCTATGGTCTCGTGACTGTATTATTGTCATTAATTTAATTTATTCTTTCCTAGAACTTTTTATATATGCCGTATTACAAACTTTAATGCATTGCAACTATACAATTTTTACAACCAATACGCTGAAAGTCTTACTAATATTGTTTCAAAATTTATCATTATATTAGTAATAATATTGTAAAGAAAAGAAAAGGCAGAGTGCCAATAACAATATTACATGTCAAAACTTGCAAATGGTTGATAACAATACCTATAAATAACCTCTTCCCAACTTATGTTCAAAGAAATTGTACCTAATAATAGGTAACAAGAAATGGTGTTTAATTGTATAAAATAGGATGTTGAAATAAAAAAATAAAAAAACATCATTATGAAGAAATAAAAAGACAACATGTATCAATGTTCCATAAACCTGCACAGAATCAAGGCACGTAAACATGTCTAGATGTAGCATTCACAACACTAGAGACAACATACTGGGGGAGCTCTACTTTGCGGGATATATGTGTAAGCAGAGTGAAGAAGCCTGGCCTTTGATAACACCCTATCTTGATGGGGGACAACCAAGACCTCAAAAGGAGCATGGCACCAATAACATTCGTCTAACTGATCTCACTTTTTCTTTCTCAAGGTAACTACATTCTGGTGGGAAGAAAAAGTAATATTTATTACAGGCACCATCTTGGTTGGAAGAAAAAATAACTTCACACAATTGAATTACAACAATCTTTATTTCAAAAATGAACCAATCAATACAAAATTTGCGCTACTAAAATTAAGAACAAAGAGAAAAGAAAGCCTGAATACTATGGATTTTCTACCTTCCTTACTTGAATAACAATGTTCATTAAATTCAAAATTCACTTCTCATTGAGCTGCCCACGATTACTATCAAACAACTCAGCAAGAGATATATTGTTCTTAATTGCTTGATAGAAAGTCTGCTGCCGAGAACTCAGCTTGCATGCAGAAGCTTATTTTACAAAAGACACCAGTTTGAAACTCACATTCCCCTGCTACTTAGAAGCTTAGGACATCATAATGTATTCAACTAGTAAATTAGAAAATTAGTAAATCATTAATAATAATGCTTAATGAAATCAATCTATGCATACATGCATACATACCTAAAGAATAAAACATTGATTGACATGCCAATAACTAACACTAGAGTATTAAAACATACACCCAAGTTTTTCCTTAGCCTCTTTGTGCTCGAGAAGGCTTCTTGTTTCGAGCCAGTGCATAAATTTAAGCATTGAAACTACAGACTGTGTCTCACTTTTCCAATCACCATGATACCTACATCACACACAAAAAGAAAAAAAAAGTTGCATACACACACAAAAAAAAAAAAAGATAAACAGTTTCTCTTTAGTGAACTTAATCACCTATAGTATTGCCCAAGGCATCCTCCAACAACTTTAGCAAGTTTCTTATTCTGCTTCTTTAACAAATTAACCTGAGACTTGGCCTTCTCTAAAAGCTCTGTTCAAACCCAAAAAACCAGATACACATGAGATAATGAGAAAACATGTTTCCTTAGCACATTATACACTTCACCCCTCAACATTCATCACAGGCATGCAATGGCTAAAAAATTATCTAAACATAAAAATGGGGAACACAAGTTTGGATTTTGATCCTTTCTATTTAACACTCAAGGCTTGCAAAACAAACCCATTTACACACCACAAGTAACACGACAGAGAAACCCAAAATTGGCCCAAGAGAGCATAAGAAAAGGAAACTAGTGTAATTAGGGTTAAGTGAAGAAAGAGGAGCATAGTGTGCTTGGTAGTACCTGGAGCGCGACGCCAATGTTGGAGGTACGCTTGGTGGATTTGACGCCGAGCTGGGGTTCTAAAGGGGGCAAAATGAGTCCAATCAAGGGTGGTGTGGTGAGGCTTAATGGAGGGGAACGTGGTAGATGTCAGGGATTGTGACCACCAGCGATTTGCCATTGTAGGATTTGGTCTCGACGGCATAGAGGGCGAGGAGAACGGATTCGAAGATCGCAAGGGACAATGGCTCCGAGGAGTGGATGCAAGAGAGGTAGAGGCCGGTGAGGAGGGGGACGAAGGAGAGGACTACCAGGCGAAGGTGGGGGTCAGAGGAGAGGAAGGTGATTAGGGTTTTCAAAACATAGCATCGAATAAGAGTGAGAGTGAGAAGGATAAAGTAAGAAGCCCGAGAGTAATTAAGGGCACTTACTTCTAAGATGGTTTTTACAACCTTCTAAGACGTTATTCATACAACCGTCTTCGTTGAAAAATTCTGTACTTACAAATTGTCATCACCTAATATATTAAGACAGTTCTTGGGGAACCGTTGTCATTTAGCTGTTGTAGAAAACACCTTATCTAGTAGTCAATCTTTACTCGCATAATTTCAAATGTAAATTATTCTATATATGATATTGTTATGAGTATTTATTCCAACCTTGGAAGGGAAAATTACGAAGAAGGAATTATTATTAAAAATATTTCCATTTCGGGAACATTTAACCACACAAATGATTTATTAAATCAATGAGTGGTTATTCATTAACCTCTCGTTGAAAATCACTAACCAGATACATGGTTGATTATTCCAAAGTTCAAAATACTTTCACCATAACTTTATTTTACTTTTCCATAATTTGATAGGGTACATTAACCTTTCAAGTTTAAAATCAAAATCAACAGGGGTGATGAAATATACCTGGAAAAGAATATGAAAATAAGAATGGCTTGGATGGGACAAAAACCTTTTCCTTTTCTTTTTAATTGTTTTTATTGTTTCCATTTCACTTTAAACAAAGTTATTGAAGGCATAGCCCTAGATGTTATTGCCAATTAGTTTTAAATCAAGAATGTAATTAGTTCAGTAATAGATAGCTGAAACTTGAAACAACACCTTGATGAAAAAATGCAAAGATAAAAGGTTATGCACCCAAAACTTGATAACTAGAACTAGAAAAAGAAAACAACTTGCACATTTATAAGAGAACGAGTTTATATCACCTCCCAACCCAAACACACTGATTACTCCTGAATAAGAGACATTTATATTTCTAATCCAGTGAAAGTGCACAACAGATCCAGTTATGGTGTCTTCAACAATAACATCTTCAACCCGACATATCAGCAATAGAAACCTGAGACAAATTATTTTCTTGTAAAAAATAGATCTAACCAATATAAGGATTTAAATTTTTATTGAGCTAAAGGAAAACCTGAAGAGTGAAAAATAATGATGAATTCACATTACAATCTTCATGTGGATGAAGCAATTCCACAAGACAATTTTCAACTTCATAGTAGAGTTGTGGAGTCCTACCATTTTTAAGATGTTTCATGAAAACCTTTGTTACACAGTCTTTCAAACTCGTTAGCGGCGATGCTGGAGCTCAGCCAACCAGTTTTTGTGGAAGTAATTGGCACAGTCTTGTAGCCGATAATGATGAGGATGGAGACGACAGTGTTGACCATGACGTCAAAGAGGTTTCGATATCGAACCCCGATGGTGAAGTCATTGCGGAAGTTAAACGGATGTTCTTAAAAAGGCACGATTCCAAGAGGAATCTCGAGGTTGAGGCAATAAAGATTGTAAGGGTAGAGGTTGATGAAGAAGAAGGAGTCAGTGTCGTGAAGGAATTAGAGGAGTGGACCAAATAGGGTTGCCCCATTGGGTTCTTGAAACTATGTGTTTGAGGGAGAGAAAGGGGAGGTGAGTGCGGTGATGAATGAGAATGAGGTGGAGACCTTCATGTTGTGGATGTCGAGGTCGCGGATGCAGTAGGGGTAGGGCTGGGGGAGGAGGGAGAGAGATTAAAAAGAAGATGAAAATAAGGATAAGTGAGAGAGAGTTGGAATTCTCGCATTCCCTTCGAAGATGGTTTTCTAAAACTAACATTGTATTCTCGCATTCTACATCGGTTCTTGAAGAACTGATGTCGTAATGTGTTTCCAAAGACGGTTTTCATAAAATCATTTTTAAAAAATTTGTAGTTATTTACAAAAATGTCACCGCTTTATGATGCAATCCTACTCCGTAAGGGCATTGGGTAGAAGACTCCAAGTAGATTGGGCTAGAGATCCAAGGGAAGGCCCTAGGGTTCTCATGAGTCTTAGGGTAGATTTCGAGCCCATGGGCTAAGTATGAGCCCGCTTATCTTTGTAAATATTAGAATAGGTTTTTCCTTCGTCTGGGCCTTGTATTTTGGTCATTCTAGTAGTATAGGGTTTTAGCCTTGTATTTCGGGGCATTTTGAGTAGTCTTTGTAGTAAGGACTTTTTTTTGTATTTTCATATTTTTTGTCATGGGGGTGAGCTTAGCTATTATAGGGTGTGTATAGCTAAGCTCTAGCTTCTCATCTCAAGGAGGTGAGCTTAGCTATTAGAGAGGTATGTGTAGCTAAGCTCTAGCTTCTTTAGGAATCTTCTTAAGGAAGTTTCTCAAGGAGGTGAGCTTAGTTATGAAAGGGGTGTGTGTAGCTAAGCTCTAGCTTCTCAAGGAAGTTTTCTCAAAGAAGCTTCTCAAGGAAGTTTTCTCAAGAAAGCTTCTCAAGGAAGCTACCTAGTCTATAAATAGAAGCATGTGTAACACTTGTTGTAACTTTGATGAATGAGAGTCTTGTGAGACACAACACAAAGCTCAACTTCTCTCCTTTTTTCTTCCTTCAATTTCGTGCTCCCCCCTCTCTCTTTCTCTCCCTCTTTCTTTTCCTCCATTGAAGCATCCTCTCCAAGCTTCTTATCCAAGGCTCATCTTGGTGGTGAAGCTCCTTCTTCCAAGGCTTATTCCCTAGTGGATGGCACCTCCTCTCTCCTCTTCTCCTTTGTCTTCCGCTGCATCTCCATGGTGGAAAATCACCATTAAAGGACCTCATTGAAGCTCAAAGATCCAGCCTCCATAGAAGCCCCACAAGCAAGCTTCCATCACTTTACTTACGACATTTGTTTTTGTAGAACTGTCGTAAAAGACCATTTTTGTAGTAGTGTTACCTAGGGAGGTACTATTAGCTAGGAAATGCTTTCATAAATTACAACACCAATTAGTTGTTGGTTTTATTATATTTTCTAATTACATCTATTCCAACATGACTACCATTGTGATTGTCTCCCGGTTAATACAAAGAAGTCTTTAAGTCTAAATTAAAGCATACTAAAAATTTGCCTAAGGCTGGTCTAGTGGTAGTAAATGAGTGAAAGGAGAAGGGAGGGGGAGAGCACAAAAAACTGATGTTAACGTAAGTTCGTTAACATCGGTTTTCTGCATAACCGATGTTAACGTATGATAAGTTAACAACGGTTTTTTTAATAAAATCGATGTTAACATTTACATTGCTTTGTTAACATCAAATTTTTTTTATTGAAAATTGATGTTGAAGGTACATTTAAAAATATTAGAACACGAGCCCTATTTTACTCGCGCTCTCTTCTTCTCCGTCTAAGCTTCATCTTCACGACTCTATCTCCCTCTCCTCGCAACCGTGACAGCTCGCCACCGTACCCAGGTATTTTGCTGCATCTTTTTTGCGACTATATCTTCTTCTTTGCATCTTTTTGTATTCAATACCATAGTTTAGTTGGGCTCACCTCGCATAGTTGAGTTGGGCTCACCTCGCATAGCTGAGTTTTAACTTCTTTTTTTATCCCCACATTGCCTCACTTCGCACCGGTTTGCTTCTTCTTCCTCTTTTTGTTTTCTTTTTTAAGTGCTTTAGATATAATTGTTGTTGTGTGGTAACAATAGATAGGAAATGATTTTTGGGTCACTAGCACTACCTTCCTTTAAAATGAATTTAGAAGCCAAGTTTTATATGTGTCTTAGAACCAATGGGACACTGAGAATATATAAAAGGGTAGCGAAAAGATGAATAGAATTTGCAGCTGCAGTCCCTCATAAAAAAACAGTTTGAATCCTTGTATGAAATTATGTTATTATGGCCTACCACTGAAAATATTTCATTCATCCATTTTCCTACTATTGCCATTTAGCTCCTTTTATCTTGTCTTGGTACCCTGGCCAAAACATCATACTCCAATAGCATATCTTTTTAGTGTTGTTTAACATGCACCTTCTCTGTTCTATCTCAATTGTTAGATGAGGGTGATATTTCCATAAGTGTAAAAAGGTATATATAATCAATGATTATAAGAGCTTCTAAATCCATGCTCTGGTTTTGAAGGGTGCATTGTAGAAGCCATCACCTATCTTCTCTGATCTTGTCTTTATTTAGTACCAATTTAGAGTCACATCGATCATTTTCTTTCCTTGTTTGTGCCACATTATCTTATACGCAAAGTGTAAACTCATTCTTCACTTGCTTGCAACATTGTTTCAAGAAATAAAGGAACACTGCTTGAACCAATATTGTGGTAGTTGAAGTATACAACTTCATCCATTAGTGATTTTGATTGATCAGATTAGCAGTTAGGATATTGAGTCAAAGTAATACAAGGGGTTATGTTAGAAAGAAGGGGAATGGGCCAGCAATTGATTAGGCCCATTAAGGGTGGGTTTATGCTAGTAGATCAATAGTTGTGTATGAATAGAAAGAGGGGTTGAGAAGGGTTTTATCTTGTCATTTGAGAAAGAAACCAGGTTTATGCTAACAAGATACCAGGTTTCTTTCAGATTTGAACAAAACAACAAAAGAAACATGCTAACATTAGGTTAGAATATTGTAATTCTTTATTTGAGAAAATTTGGGGGATATTGAGGATTTTTTTTATTACTTGAAAAGCTTTGTAACATTAAGAAAATATTTCATGATCTAACATAGGTTAAGATTTAGGATTTTTTATTTATTATAATAATTCCTTTGCTTGTGTGTTTTGAATCTTTCTTAACGTGATTATTGACTAATTTTAGTTTAGGAACTGTTGCACCATAATTTATGTTCATTTTCAGACTAGCAATGCCCATGTTTTCAATTTTTGTGCAGTTTACTTTCTGGTTTTAAGAAATTGTGCAAGCAATTTATAGCTGGTGTAATCTTTTGGAGGAAGGCCAATGGAAATAATAAGTATTATTAATTCATAGTAATATATAAATAATGAGTATGCAGAATGTGCTAACTAAAATTATTATGACTTAGAGCTCTTTCATTGTCACCCTAGATTCTAGTGAGTAGTGTAGTGACATTATTGTTTTGACCCAAAGTTTACGTAGGCATGTGTTGTGCCCATGCTTTAAACTCATGATTTTCATGTGAGGAGTATATTAGAAACATTGAGTTTTAACAGGCCAGTGCCTAAAAGTATGTGGTTTTAATAGGACTTGCTTATTGGTAAACACAAATAGTGAAATAGTTTGTGTTACATTGGATGAGATAGGCATTTTGAAGTCCTGATTAATTGAAGAAGGAAATTCTAAAGGATAAAAAATTTAGTCATCTCTTCAAAATATGATAAAATATACCTATAGAAATTCCAATGCCCTCTTCGAATAACCTCAAGTGCAGCTAATAAAAAGTCTAGTAGTCGTGATTGAACAGGCCCTACCTTGAAGTGCATGATAGTCACCACCCACGTCACTCTTAAGACAATATTTAAGACCTTCAATCCAACATTACTTTGTTATATAAAATGCTTATGATTGTGATATTCATATTAGGAGGTAAAGAAAACTTACAATAGACATATAGTATATGTTTTTATTCTTTAGAATTAGATCATCTCTGAGCCATGGATTTTGGATTAAGAAATCCCCAGTCCTTGATAAAATCCCAGTACAATTGATACATTGTGGCCACCATGAAAGTGATTAAGACTATAGCAAACCATATATTGTCATTTTGCCTGTTGTATGTTATTCTAACCCTTGTTGCCACCATTGTTGAGACATACTTTTCCATGTTAGCCAAATGGTTCACATCACCATCATCAAACCACCGTCTTGCACACTTGTAAGATCATTCAATAAGCACGTGTTAGTTTTTGAAATAATGGGGAATACACAATATAAAAGAAATTCAATTAGCAATGTAGCATGTCTCCAATTGTTAAAGTAGTTAATAATTAGTTTCCTAGGTTGCAATGTCAAAAGAGAAGTGCAATTACTAATCTGCATTCTAGGCTTACTTGCAAAGCACGTCAATAATATGGTAAAAATGAGATGATGTAAGTTATTTCCATTTATAATCTTCCAGAATGGCAGGTATCAGGGTGGTGTGTTTTGAATGCTCTAGCAAAAATGTGATAACCTGGACTTTCCAAATGCCTAAGCAATGGAATTTGTAAACACAACCATCACATAAAAAAATTAATTTTACTTAAGATGCACAATAATAAGTAGAAGTGAAAAAACCTCAATAATAAAATCAACTTGTAAGCTATAATAAGATCACCTGGCTAGTTAGTTGGTCAGCCATAAAAAAGTCTACTAGAAGAACCTGTAGAAATGATAAATTAAAATGAAAAAAAAATGCCAAGTTCAGTTTTCTACATATATGGTATTAAATGTATTCTATGAAGAATGAAAGAGTATTATTAATTGTGTAGCCTGTAGGTGCCATGCATATCTCTTTGGTTTCCACTTCTAATTTTTATCAAGTTATATTTTTTATGATAGATATCAAGTTATATTTTTAGTACAATGTTTTTAATAAAAAATATTTTAACAATATAATGTTTCTTTAGTATATAGCTTGGTTATGCATTATTGGTCAAACTTGTGTAGAACTGTCGTATCAATCATGTATTGTAGTTATTGGCCTGAGAGTTAGGTCCATGGCTGAGGTACTGGATCACAACACAAATTTCAATTCTCATAGAATACATGCATAGTGTTTTTGTTACACGTAGAAATATTATTTGGTATGTTTCCTCAAACATTTAGGAACAATCTTTGGTAACCATTGTTCTTGTTTTTTTATTTCTTTGCAGGAAGAACAACCAAGTGAGCCTGCAACCCCAGTTACACCGCCATCATCAATAGAAGGCAAGCCACAACCAGTCTCTACTCCTTCGGCAAAATGTAAGCCTTGTGTTAAACTTAAATATAAATCAAAATATATAACCTGAAACCCCAATTACACCACCACCATCAGTAGAGTAATGATTGTAACCTTCACTTTTTTCTTCCATTGGCTACGTGCCAATTTAATTTGAACTGCTACACAGCTATAAATGTAAAATTTGAACTATGATATGTGTTGTATCAATTAGCTATCATAAATTCAGATGTTGTGTATTTACTTATCTGTTGTTTTCATAATTGTCAACTTTGTTTATAATCAAAGGACATTGATTTTCTTACCTGGTAGTGGTACTGGATACTTTAGCTGATGATAAGAGCAGTGCTATATGGTGCTGACTAAAATTGACCACAAGTTCACTGCAATTAACTAAAATCTAATGATGCTAATCTAATTAGATAAGCTAGATTAGAGGGATAGCTAGGGGAAAATATGTGTGTATCTATGTATGTATGTGTGTGTGTGTGTGTGTATTACACATGTGAAGTTTTATTGAGGATTCTTCATGGAAAAGTAAGAGAGGTGCAATTAATCTTTGGTTCAAAAGGGACGTTTGTTCATGGAAATGATTAGTGCAGTTAATCTTTGAAATGCTAGTTTATGACTTTTCCGTTGGGATTTTATTTTATTATGTCTAAAGTAAACCATGTAGGATGAATTTTGTCCTATTCCCCGCATTGATGTTGGCCTTTACAAACAATTTTGTTCAACTAATTTAGTCCACACATTTTTTCTTGTAATTCAATCCATTCATTAATCTCCTCTTAGGTTTGTGTTGTGGTTCTAATGTTACTTCCCAAGTGAACAAATAAAGGGGTAGATAAATGTCTTCCATTCATGTCTCAAATGGAGAACAATTATACCCCCCCCCCTTTTTTTCTGGCTTTGCTATCCAGTAATATATGAACACTGATTATTTAATTTAAACATTGATATTGTGTTCCTCACAGTTGACATAGTTAAGGCAAGAGACACCACGTGCACATCACTTTCTACCCTGGTGTTGGTTTGCCGAAGGAAAGACCCACCAATATCATCATCTTTATATTCTTCCACCACAACTTGTTGGGTTCCTCTTGATAAAATTCCATAGTTCCACCTCCACCTCTCCCTTCTTCAAAAGCAAAGTCGCCTTCAACATAACATGTTCATCTCTTAACAACTAGCTCTGCCAACTAACCTTCTCATAACAACTACTTGTTCCTCTCTCAGTTACAACAAATGACCATATGCAATATAGAAGAAAAATTGTAAGTCACTTAGAGGAGAAAAACTACATTCATCCTTAATGATCCCATCTTGATTCAAAGATGTACATCTCACTACATTAAGTGACTTAGAATTAGCACCATGTTGCTCTTGTAACTCCTGAACAACTACATTTGAGACCAACATAAAAAATTGTAAAAATGCATACATAAAACATGAAAAATAGACAAATATCACATTGCCTGCAAGATGTTAATCATGAAAATTAACCATTACCTTTCCTTAGAATTTTAAGACCTGCATCCTTCTCATGCAGTATTACTGGGCTTCTAAAATTTTTAAACAATATGTAGCATGCACCTTTCTCTATCTACACATATCAAAAGAATTACATTAAATAAATGTGCATGCCAACATCAAATATATATTTGTAAACAAGTAAAAGATAGGGCAGTTGGTCAATATACACAAAAATCATCAAAGGACCAAACCAACTCAGCTAGAAGCTTAAGTTATTAGTTGAAGATTAATGCCTAGTTTATATCAGGAAGCTTGTTACTGGAGCAATACTAGAAAAGTAAGTAATGCAATGACTAGCAACAAATTTTGTTAGCCAGAGGGAATGATTATTTATGCCAATAACGAATTGTCTAGTTTGTATGCATTGAACTTGGCTTATTCACTTGTTTATTCCATTCTAGTTCATAGGTTCCTATGATTGGAAAATTTGATGTTTTTGTCTTATCTATATGTGAGTCATTTCTATAGAAACATACTGAACCCTTATTTGCTACAGCATAAGCTTGGAGACCCTTATCATTTTGTTGTTTGCCTCATCGTTGACGGTATTCATTGTTGGAGACTATTGATATTGAGCATTATCACAAGTACAAATGCAAAACATACTTTTCTTGGCCTAGTTTATGCTAGAGTCCTTTTTTACGTTGTTTTATGTTATTAATGACTATTGTTGTGCGTATAATTAATGTTTATCATGAGTGAACCTTGGATTCCCATTTGAGATTCAATACAATGATTCTTGCAGATAGTTTGCATTAATCGTTGTATTGAATCTTGAATTGTCCATTTGGACAGTTTGGGGAGACTCATATTTTTATGGTAGATTCATGCATTAAGGTTAAGATTTTTTTGTTAAATTTGATGAAATTTCGATACAATGCATTTCTAGTTGTTCTCTGAATGCATACTTGATTATCGGGGAATTAATCTCACCGATTTCATGTCATGTACTTGGAGACCAATGCGAAATACTGCCGAAATTTTGTCAAATTTAACACAAGAGACTTAACCTTGATGTATGAAGTTACCATAAAAAAATGTCTTCCTGAATGGGATAAGGTCACACCTATAATGAAAAAGTGAGATTTTGATGCATGGAATAGCTTTGTGAGTATCACAAAATTATTATTTAGATGGATCGAAGTTGGATGAACAAAAGTTGCATTAGCCCTGCATATGAGGAAGGCGTTTATCAGTTCTTGCAATTTGCTTCTGAAAGAAGTTGACCGGATGATGACGAAAAATATTTTTGTCATTGCATCAATTGTTTGAACATGAGATGACAAATGTTGGACGACATACGAGATCATCTGATGTGTGATGGGATTAAGAAGAATTATACCAAATGGATATGACATGGTTAATTGACAGACATGTAGAGGGGGTCTCAATATGAACCATTTGATGTAGAAATGAGAGATCGCTTAGAGAATATGATTCGTGATCTTGGGTAAAAGTCTTTTCAGCAAGCACATGCCCTATGGATGATACACTGCAAACTGATTCAAAGAAGCCTTTGTATCCGGGGTGCAAGAATTCATTGACGCTATTGTTGGCGGTGTTAAGTCTGGTTAATGTGAAGGCCAGATATGGGTGGAATGACAAAAGTTTTAGTTCACTGCTTCAAGTTTTGCACGATATGCTTTCAGAGGAAAATATGTTGCCTAAAAGTTACTATCAGACCAAGAAGATACTGTGTCCAATGAGTTTGGAGTATCAGAATATTCATGTTTGCCCAAATGATTGCATACTGTACAGACATGAATTTCAAAAAATTCCTAAAAATAACATCGATTTTTTTAAAAAAATCGATGTAAACTGTCACTAACAACAACAGTTTTTTAAAAAACCGATGTTGCTTGTAATAAGTTAACATCAGTTTTTTAAAAAACTGATGTTAACTGTTACTAACAACATTGATTTTTAAAAAAAATTGATGTTGCTAGTAATAATTCAAAAACCGATGTTAGCTGCTATAACAACATCAATTTTGGATAAACTTTGAATATCTGAATATCCTATTCAATTTAGTGTAATACCTAAAAAGGAAGCACAAAGTGTGATACTACGTAATGCATGGGATGTCAGCGATAGTCCAAGAGGTTTCAAGGATAATTGAAAAATGATAATTGTTTACTTATAAACTAACTTAATTTTTTATAATTGTTATTATTTATACTTATTAGCATATGCTTTATACTGGGATTCAAGACCATTGGAACTAGAGAGAAGGAAGACAATTCGCATTTAGTGGGCAACATATTATCTAAAATTTAAAAGTAAAACACTAGGTGTTTAAATAATTTTAGAATTATAAAGTTGTGTTAATTTAGATTACATTACAATTGATTTTATGTATAAACTTTCTTTACTTTAAATATTTTTTATAGTTAATACTAAATATTCAATTAGTATGGAGAAAATTTGAACGAACAGGTATTGCTGCCTTGTTAGCCACTTGACGTCAATTGACCGAGCAAGCCTTTTTTCATCACTACGCCAAAAAGGAGTGTTGCTAGGTGCACCCAATATTTTTTAAAAATACCAAAATTGTTCCTATGCTTTCTTTGCATTTGTGATGGGTGTGCTGGTCTATAAATTGTACGGATCAACTTGATCCGTAAGCCTTTTACAGATCAAGTTGATCCGTAAAAGACTTACAGATCAAGGATATTTCAATTTTTTCCCCCTTAAGTGCTGGGTGCACTAGCAATAATACTGGGTGCACCTAGCAACACCCACCAAAAAGCCTTAGGCACCACTCTCTAGTCTTTATGTGACCTGTTGAATAATAATGACAAAAATGAAAGGGATTTTAGTTTGTGGTGAATCAAGGGATTAGACTACACTATAGTCATGACCTTCCCCAACTTTCCACGAAGTAGTGACTACATAGGTCAAGGGTCAGTATTTTCTTATGAATTCAACCCTTTGAAAATGGGCTATCAAGCTTTTCAAATTCAAATAATTGGACTATTTCTCTAATCCCGCAAACTACGTGTTGAACAATAGGTTAAGAATAAGGTAAAAAAAATTATTGATTAAAATTTATTTAAAATTATAAAATCAGAAGAAAAAATAATTAAATGTAAACGTATATCGTGAGTTCCACTAAATTTTATCGTTTCTAATCAATTTTAGCCAATAAGAATATGTTAAGAGAGTGTATTTCTAGCATTTCTCTAATCAACTATATTGAACTTCTTCGTGAACATGATCCTAGAAGCAACTATTAGTCTTTTTTATAAGTCAATATATTATTAATAGAAAACCAAGACCTGTGACAGCATAACGAATGCTACCCGCAGGTATCATAATTCAAAATACACATAGATATATGCTAAAGTGCCCCAGAACACTCCCCAACAAGCGAAACCATACAAACACCACTACCCTATCCGTAAAAATTAGCGCGAGATTCAACAAACAAGAAGCAACAAATAGTTACTATAGCGTTGTTTGGTAACATGTTGCTTGCAGCGAGATGTGGAGCCTAGAAACAACTAATAATTGCCTATGCATTGTTTTTTTATGTGATTTTGCCTTGAACGTGGATCTCTAATGCTCAACCAAACACATACACTCGTGTACAGTACTTTGCAAGACAGGATAGACACCCAAATCGAGTTCTTTGATCCCAAAATAAAGTCGGGGGTCCAAAAATACCCCAAAACCGATCCATTAAACATACCAATTAATCAAACTTTTGGAAATGGCGCATTGTCATTAAGGGTCAGTATCCATGACCAGCACAGCTGAAACAATACTAAAATCGAGACAAGCCGGCCATGACTGAAAGGAAGGAACTTTGAAATATTACACATTTTCACCTTTCACAGCACCGAGCCATATATTCAAAGGCCCTTTCTATTAATCAATTAATGCATCCATTTCAGACATGCAAATATAACAGCAAGTCGAACTAGTAAAAGTAAAGTACATAATCTAAAATTCAAAAACATTATAGTAGGCACCAGAAGGAACAAGGTGAAGACCTAAAACAAACAAGGAAAAATGCCACGATTACTGCCTTGATCTTGACTCTGCCCGTCTAGCTTCATCTGGTGTAGAAGGAAACAGCTCTACATACCTTGATCCTATGGTCATTTTATCCTTGGACATTGCCCTCTTAGCCTCCTCAGCAGAAACAAACTCCACATATGCCTCTCCAGTAGATTTCCCATCAGGGCGACATGCAATGTGTACCCTATCTTCTATCAGCTTGAAATCTTTAAAGAATTCAACAATTTGAGATTTGGTCACTTGGAATGGAAGGCCGCGCATCTTCAATATTTCAGTGCACTCCATTTGGTCTTTATCATTGAACCTCTTCGACCGGGAGGGTGGAGGGCTACTACCTTGGTAGTCATTATCATATATTCCTTCGTACTTGATCTCAGCAGCAACAGCATTATAATAATCCTGCTTCTTACACCTGAACACTTCCACATATCGGCGACCCATGTTCTGGCGATCTCTTTGTAACGCAAACTCAACCTGCATTGCTCCTGCAAAGACTACGAAGGCCTCGCCCGAGAACCGTCCACTCTTGTTGACCAGCAAGACATCCACAATGGTCAGTCCAGCAAAGAACTTCAAGATGTCAATGTCAGTGCAGTTGAATGGAAGCCCCCTGAGACGAACCACGGGAAAGGGAGGGGGCTGGAAGCCACCAGCATACCCATAAGGTAAGTTGCCTGTTCCGCTGCTCACTGCGAAGTATGGATTGGATTCCATCATTCTTTGTCTCTTTGAGCCAACCTCGTACCCGTCCGAAACCCCCCCGCTTCCCAACATTGCCCTTCAAATTTCCATACCCAAAAAAACAAAACATCCCCCACTCAACATACGTTAATAAAGCCAAACCCAACCTTGTTTTCCCCTGACACTTAATTTTAATTCCTATTCTCATAGATCTATCATATTCATCACAACTCCCACAACCAAACAATATGAAAAAAAAAAATAACAACATATCAACCAGACCACCTATAACAACAGAAAGTATCACAGATGGACCACAACCATATAATCTATCCAAGACACAATCCATCAAGCTGAACATATATAAACAAAATAAAACACACAAAAAAATCATACAAATTACAAACGATGCAGCTCAAGGTCAATAATAGTGGAGTAACATAACTAATGCATCACTGGCACAACTCAAAAGATTAATTAATTAAAGAATAAAAAATAAAGTAAAAGCTTATGCGTGTGCGTAACAACACAGTACAACCCTACTTTCTCAGCCATATTCATTGGAAATAGCTGAGAAAATATGTAAAAACCTCATCAAGACATAGGATATAATCAATAAATTATTCAAAATACACACAAACTTAAAAGGGGGAAAAGATCAGAAAGCATTTTCCATGCCCAAATGACTCAAATGAAAAAATTAAACACAAATTCATACAATACTCAACCCCAATTTGTTACACACGAACCTAATTAAATGCTAATTTTAAACAAATTTAGACGGACACGCGATTTCTAATTACAAGCATCACCGCACAGAAACCAAACCCCAGAAATTGAGAAAATGGAAAAGAAACAATTGGATGGAAAAGGAATAAAGAAGGAGAAAGATGAAGATGCGTTGACATACCCTCGGGGACCGTACATGCTTCCGAGATCGGCGAAGGATCGAGCAAAAGGCGCTTCCGTAGACGGAGGAACACGGTACGGATCCAGCGCTGCGATCATGCGAAAGGCGAATCCCAAATCGGCTTGCAAACCCTAATTAGGGTTACACGCGCTTGCGCTTCTGCTTCTGCTTCTGCGTGCGTGTGGGTGGAACACTGCAAACCCCTTTTTCCTTTTCACGTTTCGTTTTTTTTTTTTTCTTGTTTTACTCGATTTCGAATTTATTCACGTTTTTTTTCTCGTCCTGGATTACTAGCTACTAGTTAGTAGAGAATAGGTGCTGGATTTGAGGTTAATGACGAATTTGTTCCGTTGTGAGGATCCCTGACCGTTCGATGAAAGGGTAGTTTAGGAAACACGTATACAGCTTCTTCCTTTTTTGTCAGAATAAATAAATATTCTTTTCTGGTATCACCTAGTAGGCTAGTTCCAGAAACAAAAAGAAAACAAAAACCTAGCAGGCTAGTTGAGAGATATTAAAGAAACTGTTGCTAGGTACACCCAGCATTTTATAAAAATGGCGAAAATGTCCTTGTTTAGTTTTCCTCTTACAGATCAAGTTGATCTGTAAGAGGAAAAATAATAATTTATTAATTACATATTTAAAGATATTGTTTAAGGTTATTTTATACATATTAATAAAAATCAATAAATACATAAAAGATAATAATAATTTTAAAAAATTAATATTATCATCATTAAATTATTTTTTATTTTTACAATTAATCATATCATTATTAATATTATAAATAATATAAAAAAAATAATTAGTATTATATTAAAAATTAAAATACTAACTACTTTATAATACATTTTTTTACATGATCATTAGTATAAATGGGAAAATAGTAATTATAAGAGAATTTAAAAATATTAGTACGTTATATAAAATAAGGATCTTAGATAACGAATGATGTCCATTTTTTGTTTAATTTTTTTTTACATCCTTTTCAACTTCTTTATTATTTCAATTATATTTAAATTTATATTTTAAATTATTTTTTATTAGTTGGTAAACTAAGTTAACTAGACCATTTATAATAATTTACATATACTATAACTAAGTTAACTAGACCATTTTAATAACACGCGTGTATATAGACACAAATGGAATACACAATCAATGAAAATAAATAAACTAACATTAGTAATGAAAATAAATAAAATCAACAATACTCATGAAATGAGTTCATGTACAATATCTGTATATACAAGGAATATCAATATAAAATATGTACTAAACTATGTCTGATCAGTGCGCCGTCTGCGTCTACACCTAATGTATACTAGATGGTCCTGTGTCACACTCCTGGCCAATCTGAGGCATTCTTCGATCACCTCAGGTGTCGATGAGCCAGACGTGACTACCCCTAGACTCAGTTGGCGCTTCAACCTCTCAGCAATGTTATCACAAACTTCCTGTTACATACAAAACAAACTAATTACACAAATTATTATGCAAATATTGAGGTAAATGACGTAAATTATTAGTATTACTTACCACTGCATGTCTGGGATCCTCCACAGATGTCGACAATGCTCCTGGCTCCGGCACGCGAGGGATATCCGTCTGCGGGGCCTGAGGGACGACTCGGGGATGCAGGGCATGACCATGAGGCAAAGGATCTAATGTGTGGCCTGGTGTCATGAAAGGATGGGAGATGCGGAAGAACCAGTCGATGTAGTCACTGGAACACGCCACTGACACAACGCACACCTCACCTACTGGTACCATATGATCCTCGTAGTGCATCCACCTGTCGTGTATATCATCATACGAGACCCATGAATCGACAGGAGGAGCAGGAATGGTCTGCGTGTAGCCAAACTGCCGCACGACCCTCTCCGGTCAATAATAAACAGCAACAGACCCTCAGCGCAAGAGACCGGAATAGCATGATCTGACGTGGAAGTCCCGGACCTCCCGATGCTCCCCATAAGGGATCCAACAGACATTCGAAATCCGGAGTCAGTCTAGGCGCTCCCTGTAGGACGTCGTGCGAATGCTCTTCACGGTCTTCTTCGTCGCAATCCACCTGCACGCACGCAGAGAAGCCTCGTTGTAGTCCTGATCAGCGGTGGACTTCGCGACCGAGGGAAAGTGCTCGTAAATCCAACACTACAGATGTAACATTAAAATTATAAACATTAATAATGAAAGTGTAACAAATTGTTTAGCCTGAATGAATGAAAAACATTTGTTACCTGCAGCAGTGTGATGTGACCGCCAAGCTGTCGACTGTGGCTCTTAGATGCATCGTTCAGCTGGTCCTACATATGAACCAGAGCAGCCACTCCCCAGGCGTACCTCTCTGTCATACTGAGGTCACGAAGGGCCTCCAAGTAGACAACATGGACATTGGTTGCACTCTTGTTAGCAAACAGAGTGTAACCCAGTAGGTGAAGAAGATATGCGTGAGCCGCAGCTGTCCAATGACCTGCCTGGCATCGGCGCTCATATATATCATGTACCCATTGCAGGCGTACGTATGGTCCGCGACACTGGACTGTCTCAGCCCTAGCAGACTCTGGAGAAACCATCAACAAGTTGACCAGCTTCCTGGTTCTTCTTCTTCCTACGTCTTCTTCTTCATTGCTTGCGCATCTTCTTTGTGCCTCTTCTTCTTTTTTGTTGAGGAGGTTGCCGAGGTAGCTTTCGGTGGTGCTGCGAGGAAGCTTCCGCGAAGAGCAACGGTCGTTGAGGAGGTTAGCGCGTCCACCGTCGAGGTAAGCATCGTGAACCTTACCTTTTTTTGCTGCAGTGTTGTCGGCGATGGCGAAAAGCGCTGTCGAAAATCGCTGGGAGCTTTACGGATCAAGTGATCCGTAAGCATCTTCTGGATCAACTTGATTCGAAAAATGTTTACGGATCACTTGATCCGTAAAACTCACAGTTTGATTTTAATTCAAAAATTGCCAAATATTATTTGATACCTCTGAATGCATGTTAAATATTTGATAAATAGTGTCATGAATATCTACTGTTTCATACAAATTGCCATGAATGTATGCTAATTATTTGCTAAATACTTTATTTGATTTAATGCCAATATGTAATTGCCTTTTATGTGATTACATACAAATTCATTCCTTTAACTAAGTTATGACTAATATGATTGATATCCCTATAAGCTAACTTCCATGTGCTTCCATATAAGCCAACTTCCATGTACTTCCTTTAACTAAGTTATGACCAATATGATTGATGCAAATACTAGTGAGTAACAATTTGCAGCTTCTTGTACCTAAATTAGAGGAAAACAACAATGAATAACAATGTGCAGCTTCTTGTACCTAAATCCAAATTAGAGGAGAACAACAATGAATAACAATCTGCAGCTTCTTGTACCTAAATCCAAATTAGAGGAGAACAACAATGAATAACAATCTGCAGCTTCTTGTACCTAAATTCATACCTTAGATAGATGCAAATACTTGCAATTAATGGATTAAACTAGGAAATAGGAATTTGACATGATAGAACTGGGAATTTGGCATGATGGTAGTTTGCTTAGAACCTCTGAGCCTGTATGTGAAGAAATGCATTTGGAAGCATGAACCAACTATCCCAAAACCTTAAGTTATTTAGAACTCTAAGCCACATGGTCGGCTATAATATAATATCACAAATGATGAACCAACTATTCCATACAAATGGTTTTATATCAAACTTTAGAGCAATAAGCATTTTGGTCATCAATTAAGCAGCCATTCTATCACCTAATGCTAATACTAATTCAATTCCCAAAACCCTATAATAATCATCAATAAAATTTCAAAAACTGAAAACATAAAAGGTAGAGAAACAAAACACAAATTCTCAATTAATAAAAGGGACTTTAAATTTAATCACAACCTCGAGATCCTTGAATTGACTTTGGGCTACACAACATTATTTTATCACAACTTGCATGAGATATTAGAATGAATCATAAAAATACTTGGCAAACTACTTAGTAGTTAATATTTCAATTAATATTGCTTGGGGCTCATAGGAATGCACTTCACTGCCAGTATAGGTTGAACCAAATGAGTAGTTGCTTCCATTTCTTCCTTTAACTAAGTTATGACCATAAAGGATAAAGTATCCTTATAAAAGAAATAGCTCATAAAGGATATAGTATCCTTTAACTAAGTTATGACCATGTACTTCCTTTATAGGTTGAACCAAATGAATAAGCATAAAGCTTGACCAGTCCACATAAGGTTGATTTCTTCTTTCTTTGGCTTTGTTCATCTAATATCAAGAAGATTGATTTCTTCTTTCTTTGGCTTTGTTCATCTAATATCAATAATATTAGGATCCATAATCAATTTCCATTCAATCATATAGTGTACTGAATAAAAACTAACCCGATAAAAGCATAAAGCGCGACTTTCAGTCAATGAAATTTGCGTTAGACCAATGAAATTTGAGTGAATGAAATGGGTGATTGAATTTGCGTCACTCATTTGCAGATCATGGTTAGGACCAGAGGACTAGATCGTGCCTTAGGTCAGGTTACTGACAGAGGTGTAGGCAAAGGAGATCATGATGATTCCGATGATGCTCCGCAGCATCGACGGCCTACTACATCCGCACGGAGGCAGCGAGTTGCTGTGACTGCGGATCACGTCGATGAGCCAGTCATCCCTGTGCCAGATGTTCATGATGACCTGATGGAGGCACCTGCTGCTGTAGAGGACATTCCTGCGGACATTCCTGCGGACACAGGCGCAGAGCCTGCTGAGGACGCGCATGAGGGATTTCCGGGTGGTCCGAGCGACCCATCCGTGTTGACCCTGTATGCGGATCACGTTGCTTGCAGCGTATGGACGGGAGATGTATTTATACTATTTAATTTTAGTTACTTGTAATTAGTTTTCCTTTAAATGATGATTTTAACGAATTTTGCGTTCCTTTATACTTCAATTTAGGAGTGTCCTGAATTGAAGCTATCCTATCATGGGAGGAAGGTCCACAGTTTAGGCAGGCCTGTCCCTGCCATTGAGGGACTTGTTGCTGGTACAGGACTAAGTCCTCTGCTGCAGGTAACAAATATGTTTTTCATTCATTCAGGCTAAACAATTTGTTACACTTTCATTATTAATGTTTATAATTTTAATGTTACATCTGTAGTGCTGGATTTACGAGCACTTTCCCTCGTTCGCGGAGTCCACCGCTAATCAGGACTACGACGAGGTTTCTCCGCGTGGGTGCAGGTGGATTGCGACGAAGAAGACCGTGAAGAACATTCACACGACGTCGTACAAGGAGCGCCTAGACTGACTCCGGATTTCGGATGTCTGTTGGATCCCTTATGGGGAGCATTGGGAGGTCCGGGACTTCCACGTCAGATCATGCTATTCCGGTCTCTTGCGTTGGGGGCCTGTTGTTGTTTATTACCGACCGGAGAGGGTCGTGCGGCAGTTTGACTACACGCAGACCATTCCTGCTCCTCCTGTCGATTCATGGGTCTCGTATGATGATATACACGATAAATGGATGCACTACGAGGATCATATGGTACCAGTAGGTGAGGTGTGCATTGTTCCAGGGGCGTGTTCTAGTGACTACATCGACTGGTTCTTCTGCATCTCCCATCCTTTCATGACACCAGGCCACGTATTAGATCCTCTACCTCATGGTCACGCCCCACAACCCCGAGTCGTCTCTCAGGCCCCGCAGACGGATATCCCTCGCGTGCCGGAGCCAGGAGCATCGTCGACATCTGCGGAGGATCCCAGACATGCAGTGGTAAGTAATACTAATAATTTACGTCATTTACCTCAATATTTGCATAATAATTTGTGTAATTAGTTTGTTTTGTATGTAACAGGAAGTTTGTGATGACATTGCTGAGAGGTTGGAGCGCCATCTGAGTCTAGGGGTGGCACGCCTGGCTCATCGACACCTGAGGTGATCGAAGAATGCCTCATATTGGCCAGGAGTGTGACACAGGACCATCTAGTATACATTAGGTGTAGACGCAGACGGCGCACTGATCAGACATAGTTTAGTACATATTTTATATTGATATTCCTTGTATATACAGATATTGTACATGAACTCATTTCATAAGTATTGTTGGTTTTATTTATTTTCATTACTAATGTTAGTTTTATTGATTTTCATTGATTGTGTATTCCATTTGTGTCTATATACACGCGTGTTATTAAAATGGTCTAGTTAACTTAGTTATAGTATATGTAAATTATTATAAATGGTCTAGTTAACTTAGTTTACCAACTAATAAAAAATAATTTAAAATATAACTTTAAATATAATTGAAATAATAAAGAAGTTGAAAAGGGTGTAAAAAAAATTAAACAAAAAATGGACATCATTCGTTATCTAAGATCCTTATTCTATATAACGCACTAATATTTTTAAATTCTCTTATAATTACTATTTTCCCACTTATTCTAATGATCATGTAAAAAAATGTATTATAAAGTAGTTAATATTTTAATTTTTAATATAATACTAATTATTTTTTTATATTCTTTATAATATTAATAATGATATGATTAATTATAAAAATAAAAAATAAATTAATGATGATAATATTAATTTTATAAAATTATTATTATCTTTTATGTATTTATTGATTTTTATTAATATGTATAAAATAACCTTAAACAATATCTTTAAATATGTAGTTAATAAATTATTATTTTTCCTCTTACGGATCAAGTTGATCCGTAAGTCACTTCCGGATCAAGTTATGGATCAACTTGATCCGTAAGAGGAAAACTAAGCAAGGGCAATTTCGCCATTTTTATAGAATGCTGGGTGCACCAGCAATAATGTTGGGTGCACCTAGCAACACTCAAAACAAAATCCTAGTAGGCTAGTTGAGAGATACTAAAGATATGAGCCTAGCCCAAAGGAATAGGTCCAACCAAACATTACTGAATTCTGCAATGATGTAGGCAATTGCTTCTTGCACCTAGTTCTGTAAAATATGGAAAAACAGAAGAAAAATAAAATAACTAAGATGAACAGAGATGGTTTGAGAGAAAGAAAAGGAGTGAATAGACAATTTAGTCCCTGAGATTGTAACCAGTTTGCATACTAGTCCCTGACTTAAATTTTAATTCATAATAGTCCCTAACTTTACCTCCGTTATGCAAATAAGTCCCTGCTGTTAAAATCTAATTTCCTCCGTTAGTCAAATGTCTATTTGGCAAACCTCAGTCCACTTAAGCATCCCAATGTGGCAAGTTTGAGTCCAAGTCAGCAATCCTATGTGGCAAGGCAAGGACTGAATTGAAAAATTAGGTTAAAAAGAAATAAAAAATGAAGTAAACCCATTTTCCCTTTCACTGTCTTACTATTTGTAAGGTTTTTTAACTGTTTGCGGTTTGCTCTTCCCTCCCCTGCATTCTCGTGATTGTGAGGGTTCGCGCTTTTTGTCAGGTTGGTGGTTTTTTTGCGTTCAATATGTTTGCATTGTTTTGGTGGTTTGATTTGGGGTTTTATATGTTCAAGGGGTTTCATTTGCATTGTCTTCGCGCTTCGTAGGGAGGTTTATGATCCTTTATTATTTTCGTTTATGATGCTCTATTTTTATAGATGACATTGCATGTTGTTGTGTGATGTGCCTATGTTTGAGTTTGAGGTAGGTTTTTTATTTCCTAATATATGACAATGTTTGTGGTTTCTGATTGTGTAGAATGAATGACAATATAACTTTAGTATTGCACCATGGAGGAAGATTCACTCCACGTGCCAGTGATGGAAAGGTTGAATATATAGGCGGAGAATTTGACGTTTGGGAGGATATATCTGCAGATTGCCTAAATGCATTTATCTTATATGATCTGGTGAAAGCTTGTAAGAAGTATAGCAATATAGGAGAATGTTTTTGGTTGATTGATAAAGACTTAGTTTTAATCATGGGTTAAGGAGTTGTACAACTGATGGAGATATATTACACTTAGTTAGGGATGCTTTTAAAAATGAGAATGAGATAAATGTTTATTTTCATCATGAAGTAGATCCAATTTTAGAAGAAGTCCCACAGATGTTGTACTTGGAATGTGATCCAATTCCAAAAGCTGTTGAGAATGATGATGATTTAGATGATGTACCTATTGTTGGCCATGAGGAAGGTAAGTTTTAATTCATCTGTACTTGGTCCGACATGGTTACCATGATTAATGAATATGATTAATTTTTACTTGATCACCATTGATGCAAATGTTGGTGCTGGTGAGCATGTTGGTGCTGGAGAGCAGAGAGATGCTGGTGAGCAGAGGGATGCTGGTGAGCAGAGGAATGCTGATGCTAGTGAGCAGAGAGATGGTGGTGAGCATAGGGATACTGATGCTGGTGAGCAAAGAAATGGTAGTGAGCAGAGGGATGCTGATGCTGGTGAGCAGAGAGATGCTGGTGGTGAAGAGAGAGATGTTGCTGATAGTGAGGAGGAAAAGGAAGTTGACAGTGATGAGTGGTTTATAAATTTCTCTTGTATGATGAATGAAGTTGAAGCTGAAGTTGAGACAGATGGTTATCATTCAGAGGAGCTTAATATCCCCATTAGTAGTGATGATGAAGATGAGGATGTTGAAGTTTATCCTCAATATAGTCAAAGTAATGGAGTTGGTGAACAGAAGTTGGAATTAGGGATGGAGTTTGGTACTCTAGATGAATTTAAATCTGCCTTGAGGGAGTATAGCATATTGATGGGCAGGGAGTTCAAGTGGAAGAAGAATGATAAACAGAGGGCTAGAGCAAAATGCAACAAGGCATTTTGTGATTGGGAAATCTACTGTGCAAAGAATGAAGTTAGAAACTCTTTTCAGATAAAGACATTTAAGCATAACCATAATTGCTGCAGAGAAGTGAGCAACAAGCAAGCAGATAGACAGTGGGTGGTCAGTAAACTTGAGGGCAAACTCAGAATGCAACCAACCCTTAAATGTGTTGAAGCTTTGGAATATTTCAAGCAAGAGTTTGGAGTGCACATTGAAGTTACAAAGATGTGGAGAGCCATGAAAGAAGCAAAACAACTAGTGGAAGGGAATGAGAGGAAACAATATGCCAAAGTATTTGATTATGCACATGAATTATTGAGGAGCAATCCTGGATCAACAGTTAAGATCAACACAGTGCCAAGTCCTGAAGGTCCACCACAATTTTAGAGGCTATATATTTGTCTTGCTGGCTGTAAGAAGGGGTTTGTTGCTGGATGTAGACCATTCATAGGTCTAGATGGATGTTTCCTAAAGAGTGCATTTGAAGGAAACTTGCTCTCTGCTGTTGGGCTTGATGGCAATAACCACATCTTTGTTATTGCTTATGCTGTTGTGGACATTGAGAACAAAGACAATTGGAAATGGTTTTTAACTTTGTTGCATGAAGATCTTGGGGATTACATACAAAATGAGTGGAATTTCATGTCAGATATGCAAAAGGTATGACATGGTGTGATTTGCAATTGTTATCATAAGTTAGGAACTAGTCCAGAAGTATTTACTACTTTGCTGCAATTTTTCAGGGACTTATTCCAGCTTTACAGGAAGTCATGCCTGGTGCACCTCATAGATTCTGTGTCTTGCATCTTTGGAAAAATTTTACAAAGCAATGGAAAAGCAAAGAACTTAAAGGAATTGTGTGGCAATGTGCAAAATCCACTACTGTTGCTGAGTTTGAAGGCCATATGGCCCATTTGAAGACAATCAACTGCCAGGCTTGGGAGTATTTGAATAAATGGCCCAAACAAGCATGGACAAAAGCCCACTTCAGTACAGTACCCAAGGTGGACAATATATGCAACAACACTTGTGAGGTATTCAATTCCAGAATTCTGCAGTATAGATGCAAGCCTATTATCACAATGCTTGAAGAAATTAGAAGTTATATCATGAGAACCATGGCTGCCCGCAAGATTAAACTTTCTGGAAAGCCTGGACCATTATGTCCAGTGCAGTATAAAAGACTAGAAAAAGAATTTCATTTTGCTAATCAATGGACTCCCATTTAGTGTGGTGATAACATGGGCCTGAGATATGAGGTCCACATGTGGGGGAATAAGGTTGAGGTCAATTTAGCTGAATGGACATGCACTTGTGGAGTACGGCAACTAACATGTTGTGTTCTTTATAGTTTTTTTTTTCATTCCTAACCTACATGTGTGCTGATTTTACAACTTTGATGTAGGGATGCCATGCCGACATGCCATTGCAACAATAACTCACAAAGGAGGGAAGCCTGAGGACATGTGTCATGAGTGGCTGTCAATAGAAGCTTATAATAAGACATACCAGCATTTTATTGAACCAGTCCAAGGACCACAATATTGGGCCCAGACACAATATACGCACCCTGTCCCACCACATAAAAGGGTCCAAAGAGGAAGGCCAAAGAAAAATAGAAGGAGATCTGTAGATGAGGACAATGTCACAGGACATAAGCTAAAGAGGAAATTGGCTGAGTTTACATGTGGAAGGTGTGGCCAAACCAATCATAACATTAGAAGCTGTAAAAATAGTGGAGTTCCTGTTAGGCCAAAGAAATATGTTGCACCATCAACTTCAAATGAGGATGACCACCTATTATCTCAAGATGAACAAGCTTTGAATGAGGCTAAAGAAGCTGCTGCTCATGTTCAACAAGATCCGGTGGAGATTAATTTATCTCAGCCTCATTTGTCACAAGATAGTGACATGGAGTTGATGGTAAATATTTGTCACAACAAAGTAGTTTTATCTCAACCTAATTTGTTGCAGCACTCTATTTTTATATATTACAATTATTCATGTTTGGCATTTGCATGTAGGTCCCTGCAACTATTGTTCCACCAATAGCAAGGAATAAGCTAACCATAACAAGAGCCAAACAAAGGAAGGTTGCTGATAAAGATGATGCACTATAAAGAAAACTGAAGACCCATTTTTTGTTGCATTTTGAAAGTTGCTGAGTTAGAAGGTTGCTGATAAAGAAAACCGAAGAAGCATTTTTTGTTGCATTTTGATATTAGGATATGTAGTTGTATATTTTGAAAGCTTCACTGGCATGTGAAATGATGTAAACATTATGGCCTACTAAACAATTGCTTTTAACTACCATGCTTTGGGATGTCAAACATTATGTGAAATTGATTTAATGTCATGTTTCTTCTCTTTCTTTTATAAATTATACACTGTGTTGGATTTGGAGTTGGAGTAGTACCACCTAGTTTAGTGCTACTTCAATAACTTCAAAAAGTTATACAACAACAAATTATATTTAATAAACTGCAAATTTCAGCAACAAATTTCACCAACAAATTATATTTAATTGAAATGGGTAATTGACAGTAGCAACAAATTACTTCCTACTACAAATTCTTCAGCAAAACAACAATTACAATATCAGCCACTACCATATCAGCCACTTCCTACTACAAAAGTTGCTATTACAAAAGTTGCTATTACAAAAGCAAAACAACAATTACAATATCAGCCACTTCCTACTACAAAAGCTGTTATTACACATTTTACCTAAAATACATTCCCCCTAAAACTAACATTACAATTAAAAATGAAAAACCTAGCAACACAATGTTTGTTAAATTTCTCATTTTCTTCTGCAAAGCTTCAATTTGTAGCCTCAAATCAGCCATTACCATTGTTTCTCTTGAGACAGAAGACGAATTAGAAAGTTGGTTTTCTTCTTCAACCCATTGAAAAAATTGACAGTTATCTGGGTCTATTTGGGGTAATGCACAAGTATAGAATAACCTTCCTGGGTTCCTCCTTGTTCTTGCAGTTCGAATAGCTGCACGTCTTCCATGGTGGCATTGCCGAATGAAACTACCAGAAAATGCACAACAACTGCCACTTGCAGACATGGAGAAATCAAGTGAACAAGCAACAGCGACTAAGCCTCAAAGTAGAAGAAGAAGAAGCGACTCAGCGTGGGAAACCAGCAGCTTCGTAAACCCTAATTTATTTGGGGAAGAAGAAGAAGCAACCTTGCGTGAGAGAGAATTTATACATGCAGACCTCAGTGCCACATTGGACAGTCTACGTGGCACTGAATTGCCACCTATACACCTCACTAACGCCGTCACCTGAGAATTTAACGACATGGACTATTTTGCAAAACTTATGTAAAGTTAGGGACTATTATGAATTAAAATTTAAGTCAGGGACTAATATGCAAACTGGTTACAATCTCAGGGACTAAATTGCCTATTCACTCAAAGAGAAAAATGAGAAGACGTAGAGAGGGGCAGATAGAAAAGGGAGAGGTAGAGATGAGAGAGGAGGGTGAAAAGGAGGGATGAGAGGGGGAGAGGGAGAATGGTTTTTAATTTTAAATGCATGGGTGCGAAGAGACTAAAGTATTTTGGTATTATTACAAAAGATAAAAACTGGTCTAGATAGAAAATGGAGGTGCGAAAAGAAACCTTGTAAAAATATGTAAAGCACACAAACACCTTTTTCGGCCACGGAATGTAAAGGGAGGCGGTGATGCAAAAGTAAGTGAACACTTATAGTAGTTACCAAGGTTTACTACCATTTTGATTGTTAAAGGTTTTCGTATTTTTACTTTTAATCCATCAACTTTTTTACCTATCAAAGTTTTTGAACTTTTTCTTCATCACCATTGTAATTCATCACTTCGTATTGTCAAGTAACAACAGTAACAACATTAATTTATGAAGTTGGTTATCCAGAAACTTGCCATATCAAGTCTAATAGGATAGTCACCAGGGATTTTTTTTTAAAAGTGTATATTTAATCCTTCATCAACTAATTTAGTGTCATCATTTGTTCTAGACAGGTGAAAGATTAAAAAATATGTGGTTATGTCATTAGATTCATAGATTATATAGAAAGTCATTCAATAGTCAGAATTATTATTATATCATCAATTAAAGTTATTACTTAAAAGTAAGAACTAAAAATGGTCATGAAAAAATGTTTAGAAACTTTAGCCGATCAAAATTTTGATTAGAAACTAAAAACATAAAATAAAATAAAATAAAAGACAAAAACAAATAAACGTTGGCTTTTGCCTAAGAACATTTAAAGTGTGTCGCAACGTGCCCTTTTGCGGGCGAGCGAAGACGAGGCTCACGGGTGCGCTTTCCAAAGGAGGAAAGATGCGCGGAGTCGCCACCAACGTTTATTTGTGGAAAACGTCAGAAAAACTGAAGGAAACCGGTCGAAATGAAAATTCTAAGTTCGGGAGTTGTATTTACGTTTGAGGAAGGTATTAGCACCTCTCACGTTTGTCTCAAAGGACAACAACCTATTTTTTAGAATTGTGGAATTGTGTTATCTTAACTTTTATTTCTTTTTATTTTTTGAGGTCGACAAAAGCGGGACTCTTGCTCCTACGTACCCTTCATCGAAGAGGAAATCAGACCTACGTAGTTCTTCTTTATGCGTGAATCAAGTGAT
Organism: Glycine soja; assembly: GCF_004193775.1. Lineage (NCBI taxonomy): Eukaryota > Viridiplantae > Streptophyta > Magnoliopsida > Fabales > Fabaceae > Glycine > Glycine soja. The sequence goes on along the minus strand of NC_041017.1, from coordinate 26,112,222 downwards.
TCTTTTTACTTGAAAGGTGATCATTTTAAGGCGTTGAACCTTAAAAATGATCCATTTTACTTGGTAAGAAACTGAAATGATAAACTTTCAAAATCCTATTTTTTGTGGACGAGCTTGACTAGGCGAGTTGATTTTAGCCTTAGTTTCACTTAGTTATTAGTCAATTCAATTAAGAATGAGAAATCCCAAAGAGAAAACGTCCGATTGATTTTTCGCTTTATTTTACTAAAAGGTATTTTTTTATTATTATATTATTATTTTACCTCTTTTTTGATTTCCAACGTGGTTACGGCACGACCGAACGGTCGGAATTCTCTTTAACAGAAATTAACGGATGATACAATTCAAATGATCGGTGGAAATTTATTTTATTTTTAGATTAGGCGAGAAACAACTTAAATAAATGACTGAAGCACGTCAAAAGGGGGTATAGAAAGCGAATGAAAACGAGAATAAAAATACATGGAAAAAAATGCGAACCACCACGGGTACATAGAATGAATTGAAAAGCTTGGTTAGAGGTACTTACCCGTTGAAGAACGAAGAACGGATGAAGAACGGTGAATAACGGAGGAAAAACCTTCACGGATTTGCTTACGGAAACATCTCGGAAGCGTTACGGAAGCACCTCGGCTTGGATTTTCTTCACGGAAACAATTTTTTTCACACAAAACAGCTGAAATACCTCACCAGGGGCATCCGGGATCCTTAGAACAACCCCCTTCAACCTATTTATAGGAAAAAGGGGGAGGAGGTTGCCGCCCAGCTCGCCTGGGCGAGCTGGGTTACTTCCTCCAGAAGCAATCCAGCTTCAAAAAACATTTCGGAAGGCCAATTCAAATTTTCAAAATTGCTATTTGCACCCCCCAATTTTGATAAGTTCACCCCCTTCTTTCGTAGTTTATGGAAAAGTTACGGAAGCCTTAAGGAAGCATATAGGACTTGATTTTCTTCTTTTTTTCTCTTCCCTCTCACCCTTATTAAGTTAAATATTCTTATTTAGGGTTATGAGAATTTTACGGAAGCATTACGGGTGTCCCAGAAGCCCCGGAATCCTATTTTTCAACAAAATGGGGGGTGTGGTGGCCACCTAGCTCGCCCAGGCGAGCTACGTTGCTTTAACCTTAAGCAAGGAATTTCCCAGAAACCTCTAGAAGGGCCCAGATTCAAAAATTACTATTTTGCACCCCCATTTTACTAAATACACCCCCTTTTACCTTTGTTTGGTAATTCTTTTCCGTAACATTACGAAACTTTACGAATTTTGTAACGATACTTATTTTCCTTCCGCAAGGTTACGAATCTTAGCGGATTATGTATTTACTCTTTTTTAGCTTTCGAAGAAGTTACGAAAACTCACGGATTGCGAAAAACACCTCCTTTCGATTTTCGTCACATTACGGAATTTTCACGGATCGCGTAAGCCTGCTTCCTTTTGATTTTCGGCACGTCTCGGGACTTCACATATTGTGCAACAAAGGGTGCCAAGTATCTCGAAGCGGCCAATCAAAGGTTGTATATCATCAAATAATAATCCCCGGACGAAATTAGGGTATGACAGTTGCCCCTCTTTACTTACCTCTCATCGGAGATAAGAGGAAAGCCAAGATAGGACACTGATTTCGTCCGTCCTGCCCTTTCTGTGATGACGACTCTCGTCTCTACTCCTTTTTTCTTCTGCACAAAACAAAATACAAACAACAACAAGAACAACGAATATAATATACATATACACATATTTGGCGAAGGAACCGATCCGGAAAATAACTGAAAAATATATTTCCCAGTCACCAGAGGCTCCGCGCTTGATAATAGAGGACACATGAACAACGTTAGGCAATGACATTCATGGGGCTCCGAAAAAAGTGGAGAATGGAGGATTGCACTAGAAGGTCCACACTTAGGCAATCATGAAGCATAGCTCCAAACTCGAAGGTGGAGGACACATGAACAGTGCTAGGCAATGACATTCATGGGGCTCCGAAAAAAGTGGAGAATGGAGGATTGCACTTGAGGGTCCACACTTAGGCAATCATGAAGCAAAGCTCCAAATTCGAAGGTAGAGGACACATGAACAACACTAGGCAATGACATTCATGGGGCTCCGAAAAAAGAGGAGAATGGAGGATTGCACTTGAGGGTCCACACTTAGACAATCATGAAGCATAGCTCCAAACTCGAAGGTGGAGGACACATGAACAGCGCTAAGCAATGACATTCATGGGGCTCCGAAAAAAAAAAGGGAGAATGGAGGATTGCACTTGAGGGTCCACACTTAGGCAATCATGAAGCATAGCTCCAAACTCGACGGTGGAGGACACATGAACAGCGCTAGGCAATGACATTCATAGGGCTCCGAAAAAAAAAAAGGGAGAATGGAGGATTGCACTTGAGGGTCCACACTTAGGAAATCATGAAGCATAGCTCCAAACTCGACGGTGGAGGACACATGAACAACGATAGGCAATGACATTCATGGGGCTCCGAAAAAAGGGGAGAATGGAGGATTGCACTTGAGGGTCCAAACTTAGGCAATCATGAAGCATAGCTCCAAACTCGAAGGTGGAGGACACATGAACAGCGCTAGGCAATGACATTCATGGGGCTCCGAAAAAAAAAGGGGAGAATGGAGGATTGCACTTGAGGGTCCACACTTAGGCAATCATGAAGCATAGCTCGAAACTCGAAGGTGGAGGACACATGAACAGTGCTAGGCAATGACATTCATGGAGCTCCGAAAAAAAAAGGGAGAATGGAGGATTGCACTTGAGGGTCCACACTTAGGCAATCATGAAGCATAGCTCCAAACTCGAAGGTGGAGGACACATGAACAGCGCTAGGCAATGACATTCATGGGGCTCCGAAAAAAAAAGGGAGAATGGAGGATTGCACTTGAGGGTCCACACTTAGGCAATCATGAAGCATAGCTCCAAACTCGAAGGTGGAGGACACATGAACAACACTAAGCAATGACATTCATGGGGCTCCGAAAAAAGGGGAGAATGGACGATTGCACTTGAGGGTCCCCACTTAGGCAATCATGAAGCATAGCTCCAAACTCGAAGGTGGAGGACACATGAACAGTGCTAGGCAATGACATTAATGGTGCTCCGAAAAAAAGGGGAGAATGGAGGATTGCACTTGAGGGTCCACACTTAGGCAATCATGAAGCATAGCTCCAAACTCGACGGTGGAGGACACATGAACAACGATAGGCAATGGCATTCATGGGGCTCCGAAAAAAGGGGAGAATGGAGGATTGCACTTGAGGGTCCACACCTAGGCAATCATGAAGCATAGCTCCAAACTCGAAGGTGGAGGACACATGAACAGCGCTAGGCAATGACATTCATGGGGCTCCAAAAAAAAAAGGGGAGAATGGAGGATTGCACTTGAGGGTCCACACTTAGGCAATCATGAAGCATAGCTCCAAACACGAAGGTGGAGGACACATGAACAGCGCTAGGCAATGACATTCATGGGGCTCCGAAAAAAAAAGGGAGAATGGAGGATTGCACTTGAGGGTCCACACTTAGGCAATCATGAAGTATAGCTCCAAACTCGAAGGTGGAGGACACATGAATAGCGCTAAGCAATGACATTCATGGGGCTTCGAAAAAAAAAGGGAGAATGGAGGATTGCACTTGAGGGTCCACACTTAGGTAATCATGAAGCATAGCTCCAAACTCGACGTTGGAGGACACATGAACAGCGCTAGGCAATGACATTCATGGGGCTCCGAAAAAAGGGGAGAATGGACGATTGCACTTGAGGGTCCACACTTAGGCAATCATGAAGCATAGCTCTAAATTCGAAGGTGGAGGACACATGAACAGTGCTAGGCAATGACATTAATGGTGCTCCGAAAAAAAGGGGAGAATGGAGGATTGCACTTGAGGGTCCACACTTAGGCAATCATGAAGCATAGCTCCAAACTCGAAGGTGGAGAACACATGAACAGCACTAGGCAATGACATTCATGGGGCTCCGAAAAAAGAGGAGAATGGAGGATTGCACTTGAGGGTCCACACTTAGGCAATCATGAAGCATAGCTCCAAACTCGAAGGTGGAGGACACATGAACAACGCTAAGCAATGACATTCATGGGGCTCCGAAAAAAAAAAGGGAGAATGGAGGATTGCACTTGAGGGTCCACACTTAGGCAATCATGAAGCATAGCTCCAAACTCGACGGTGGAGGACACATGAACAGCGCTAGGCAATGACATTCATAGGGCTCCGAAAAAAAAAGGGAGAATGGAGGATTGCACTTGAGGGTCCACACTTAGGCAATCATGAAGCATAGCTCCAAACTCGACGGTGGAGGACACATGAACAACGATAGGCAATGACATTCATGGGGCTCCGAAAAAAGGGGAGAATGGAGGATTGCACTTGAGGGTCCACACTTAGGCAATCATGAAGCATAGCTCCAAACTCGAAGGTGGAGGACACATGAACAGTGCTAGGCAATGACATTCATGGGGCTCCGAAAAAAAAAGGGGAGAATGGAGGATTGCACTTGAGGGTCCACACTTAGGCAATCATGAAGCATAGCTCCAAACTCGAAGGTGGAGGACACTTGAACAGTGCTAGGCAATGACATTCATGGAGCTCCGAAAAAAAAGGGGAGAATGGAGGATTGCACTTGAGGGTCCACACTTAGGCAATCATGAAGCATAGCTCCAAACTCGAAGGTGGAGGACACATGAACAGCGCTAGGCAATGACATTCATGGGGCTCCGAAAAAAAAGGGAGAATGGAGGATTGCACTTGAGGGTCCACACTTAGGCAATCATGAAGCATAGCTCCAAACTCGAAGGTGGAGGACACATGAACAGCGCTAGGAAATGACATTCATGGGGCTCCGAAAAAAGGGGAGAATGGAGGATTGCACTTGAGGGTCCACACTTAGGCAATCATGAAGCATAGCTCCAAACTCGACGGTGGAGGACACATGAACAGCGCTAGGCAATGACATTCATGGGGCTCCGAAAAAAAAAGGGAGAATGGAGGATTGCACTTGAGGGTCCACACTTAGGCAATCATGAAGCATAGCTCCAAACTCGAAGGTGGAGGACACATGAACAGCGCTAGGCAATGACATTCATGGGGCTCCGAAAAAAGGAGAGAATGGAGGATTGCACTTGAGGGTCCACACTTAGGCAATCATGAAGCATAGCTCCAAACTCGACGGTGGAGGACACATGAACAGCGCTTGGCAATGACATTCATAGGGCTCCGAAAAAAAAAAGGGAGAATGGAGGATTGTACTTGAGGGTCCACACTTAGGCAATCATGAAGCATAGCTCCAAACTCGAAGGTGGAGGACACATGAACAGCGCTTGGCAATGACATTCATGGGGCTCCGAAAAAAAGGGGAGAATGGAGGATTGCACTTGAGGGTCCACACTTAGGCAATCATGAAGCATAGCTCTAAATTCGAAGGTGGAGGACACATGAACAGTGCTAGGCAATGACATTAATGGTGCTCCGAAAAAAAGGGGAGAATGGAGGATTGCACTTGAGGGTCCACACTTAGGCAATCATGAAGCATAGCTCCAAACTCGAAGGTGGAGAACACATGAACAGCACTAGGCAATGACATTCATGGGGCTCCGAAAAAAGAGGAGAATGGAGGATTGCACTTGAGGGTCCACACTTAGGCAATCATGAAGCATAGCTCCAAACTCGAAGGTGGAGGACACATGAACAGCGCTAAGCAATGACATTCATGGGGCTCCGAAAAAAAAAAGGGAGAATGGAGGATTGCACTTGAGGGTCCACACTTAGGCAATCATGAAGCATAGCTCCAAACTCGACGGTGGAGGACACATGAACAGCGCTAGGCAATGACATTCATAGGGCTCCGAAAAAAAAAGGGAGAATGGAGGATTGCACTTAAGGGTCCACACTGAGGCAATCATGAAGCATAGCTCCAAACTCGACGGTGGAGGACACATGAACAACGATAGGCAATGACATTCATGGGGCTCCGAAAAAAAAGGGGAGAATGGAGGATTGCACTTGAGGGTCCACACTTAGGCAATCATGAAGCATAGCTCCAAACTCGAAGGTGGAGGACACATGAACAGCGCTAGGCAATGACATTCATGGGGCTCCGAAAAAAAAAGGGAGAATGGAGGATTGCACTTGAGGGTCCACACTTAGGCAATCATGAAGCATAGCTCCAAACTCGAAGGTGGAGGACACATGAACAGCGCTAGGCAATGACATTCATGGGGCTCCGAAAAAAGGGGAGAATGGAGGATTGCACTTGAGGGTCCACACTTAGGCAATCATGAAGCATAGCTCCAAACTCGACGGTGGAGGACACATGAACAGCGCTAGGCAATGACATTCATAGGGCTCCGAAAAAAAAAAGGGAGAATGGAGGATTGTACTTGAGGGTCCACACTTAGGCAATCATGAAGCATAGCTCCAAACTCGAAGGTGGAGGACACATGAACAGCGCTTGGCAATGACATTCATGGGGCTCCGAAAAAAAAAAGGGGAGAATGGAGGATTGCACTTGAGGGTCCACACTTAGGCAATCATGAAGCATAGCTCCAAACTCGAAGGTGGAGGATACATGAACAGCGCTAGGCAATGACATTCATGGGGCTCCGAAAAAAAAAGGGAGAATGGAGGATTGCACTTGAGTGTCCACACTTAGGCAATCATGAAGCATATCTCCAAACTCGAAGGTGGAGGACACATGAACAGTGCTAGGCAATGACATTCATGGGGCTCCGAAAAAAGGGGAGAATGGAGGATTGCACTTGAGGGTCCACACTTAGGCAATCATGAAGCATAGCTCCAAACTCGAAGCTGGAGGACACATGAACTACGCTAGGCAATGGCATTCATGGGTCTCCGAAAAAAGGGGAGAATGGAGGATTGCACTTGAGGGTCCACACTTAGGCAATCATGAAGCATAGCTCCAAACTCGAAGGTGGAGGACACATGAACAGCGCTAGGCAATGACATTCATGGGGCTCCGAAAAAAGTGGTTGGCAAGACCGAACGGTCCACCGGGTTTTTCCACCTGAAAGGCAAACATGCTTTTTGCAAAGAAAAATAAATCATTCGCGAGGGCACCATATCTTAGAGAAATAATATACTTGTGCCAAGGGTAATCTTCTTTGTAACCGAGAATTAAGGGCAGGATGTCAACTTTTTGCTTTTAAATGAACATGCAGGGGAAACATCGGGCTAAGCTGAAAATAAATCACTCATAGTGTATAAAACTCACAAGGCAAGTGCTTTATCCTATTCCCAAACCATAACTGCACCATGACTCTATTTTGCACACGACTTCTTATCGAATCAAAGATCAAACGTACGATCACAGACCAATAGGATTTTCTCGAGGGTAGTGTTTTTGGAGAGGAAGCTGGGTGTTTCGGTCTTTTCCTCTTTGTTCAAGTGGGGTGGGATATCGCCGGTCGAGAACAACCTTGAATGGCAATCTGAAGGGAAGAGACACCAAAAATGGGTTTTCCTTTGCCGGCAGTCACTTACCTTGCCGAAAATTTATCTGGTCTGAAGATCTTCTGTTTTCTTTCTTTCATAGATCGAGAATTACTTCTTTTCCATTTTTACTTCCTTTCGATCTTTGATCGGGAATCCTTCCTTTTCTTTCTTTTGTTCTTTTATTTATTTTCATTTTTTCGCTTTTTCTTTCTTTCCATTTCTTCCTTTTCTTTCTTTTCACTTCTCCTTCCCCATCCCTTTCTTTGGGAAATCGGGTTTTTGCATTCTATTCGCTCTCCCTTGAGGAGATTCCGCTGTCCCTTGCTTCGGGGAAGGAATGAGGATTCTTTTTTGTAGGCCAAGGTTCAAAAAGTCTAAAGTTGTGTTTCAATGGGGTCTTTTATCGTGGGAACCCAATCTTGATATCTGGGGCGAAACAAATTTGGGTGTCAAGGTGTCGATTTCGGGCCGAACTTCCATATTATTCCATAAGGCACGCGTGACAATGATGATTTGAAAACAACGTGCAAAATTAGTCATGGCTACAACCAGGTGGGCACTCAAGCATCCCGTTTATGGCATTGTGATACTACGGTTGGGAATTTACACAAACAGACCCAATGTTTCCAAATTATGTTCTTTCATCAGTTCAATGAATTCATCCATTCTTATCTCGGTTTATTCCGGAAAATAAACTCTTAGCATCAGTCCCTTGTTTCTAGAAGATACGTTTGCTCTTTACGAATGATTTATACTTCTTAACTATAACATGTCGACCTTCGCGGTCTTTCTTTCTTTTTCCTTTTTGTTTCATTTTTATATATTCACAAAATTATACACCTGTGGTCCTTTATGAAGAAATTTTCTTTTATATATCTACACTCTTATACATGACAAACTTTTTCTGTACACGCATTGGAACTCTTTCTCTTTACGTCACACGGTCTATATACAAACCCTATTTACATTCAAAGATCTTTTTCGTTTTTCTCCAACGCATACCTATGGCTCATACAAAAGTTTCTTTATATACATTCGTTGCTCACACACACAAGAATTTCTCTCCACGCATCACTTACACACACAAAAACCTTCTATACACATTTTCCTTTTACATACATGTATATATACAAAAACATTTTTTCTTTTCCTTTATATATGTAGACATTTTATTCACAACACTTCTTTCCTTTTTTATCATGATTTTGGTTCATTTTATTTTTAGGACGACGTTCCTAAATGGAAAACTCCACACGACTCCGGAATTTCAAAAAACACTATTGACAACAACAAAGTAAATACTAACGTAACAGTTCAAACGACATGTATGCACAAAACAAAAGTCAATCAAAACGAAACAAACGTTAGTCCCTCAGTTAAACAAAAGATAGCATACAAATGATAAATGATGGAACATACGAATTTAGGGATCCCACGGTCATGTGGCTCCGCATGCCACCGGGCTCTTGGGTCACGGTAACAAAAAGTGGGGTGGTCGAAAAAAGCAGGGCTTTTGCTCCTACGTATCCTCAATTTGTGATGAGGAACTCAGACCTACGTAGTTCTTGACAACTGTGAGTCTAAAAATAGTCTCGGTGTTTTCTTCACCAAAATGCGAACATGCTTTAGTAAAGAGACAAAACTTCCAACTGATTAGAGCAACATATGCTTTTTGGATGAAAAACAATGTGTCTATCGGGGAAGGAGAGTATGCTGATGAAATTTTCTCATAACCGTAAATGAGATTTTGGATGTTAGCATTTCATTTCTAAACGACCATTCAGAGGAAACACTGGGTCCAACAAAGATAGGAAAAAATCACTCAAAGTGTATCAATCTCACACAGGTAAGTGTTTTATCCTAATTCCGAACCAGGTAACAGCTACCCCAGTAAGACTTTCTTGGAAGGAATGTATCAGCAATTCCTCATTTTTTGCGTATGCCCCCATCTTCCGACAATACATCTTTAGATGGTTCTTGGGGCAAGTAGTCCCCTTGTACTTGTGAAAGTCCAGCACCTTGAACTTGGGAGGGGTGATGATATTGGGTATTAGGAATAACTCTTCTAGGTTAGCAAAGGCATAATCTTCACCTCTTTCAATGGCCCTGAGCCTTTCCTCTAGATGATCCAACTTTCCCATTTCTGCTATAGCATGAGGGTTTTTACTTGTTGTGGAATGCAAGAGGTGTAGTTGTGGGTGATACTGAGGACCTTCCAAAGGGTTTTGTAGGGGTATACCACCAACTGCTTGCCCTTCCGTGGCATATCCGAGGCAAGGCTCGAAGTCGGCTATATTGTGGTGGGGAATTTCATGTGTCTCCCCCACGGTTTAAGAGACATGTGCATGATCAGTTTGAGGTTGTTGGCTCTCAATGGGTATATGAGTGGAATTATTGACATTCTTATTGGGAGTGTATGCCACATTGGGTGGTGTATAGTTGAGAGGCAAGCCATATGGCGGGAAGGCGTGCTCGTTTTGAATTTGCACATCATGGGGGCCGCCCGTACTTCCCAAATCTTGCCTACCATAGCTGAGGTTGGATGATTCATTTGGTTGAGGTCAAATGGGGGCATCGGGTTCACCTTAGCAACAGTGCTGGTAGAGGCAATTATAACCGCATTGGCTTCCATTATCTTCTTCATGCTCATCATGGCCTCCATCATTGTGGCCATTTTCTCTTTCATGGCCTCCATGTCGGCCTTCACCTTCTCTTGCACCTCCTCTGCTTTACCCATTACTCTAGCTCTAGCACAAGTTCAGTAAGGGCACCGTAAAACGGGTTCTTTTCTTTTTTATAACAATGATTAAGTTCTTTCTCTTTCTTTTTTTTTTTAAGGAAAGAATGCAATGAACAATGCAACCAATAAAAAGCATGGATGTATGTGAATGATGCACAGTTGAAGTATTATGAATTTTTACACAGGATATGGGGTTGAATCAATTTAGATTTTCAACTTGGTCCATGACATCTTCGTCAAGGTGAAACTGGAAGTAATAGGGACATCGACAGCCCTAAATGTGTTTGGCAGTAGACGAAGCAGCGATGTAACACGATCCATCTTTTGCCCCAATTTTTTGCAAGATGGTTACTTCCATACTTCAACTTGACTCGATGAACCTTTTCGTAAAAGCGCGAGCTTGGTTCAACCCCATAATCCAGGGAATGGCAATTTTGATCGCCAATACTTCAACAACATTTCATAAGGATGAAAGACTCGAGAATACGCATGCAGTGCATGGAAAATGTAATTATGAGATGGAGATGCCCGAAGAAACATCCTTTCTTAGTTAACCATGCATTAGGTACCATGTTCAATCATTTTGTTTTTAAGTGAAATGGGTTTATGATCCCAACACGGTTGGCTCATGGTACCGAATATATGCAACTAAGAATGCAGCGTGAATTTTCGCGCTTTCTTTTCTTGTTTTTGTCTTGCAGGGGAAAACGCAAGGGTCACGCATGAGCAAACATGAAAACAAGTAGTATGCAATTTGTAGATCAAAAAGTTTGTTGAACACATATGCATGATGACACAATGACTCATAAAATGTGACGCTGGAATATGATAACGAACAAATGTAGGAACGATATGTTCATTATGATGCCATGAAGAGATGCTTATGCGATGCATGATATGAATGCATTTACGGACACGAGATCCCAGAAAATCATCTCTCCTTACTGCGCATTTGGAAGCGCAGTGCCCCATGTGTGTAGTTAAGAAGACGATATAGATCTTTCGACTTCCCACGACAAAAGACGAGACCCACATACAATGCATGTGTGACGGCATGATGCAGATGCGCAAAAGCGCAACAGGGGGATGCACAGAGTACGACAATATCCATAAATAATTACAAGCAAAGGCGTACATGACATTTAGGACTACATGCATGGCAGTGTTTAAAACGGTACGCAGCGTGTTTGCTCCGTGCCCTTATTTTAGGGACCTACAGGATAGTATCTAGGGGTCTCTAATAACTATTCCCAATGATTCATAACTCACACGGCTGTTTTCTAGAGGTATCATCACTCAAGATAATAATATTGTGGCGGTATGGAATACCAGCGACAACATATTATAAAGAGAGAAATCTCTAGACGAGGTTTCACTATTATCAAGCAAGTCGGAGACCTAGCATGATCATAGATTCACCTCCACTCCTTAAGTTCCCATGAACCCGGGTATAGGGTCCCTTTTTTACTCAAACCCGTGGGTGCTTAGTGAAAAAATGTGAAAAAAGACAGCAGTTATTACACTTTACACAGTTCAATAAATGCACACACGAAGTTTCACAATTCCACAATTCCTTAGAATAGGCCTAACTCACAAAAAATCCCCTGTGGAGTTGCCAACTGTCGCAACGTGCCCTTTTGCGGGCGAGCGAAGGCGAGGCTCACGGGTGCGCTTTCCAAAGGAGGAAAGATGCGCGGAGTCGCCACCAACGTTTATTTGTGGAAAACGTCGGAAGAATTGAAGGAAACCGGTCAAAATGAAAATTCTAAGTTCGGGAGTTGTATTTACGTTTGAGGAAGGTATTAGCACCTCTCACGTTTGTCTCAAAGGACAACAACCTATTTTTTAGAATTGTGGAATTGTGTTATCTTAACTTTTATTTCTTTTTATTTTTTGAGGTCGACAAAAGCGGGGCTCTTGCTCCTACGTACCCTCCATCGAAGAGGAAATCAGACCTACGTAGTTCTTCCTTATGCGTGAATCAAGTGATTCTTTTTACTTGAAAGGTGATCATTTTAAGGCGTTGGACCTTAAAAATGATCCATTTTACTTGGTAAGAAACTGAAATGATAAACTTTCAAAACCATATTTTTTGTGGACGAGCTTGACTAGGCGAGTTGATTTTAGCCTTAGTTTCACTTAGTTATTAGTCAATTCAATTAAGAATGAGAAATCCCAAAGAGAAAACGTCTGATTGATTTTTCGCTTTATTTTACTAAAAGGTATTTTTTTATTATTATATTATTATTTTACCTCTTTTTTTATTTCCAACGTGGTTACGGCACGACCGAACGGTCGGAATTCTCTTTAACAGAAATTAACGGATGATACAATTCAAATGATAGGTGGAAATTTATTTTATTTTTAGATTAGGCGAGAAACAACTTAAATAAATGACTGAAGCACGTCAAAAGGGGGTATAGAAAGCGAATGAAAACGAGAATAAAAATACATGAAACAAAATGTGGACCACCACGGGTACATAGAATGAATTGAAAAGCTCGGTTAGAGGTATTTACCCGTTGAAGAACGAAGAACGGATGAAGAACGGTGAATAACGGAGGAAAAACCTTCACGGATTTGCTTACGGAAACATCTCGGAAGCGTTACGGAAGCACCTCGGCTTGGATTTTCTTCACGAAAACAATTTTTTTCACCCAAAACAGCTGAAATACCTCACCAGGGGCATCCGGGATCCTTAGAACAGCCCCCTTCAGCCTATTTATAGGAAAAAGGGGGAGGAGGATGCCGCCCAGCTCGCCCAGGCAATGGGTTGCTTCCAGAAGCAATCCAGCTTCAAAAAAATTTCTGGAAGGCCAATTCAAATTTTTGAAATTGTTATTTGCACCCCCCCAATTTTGATAAGTTCACACCCCTTCTTTCGTAATTTATGGAAAAGTTACGGAAGCCTTACGGAAGCATATAGGACTTGATTTTCTTCTTTTTTTCTCTTCACTCTCACCCTTATTAAGTTAAATATTCTTATTTAGGGTTATGGGAATTTTACGGAAGCATTACGGGTGTCCCGGAAGCCCCGGAATCCTATTTTTCAACAAAATGGGGGGTGTGGTGGCCACCTAGCTCGCCCAGGTGAGCTAGGTTGCTTCAACCTTAAGCAAGAAATTGCCAAGAAACCTCTAGAAGGGCCCAGATTCAAAAATTACTATTTGCACCCCCATTTTACTAAATACACCCCCTTTTACCTTTTTTTGGTAATTCTTTTTCCGTAACGTTACGAAACTTTACGAATTTCGTAACGATACTTATTTTCCTTCCGCAAGGTTACGAATCTTAACGGATTATGTATTTACTCTTTTTTAGCTTTCGAAGAAGTTACGAAAACTCACGAATTGCGAAAAACACCTCCTTTCGATTTCCGTCACATTACGGAATTTTCACGGATCGCGTAAGCCTGCTTCCTTTTGATTTTCGGCATGTCTCGGGACTTCACATATTGTACAACAAAGGGTGCCAAGTATCTCGAAGCGGGCAATCAAAGGTTGTATATCATCAAATAATAATCCCCGGACGAAATTAGGGTATGACAAAGTGTACTCAAGAAACCTTAAAATAAGGAAATATTTTACCAATCTATAAATAGTTTTGTCAAATCATCTCTTAAGAAACCTACTCAATTTAGATTATATCAACCTCTTATATGTTATTCATTAATTCTATTTGTAATTATTTATATGCATCATTAAACATTTTCACATTTCAAATACAACAACTAAACCATTTGTATGTTTGTTAGTAGTCAAATTTGTTTAGTCTTTTTGGTTTGGTTATTTTAAACTAATGTATTTTGATATTACTTAATTACATGAATGTTTAGTTTGTTAATGTTGTATCAAAGGTTTGTAATGAAATAAGGAATTGATAATGTTTTTTATTCTATAGCATTTTTACATAAGTGTTACTTTCAAGTCAAAATATAGTAGGGGTCTATTTGGATAAATTTCTCTATAACCATCTATAAGACAAAAAATAAGAAAAAAATAAAAGGAAAAAGTTTTTCTATAAGTTAATTTGTATAAACTTTATCATATTAACTTTCCAAAAGCTTATTTTGAACTTATGCATAAGGTCATTTGTTGGGGAGATTCGAGGGGTACACCTGTGGACCACGAACCACCACATAAAGAGACCTGACATCACACTCTAACCCAAAACCTTAAGGCTCAAGTTTATGGGTCTTCTCCTCACTTATATGGTGCTCAACCTTTCCACTTCTACCCAATATGGGACTTCACCTCACACTTGTACTCCTACACATCCCCCCCTCAAGTGTGAGTCTCTTCCACATGGTAGCCTCCCCCTTGAGGGGAAGTCATCCACGAGTATAGCCATTACTTGCACCCTCGCTCCATCTGCGGGACACGCTGCTTGAACACACCGCCAGGAAGACTTTCGATACAAGGGATCCCCAAGGCTAGGATCCATCGCCGCCATCTTACTCGTTTGAACCAGTCACCAAGTCGAACCATCGACTCTGATACCAGTTGTTAGTATAGAACAATAAAAAGAAGAGAAAGGAATAAATGGAAGAGAGAAAAGGCACATAGTTTTAACGTGGTTCAACACACAATGTATGTGCCTACGTCCACGACTACACTAAGAGAACTTTTTCTTACTTGCACATTTAAAAGCTTACAAGGTGTCTCTATATATAACATTAATGAGACACAAGTTTTTACAAACCAAGCGATGTGGGACTAAGACTACAAAACTCTAACAATCCAAGCGATCTGGGACTAAGACCACAAAACTCTAACAATTCTCCCACTTGGGATCTAAGTTCCAAACTCTAACAGCTCCTTGTACAAAACTCTAACAATTCTCCCACTTGGGATCTAAGTTCCAAACTCTAACAGCTCCTTGTAAGCAATGAGTTCATTGACTCTTTACCTAGTGTAGTGCTTTCATCTTCAATTATCCTTGAAGGCCAACTGAGGCAATGCAAAGCCTCAACTTGTCAGTTGTAACAACTTTAGTCAACATATCTGTTGGATTCTCTGATCCTAAGATCTTCAACAAAGATAAGTCTTCATCATTTATCAACTCCCTGATAAAATGGTATCTTAATTGAATATGATTGCATCTAGAATGGAAGACTGGATTCTTAGCAAGACTTATAGCACTTTGATTGTCACTAAACATTGAAGCATTATCTTGTTCTTTTCCTAATTCGTTGAGAAAATTCTTTAGCCAAATCATCTCTTTAGCTGCTTATGAGATAGCTATGTACTCGGCTTCAGTGGTTGAGAGAGCAACTCTATTTTGAAGTTTAGACTTCCAACTCACAATAGTACCTCCCAAAGTAAAAATGTAGCCTATGGTGCTTTTCTTGGTATCAAAATCTCCTCCCAAGTCTGCATCTGAAAATTCCTGTAAAGTGAGATTGTTTTTTCTGAAGCACAAACACATCTCTGAAGTACCCTTCAGATATCTAAGTATCCACTTTACGCCTTCCTAATGCTCCTTTGCTGGATTTGATAGGAACCTATTGACAACTCCCACTGCATGTGCTATGTCAGGTCTGGTACACACCATAGCATACATCAAACTCCTGGCTACTGATGCATATGGTACTCATGACATGTAACTTTTTTCTTCATCTGTTTGCAAAGATTGCTTCTTTGAAAACTTCAAAATGAGATCCCAAAGGGGTATTCCTGGTCTTAGAATCTTCAAGGTAAAACCTGTCAAGAAACTTGTGTATATATTTCTCTTGAGACAACTTCAAAATTCCTTCTGATCTATTTCTAAGAATTCTCATACCAAGGATTTGTTTAGCTAGACCAAGATCTTTCATTTCAAAGTTTTCTACTAACTGCTGCTTCAACCTGTTAATTTTTGTCATACTAGATCATGCAATCAACATGTCATCAACATATACGACAAGGATAACATAACTATTAGTATATTTCTTAACGTAGGAGCAATGGTCCATGTCACATCTATTGAATCCTGAGTTGCTCATAAACTCATTAAACTTCTTGTACCACTACCTCAGTGCTTGTTTCAAGCCATATAAACTTTTATGAAGCTTGCACACAAGATTCTCCTTGCCTGGCACTTCAAAACCTTCTGGTTGGGTCATATAGACGTCTTCCTCTAAATCCCCATGCAAGAATGCAGTTTTAACATCTAACTGCTCCAAGTAAAGATTCTTTGCAGCTATAATACTCAGAATAACTCTAATGGTAGTCATCTTTACAACTGGAGAGAAGATCTCTGTGAAATTAATTCCTTGTTTCTGCTGAAACCCTTTCACCACAAGTCTCGCCTGATATCTTCTTCTATCATCAGGTTCTTCCTTTAGCCTATAGACCCACCTATTTTGTAACACTTTCTTTCCTTCTGGCAATTTAGTTAAAGACCACGTCTTATTCTTATGAAGGGATGTCATCTCATCTTTCATTGCTAGGTCCCACTCAATAGAGTCATTCCCCTGTTTAGCCTCACTGAAACATTTTGGCTCATCAGCATCAGTTAACAACAAATAATGGAATGAAGGGGAATACCTATCTGGTGGTACTGAAATTCTGCTAGATTTTCTTGGAGGAGTTGATGGTTATGGATCTGATTCAACCTCTACGCTTGTACTCTAGTTTCTGTTGGCTACATCACTTTCTGAAATTTCTTCAAGTGTTGCTTTCTCAAAAAAAAATTGATAGTTTACCTACACATGTAGATTCTGCAAAACATTTGTTCTTATAAAATAAGTTCTCATTAAAACTAACAGTCCTGCTTCTGATAACTTTCTTGGTTTGGTCATCCCAAAACCTATAGCCATGCATGTCAGATCCATAACCGATAAAATAACACTTCCTCGCCTTCGGATCCAATTTATCTCTACTATTAGAGTTTGTCAGTATATATGAAACACAACCAAAAATTCTCAAATGTGAAAGTTTTACCTCCTTTTCAGACCATACTTCTTCGAGCAACTGATAATTCAAAGGAACTAATGGTCCTTTATTGATGAGATATGTTGTTGTGTTTATTGCTTCTGCCTAGAATGTTTTAGGCAAGCCAGATTGGATCCGCATACACGTCACTCTCTTGTTCAAGGTTCTATTCATCCTTTCTACAACACCATTTTGCGCATGTCTGATTTCAGACTTTTAACCTTTAGACCTGTTTGATTTTCAACTTCTATTTTCCACCTTTTAAACACAGAAAACACATCAGATTTATTTTTAAGAAAATAAACCCATACATTTTTGGTAGAGTCGTCGATAAAGGTGACATAATAGCGTGAATTTCCAACAGATTTCACTAGGGTTGGCCTCCAAACATCTGTGTGCACCAATTCTAGCCTTTCAACTTTAGGAGTCTTCCCTACCCTTGAGAAGCTGACCTTTTTCTGCTTTCCAAGGATACAATGTTCACAAACACCAACATCAACATGCTTCAGGCTTGATAGCTTACCCTTTGTTGCCGTAAGCTTCATTCCTTTTTCACTCATGTGTCCAAGTCTTTGATGCCACATGGTTGAATTATTGACAGCCTCAGTAACTGCTACCATATCCTAATCTGCAATCATGTAAAGAGATCCTCGCTTCTTTCCACGAGCCACAACGAGATTGCCTTTTGTTACCTTCCAAGCTCCATCTCCAAAAGTGGTGTGATGCCCCTCATCATCCAACTGCCCTATAGATATTAAATTTCTCTTTAAGGTGGGAATATGTCTGACATTGTGCAATGTCCATGGGAATCCACTGGAGGTCTTGATGTTGATATCACCTCTTCTGACAATGTCAAGAGATTTTCCATCTGCAAGGTAAACTTTCCCAAATCTTCCAGAAATATAGTTAGAAAATAAATCTTTAAAGGGAGTAGTGTGGAACGACGCACTTGAGTCCATGATCCATGAATCAACTGGATTATCCAAACTGCAAATTAATGCATCATCAAGTTCATCAGTTGCTGCATTTGTGGATTCATCATCATCATGCTTCTTATTTTCGTGCGACTTGTTCTTCTTTGGTGCCTTGCACTGATTGCTAAAGTGACCTCTCTTGTCACAATTCCAGCAAGTAATGTCACTTTGAAATTTTATTTGACCTTTCCCTCTTGACTTTGACCTGCCTTGACCATTCTGACCCTTCTGGGTAGTCCTTCCCCTGCCTTCAGTATTCAATGCTGAATTGGAAACATGACTGGAAGATTCTCCTAAATCTTTCTTGCGAACATCTTCGCTTAAGATCAAGTCACGGATGTCACTAAGCTTTAATGTGTTCTCCCTTGTAGAACTACTAACTGCAGTAATAGTTGCAGCCCAACTATCCGGTAGCGATGACAATAGAATCAATGCCTTCACCTCATCCTCAAATTTAATCTGCACTGATTCCAACTGGGCAAGAATAGTAGCAATTGCTTACCATGATATTGTTATTTTGAACCCCTCCAAGATAATAATCTCCCGGCAAAATAATGTATAATAAACCAATAATAAGAAGCAATGAGAAATGCATTTGTCCCCTAGGTCCTTATTTGAAAAACCTAGTGTATTTTTTCCATGCAGCACATGTTTTTAAGCACATTAATTGAAATCCAAATTACATTCTTTTATATTTAAAAAAATGGTATCAAATTTAAATTAAAAAAAATCAAAACAAAAACTAAATACTTATGTCTATTCAACCTCTATAAATATATACATAACCCTAACTACAATTCATTTTGTGTCTGTATCTATAATTAAAAGTAAACCTAACATCCATAATTATAGCCAATAGAAAAACTATATCTATAGCCTATACCTAATGAAAGGTAAGGTAACTAAATGGTAAAAGTTAACATTCTCAACTAGTAAGTATAGTATAATACAAATATCCAAATAAAAAAACAGGCAGATTTTTGTACATCAAGCAACCCAGCAGCCGAATCCAAATGAGTGAGAGTTTGTAACATAATCTAGTAAAATTAATGTATTAATCATAATTCCATTACCAAATGGTTGCACAAGTTGTTGAGATATGCTAGAGACAGGAACACTCCAAAACCAGATAAGCAGAATTAAATATGTTGAAAGTTGAAATCTGCATCACACAACCATATCAATCGGCCTCTGCAAAAAAAAAAAAAAAAAAAAAAAGTAAACCTAAAAACAAATATTCGACCAGGAAATACCTTTGAGATGAGCAGAACTTTTGAATACAAATCATTATCCATGTCATGTAAACTTTGACCTGAATGTTAGTTAAAACTATAATTTTTTTTATAAATGCTAGATTTGTTAAATAGAATTGGCAGATAAAATAGAATAATGCTACTTTCACCATAACCTCGGCACAAATAATACATAAATTCTGATGTGACTACATCTAATTCTACCTATCCAACTTAAAAAGATCTAATTCAGAAGCAGTCTCTCCAACCATTAGGAATCTGTTTTGCAATGGATTAAGTAACACTTGCAATATTTTGATAAACAATTATAGTCTCTATGTTGCATTTGTACAGATATCAGATTTATCTTTATATTCATAAAAATTAGGTAAAATAAAAGCTATCTAAGAGTGGATGCATAATTGCCCCAACCAGAATCCTGTGTTCCATAATCCTTTATTTAGGGTAAAAGTCTGTTGCTTTAAGCAGTACAGTATTTGATACCATCATGCCAAGCACCATACTATTTGCATTCCAAAATGTTTAAATTTCATATATAGGCAATTAAACATCTCATGCAACATTTACGAAACTGACACAAGGGTGAACTTATGATTATAAAATAGGCTTAAATATGTTTGTTATCTCCAATAAATACCAGATTTTTATGTTTGCTTCCTAATAAATTTAGGTTTTGCATTGAGCCCCCAATAAAACAATTTTGTTTTTGGTTCTTTATATTTTATTTTTTTCCTTGATAAATTAACAATATTTTTGTTTGTTTGCTGATAAATTAGTGAATTTTGTTTTAGTCCTTGTTGGAAACTTGTCGTGACAATACAGAACAACTCGTGGATCTCCTTGGACCTAGATCTGGTCCTGGATCTCCATTATCTCTATTGGTAATGTTGGGTTCTTAGGTTGGAACCTTTCGTGAAGGCCCAAGACAAATGCTACTACATAATTGGCTGGCCTGATAAAACAGAAATGTCACCAAATTAGAAACACTTGATACTAAGTTTTTTGAAGAGGAGTATCAAGAATACCTTCGATTGAAGTTCAATAATCAAGCTCAATCATCTTTAGGCCCGAATACTTCAACAGCTTGCATTTCTCAGTTTGTGGATAGTGCTCCATGGGTAATTGATTCAAGTGCTTCAGATCATATTTTCGGTAATGACTCTCTCTATTCACCTCTATTTCTCCTCCAAAATTTCTTTATCTGATCGCCCTAGCAAATGACACCAAAGTCACATCTAAAGGAGTCAGAAAAGTCTCCATTTATTCTTCTTTAAACTTGGATCTAGTTCTTTTTGTTCCTAATTGTCCTTTCAACTTAGTTTCTCTTAGTCAATTGACAAAATCATTAAATTGTTCTGAAACATTTGATGCTGATTCCTTTGTTATACTGGAACGTGGTACAGGTCAGTTGATTGGCCTAGGACATGAATCCAGAGGCCCCTAATATCTTGAAACTAACCATCTATGTCTTGTTTTGCATCTCTGTCTCCTAAACTTTTCCATGATTGCATAGGTCATCCACATTTGTCAAAATTGAAGAAAATGGTTCCAAATCTTAGCAAGCTTCATGTAGTGTCAGTCGTGTCAATTAGGAAAACATGTTAGGTCCTCTTTTCCAAATAGAACTGAAACAAGCTGTAATTATGTTTTTTACACTATTCACTCTTATATTTGGGGTCCAAGCCGAGTCACATCTTTTGGTTTCAAGTATTCAGTTACCTTTATTGATGAATACTCTAGATGTACCTGGGTTTATTTAATGAAAGATCAATATGAACATTTACCTATATTCATGTCTTTCTTTAATGAAATCAAGACCCAGTTTGGAAAAGTAATTAAGATTCTTGGGAGTGATAATGCCAAAGAATATTTCTCCTCTAATCTCTCTTTGTTTTAACCACACAAGGCATTTTACATCAGTCCACATGTCCTCATACACCACAGCAAAAATAGTATGGCAGAGAGAAAAAATAAACACTTAGTTGAAACTGCATGTACCTTATTGCTTGGTGCAAATGTTCCTGTTCATCATTGGGGTGATGACATCTTTATCTCTTGAGAATACAAATCATTACTCAATTACATTACCAAATGAACCCTTATTTTATGTCTCTCCTCGTATTTTTGGTTGTACTTGTTTTGTTCATGATGTTTCTCTAGGTCAAGACAAGCTATCTGCAAGGGCCATTAAATGTGTTTTTCTTGACTACTGTCAACAAAAGGGGTATCGATGCTACTCACCAGACTAGAGGATACTACATGTCTGCAGATGTCACCTTTAAAGAAACTCCCTTTTTCTCTTCTTTAATGCAAGATTTCAATTTTGTCCAACAAGTTTTACATGTCCCATCACTTGATCCACTAATGTCTCTAGTTCATGAACTCCCTATATGGACCCAAGTCAAGCCACCTCTCCAACCAGCCTTTCCAGCCTTCTTCATCGCCTCACTCTACTCACCAATATGAGACACACACAGAGTTATCTAGTCCTATGTCACATGGAGAGTCCATTGCTTCCTGTCCGTCACCTTCAGATATACGTACAACAGTTCCAACTACCAGAAATTCTCATCCTATTTATATTTGTTTGAGTTATCACTAGTTATCTCCTTTTTACTTTTCCTTTGTTTCATCCATATCATCTCTCACCATTCCTAAAAATATCCATGAAGCACTTGATCGCCCTAGATGGCAACAAGCCATGATTGTTGAAATACAGGCTCTTGAAAGCAATGGCGCATGGGAACTAGTTCCCCTACCTCTTGGGAAGAAGACAGTTGGTTGTAGATGGGTGTATGCTATTAAGGTTGGGCCTAATAGTGAATTGATCACCTTAAGGCTCGATAGGTGGCAAAAGGATACACACAGATATATGGTCTTGATTATGGTGATACCTTTTCTCCAATGACCAAATTCACCACAGTCCATCTATTCCTTGCTATGGCTTCCATTCGCCATTGGCCTCTTCATCAATTGGATAATAAAAATGCTTTCTTACATGGTGACCTAGAAGGGATATACATGGAGCAAACCCCAGGGTTTGATGCTCAGGGGGAATGGGGTTAGTTTGTAAATTGTGCCGATCTCTCTATGGCCTCAAACAATCTCCACGAGCTTAGTTTGGGAAATTAAGTCAAATTGTATAGACTTTTGGATTGAAGCATAGTGAAGCAGATCATTCAGTTTTCTATTGTCACACAGGAAAGTCTATTTATCTAATTTTCTATGTTGATGACATAATTATTATAGGGAATGATGCTACTACAATTTATCGACTGAAAAAGCACCTATTTAGCCACTTACAGACAAATGACCTTGGGTGTCTAAAATACCTTCTTGGTATTGAGGTGACTCAATCAAACGGAGGCATTGTTATTTCTCAAAGAAAGTATGCTTTGAATATCTTGAAAGAAGCAGGCATGATTAAGTGTAGGCTTATTGACAGTCCCATTGACCCAAATCAAAAGTTGATGGCAGAATAGGGTGAACCCTTCAATGATCCTAAACGGTATAGGAGACTAGTTGGGAAACTCATTTATCTTACGATCACTAGACTTAACATCTCTTTTCCAGTTGGGGTAGTTAGTCAATTTATGAAGGCTCCTCACACTTGTGACACCCTACCCCACACATATATGTACTAATAATAAAAGAAATAATTAAAAAAAACTTAATTCAAGTTTTTAAAACATATTTAAATACAAGCCTTTCAAGAAGGTAACAGGCTCACATTCACCTTTATAACATCATCATAAAACTTTTCTAAATAAATAATAAATTCACTTTGGCTCAAACAAGGCCATCTATAAAACCCTATACCCTAATGTCACATCCTATCAGAGCGTTGTGTCCCGAGATCCTTCAGCACATGGTTCCTTAAAGCAATTCACCTAGTCATCTGCTTCCCCAAACACAAAGTTCAAGATCATCACAGGATCCAAACACAAACAACACATGGGGAGTGAGTTATCACATTCCTAACTAATAGAGAAACAAAGCAACTAGATATACATATCATATAAACCAAATAAAACTTAGTTACACGTAATTCACGTAATTCCACCACTTTGTCATTCAAAGTTCACTTTTCAATCATCAATCACATTACACAAGAATCACACGCTCTGATCAAGACATAATAACACATCAATTTCATAATAAACAATTAGCAAGCGCATGAGACAGTTATGCTAAGACTCAAGCCTATATGCAACGTGGTACCATGTCAGTGAAAAACCACCCTGGGGCGCTTAGGAGTACATAACAAGACACACCACACAATGGGTTTGTCAGGTCACTCTCACTAAGTAAGATCATAGGAAGACCAGTCAAGGTCACGATGTTTTGCGAGAATGCTCCAACCATATGGGATCAGCATAGGCTTAAAGGAGCACTCAAACCCGGTGACCGCCAAGGCCTACACTCCGAAGAGTCCGTCAGGGCCTCTCCCTCCTGATTCATGTTCAACCCCTAAAATCATTTTAGCACACAGACACTGCTCATGAATTATACAATACCCATGACCTCACACTCGTGTGTTAAACACGTACAACATATTTCGCTACAATTTAACACTGGTTCTTAAATAGGAAACCTACACTTTCTCTTTAACACTGGTTCCTAAATAGGAAACCTACACTTTCTCTTTAACACTGTGCATTTACACGACCTCACACTCATGTTTCAAACATGTTTAACACAATTGCGCTACAATTTAACATTGGTTCCTAACTAGGAACCTACACTTTCTCTTTAACACTGCGCATAAACACTGGTCGGGTTATTGTATAATTCATAGCTCACAATATAATTAATGTAACATCAAGTGTTAAACACATCCACTTATTCACAATCAAATATCATGTCCACACTTTAACATCACATCAACCATCTCATAACATTCCTAATGATATTCATAAGGTACAACACACACATGTTCATCAAATTTAACCATAATATTCTCAAACTCCAACACTTAATAATTTTTGGAATCATACTATAACACTCTACAATATTATTTACATAAATTATTAATATAAATAACTACCTCTATATATATAAGCTAACATACATCATATTGAATCACAAATATCAAAGTAAGCTTTCAATGCACAAATTCTAAATAATTATATGAACACTTTGGTCAATTTCAATTATGATATTAATTTTTTAAATTATATATAAAAACCTAAAAAAAGCAAGAAAAAGATAAAATACAAAATTAATATCTCTCTCTAAATTTTTCCTTACTTTATTTCATCAATTCATATTAATTGGAAAAATGCTCGATTTATAGGGTTCACGCTCAACACAATAGCATATCAATTTCACAACAATTGGTTTGTCAAACATATATAATTCACTGTAATTATTATAAGGATAAAATGAAAATTACAAAAACACCCCAAAACTCATTCCAATTGATATCTCTAAGGATCCCTACACATGTTCTCACTAATCCCCAATTGTGAATAACTCATCCCTTACCTCTGAGCGGACTCACGTGTCTTCAGCCAGCGATAACAGCATCTCTAGCGGTTCCCTGAGATTCCTTCAGTTATTCCTCCAACTGCTCTGATAGAATTTCCAAACGTCAGAGAGACGGAGAAGAGATTGAAACCTCCACTTGTACTGTCTTCATGCGATTCCTTTTTCTCCCTCCGCGAATATTATCTCGCAAATCCCAATGGTGGAAGTGTGCGCAGTTGAATTTCAAACAACATATCCAAATTTCATGAAAATCCAACGGTTAACGAAACTGGGATCATAGTTTTACCGAGACAATTTTGGGTTTCTGCGGGAAATTAAAAGGCTACAATGCGAATGGTTTTCCTATAAGCTCAGACATGATTTTGAAATTCCCAACGCTGAGAATTCTCGGAATTGGGTTGTGATCCTGGTGTTTAAATTTCACGACGATCTAATGGTGAATGAGTCCGAGATCTTCGTTTTTCTGAAACAGGTTTAGTGAGCTGTGGGAAAAAGAAAGGGTTTTGAGAGAAGAAGGGGAAAAACGAAAATGAGAGACAGAGGAAGCTGAGGAGTCAGTCTGAAAAACCTAGCATGTTGCTATTTATAGCTAGGGGCATTTATGACCTATTATTTACTCTATTTATTTATTTTTATTATTTTTACTAAAAAACTTTTTAAATTTATTTATGAAAAAAATGGGATGTTACAACACTGATCATTGGAATGTTGTAATTTGTATTCTTAAGTACATTAAAAGGGCTCCAAAACAGGGATTATTGTATGAAGGCAAGGGAACTAACCATGTTATTGGGTATTGTGATGCTGACTGGGCAAGCTCTCCTATAGACAGGCGCTCTACTACTGGATATTATGTATTCATAGGAGGAAATCTTATTTCTCGGAAGAGTAACAAACAAAATGTTGTTGTTCTATCTAGTGCAGAAGCTGAATATAGGAACATGACTTTAGCCACTTGTGAACTGATGTGGGTCAAACAACTCCAAGAACTTGAATTTTGTGAAGTTTAGCTGATGCAACTATATTGGGATGATCAGGCAGCACTTCATATTGCTTCTAATACAGTATTCTATGAAAGAACCAAACATAGAAATTGATAGCCACTTTGTTCGAGAAAAGTTGTTAACTAAGGAAATTAGTACTGAAAAAATTAGCTCTAATGATCAAATTGCAGATATTTAGACTAAGTCATTGGGGGGACCTAAGATTCAATTTTTATGTTCCAAGCTTGGTGCATATGATATATATGCTCTAGTTTGAGGGGGAATGTTAGAAGATAGGTTATTATATCCCTATTGTACTAGGCTACTATTCTTCTTTTTTATTTTTTGTATCTGCTCTATTCTGAGTTTTCTGTAAAAGCTTCCTTTGTAAGCTAAGTTTGATATATATATGAGAAGCTGATTGTTGAGAAAACACTTAAGCATTTCATCCAAAAATATCTCTCATTATATTCAAGTCCTCTTATCCGAACATTGCATAAGCCTAGTGGCAAAAAAATATTTGCAAATAATCACTTTCACTCTAAAGATAGTAAAAGAACCATTTTGTGAAAGTAGATCTTTATATGCTCCACTCTAAAAATACCTTTCATTACTATCAAAGTTCAATCATATTCAAATTCTTTTCCACTTAAGGGTGAGTTTTTATCCTTCTCTCTTTTTGTATGTACCATAGTTGTCAATAGCACACTATAGTGACTGTGGCCGCTGGTCACTATATGCACTGCATTGCACTTCACTGTAGCATCCATAGCAGCCATAATAGTAGCATTTCACAGCACTACAGTACTACTATACTAACAGTGTCCAAGATACTGAGAATGGCAACTAAAATATACATTAGATGGGCATTTTATGAAGGTGGTTTTTTGGATTTTGGGTAAAAGAAGGTTTCATCTTGTAGAAAACCCTTCCAAAGTTCATAACTAGCATGCTTCACTTGTCACCTGTCTTACCTTGTGAGTTGTGACTACTGCATGATCCCTATGTGACCCTACAGTGACCACATGGCAACCAAACTAGCAGCTTTTTTTCTTCTTGTTCAGTTTTTTTTTTCAGGTTTCTCTTGTAATCATATCCTCATTGTTCTCTTATTTATTGATTCCTGTTTTCTGTATTTGTGTCTCTCTACGTAGTTTTCCCCCCCTGTTTTCTCTTCTTCTCATTGTACTCTCTGTTCCATCACTCAATTTTAAATTTACAAAGTCAGTCTAGTCTACATTTACATAGAATGCAATATGTAACATGAGATGATTCGAGTAAATAACTCACACTTTGCTAGTTCTCTCTCCTTTGCAGCTGCCAGTCTCTTGAGTTTTGCGGCTTGTGCGAAGGTTGATGGCCTGAGAGGACAATGAAATGACTCATGTACTCTATCTCTCTCACAAACATAAACATATAATATTCAAAGTTTATATTAGATTTAAATGTAAGATATTTCTATTGCTCTTTAAACATTTTCATAATGCGTCTCATCTGGTCTGAAACCTTAATTAAAAACTGGAAGTAGACACAAAAACATAGAGAAAACAAAATACAAGTAATGAAAATAAATGGTGTTTCAGGCTTCACCAAATAATTTTATTCAAGATACAACTAAGAAGGTAAAAGAGTCCTTAGTTGATTGTTGTGTGGAATGACATTGATCATTAGGAGAGTGAGTTCCTTGACCTGAACATGAAAATTACATGTAATCTTTCAGTGTGTCAATAGAAAACATGTCATTATTGTTGAAATTATGGTTTTAAGGTGAAGGAGGAAGAGAGATAAAAGAGAATGAAATACTGAATTGACATTAAGTATTAACTAAGATGGATTACAATGTATTGATGTGTTGATAAGTTCAAAGACCTAGAGTACAAACCGTTGTTTATACTAATAATAATCCTAACTAATTAGGGAAGCAAATCATGATAAGGAAACATGATGACTAATTCTAAGATATCATGAGGAAATAAGAAAACTATTCCAAGACGATAAGCAAAGATATGTTGAGATATTTTCCTATATTCTAACAATTACCTACGTAATATATTTATAATCTTTTTAATGTATACCTAACCAAAAGTATAGAACAAATTTTTGATCGAGGGGGTGTGGCTACTAGCTTCCACCCCTTGTAAGGAGTAGTTGAGACAAAAATATGGAAGGATGTAATTGGTTCTAACCATAAATAGAAGGAAATAAAAACAATTGAATTTGGAATTCCAAGACACATTTCTTTTCATGGGAGGAGATAATGGCCAAAGCATGAGTCACTTACTGCGACAGTGAGCTTGCCTCCTTCAAAAGCTCTTTTATTTCTACACGCAACTTAGTTTCTTTTTCTTCATTAGATCCACTCTGAAGCAAAAGCATACAACTAAAAAACTTAATGTCATAATCAACAGTCAATATGTTAGAAAGGTAATGAACATTGAAAATTAAGGTAGAAACAGAGTGCAAAATCCCCGGGCACCATGCAAAGGGTCAATTTTGCCCATGAAAAGGCAACAATCTTTTGATGTATAGATTAATGACACTTGGCTCAAGTGTGCTTATCATTATCATAAGATTTGGTGACACAGCCAAATGATGAAATTATAAAACCATACATTTGGATGAAAGTAGTGAATTTAAATTGGAGTCCAAACAAACTTACCATTAATGCCCTTAGTCTAGAAACACAATAAAACATCCCCTAGCTATAGCTATATTGCATTCTGAAATTAAAGCAATCCTACAACAGCCTCAAACTATCCTACTGAAGGATTTACTTTCATGAAAGTTTTCTTCATTCTTGGACATAAGAAAACAAGTAGAAATTTCAAAATGAAAAAGTTCAAGACTAGATCACAAAAAGTCAAAAACTACATCACAATGAAGATGAATCTTGGTCTAATGTCAATTCATCCTACTCCACTGATGCGGCCAATAAGCAAATGCAGGACCAGAGTCGCTGTGGTCGTCCAAGAGTTTGGAGGGTATATGTAGAAAAGGGAAGGGGGCATGTGGCAGCCAGTCAGCAGAGCATACAGTTATGCACATTGAGGAATCTGTTACTAGGGAATGGATCAATGATAAAGGGGAGCATGGGAGAGATGCGGGTAACAGAGGGAATCAAGGGTATTTCAGCTATAAGCTTGGGGGTGGAGGTATTTTTGCTCCCCGTTTCTGGCACCTATCTATATTACTCAATTTCTGCACCTTCTGTGTGAGTGTTATGGTTTTGTACCATGCGCCATTATTTTGAGTTTTTCTGGTTTGGAGACCTATTATCCATTTACACTAAACAAGGTAAATCGCTAAATCCAAACATGGGAATTCAGAACCCAGTTACAAATCCTATCTATTTTTTCAAGGAAACAACTGCACAAAAGCAAGGAATTAGACAAGTTTTGAAAAGTGAAAACTATGTTCCCTAAATGTTCTGTTTAAAATACCAACAGCATATAAGCAAACTGTTTTCCAATTCCCTATTATAAATGTGAAATGGATGCCACATATCTTTACCATTTAAAGAAATTAGCATAAAAATCAAATAACCAAAGTTGAGTTCCAATTGAGCAAGGTGAGCCAAATAAAATATATCTCAAGACTCAAACCAATCATCCAAACAATATTAGAAGCATTATCTGAATCATGCTTAAATTGTTAGAATATTGAAAAAGGAAAAGATGGAGGAGGGAGAAGACCTTCTTGAAATGATCAATCCAATTGGAAGCAAACTGAAATGTGAGAACCACCAAAAATATGAAAGGAGCAGCTAGCGACCTTTGATGCTCTTCACTTGCTTCGTCTCCCATCCTCAATTCAATTTAAAAGACACAAAGAGCTCTATTCTGCAGGGTTTTGTTTCTTTCTTTACTTTCTTCCAGGGATAAATCAATGCTATGAAAACCAGACCAACACACAAAATGGAAAAGTTTCAGGGTCAACTAATAAAAACAATGGAAAACAAAATAGAGTAACATTAAAACATCAAGCAGTCAAAAGTAAAGGTAAGCACAAGCTCCATTATGGATGAGTACCAAGCTGATCCACACTCCAAGTACAACATCTTTGTCATTGTTATTTTACATTCAATTTAGTGTCAAATAATTATACTAAGTCATACTTATAAAAGCCCCAAAGCAAAAATGATAAAACAGACTCGCTATTTCACTTTAAATTGACAACACGCAAAGAATCAAACAAGAAACCTGCAGCTGGCATGAAATTCAAAAATTTTCTTTCCAGCTTGATCTTTGACGTTACAATTTGAAATATGGATGGTATCACTTGTTAGACCACTGAAATTCTATTTCTAGATTTCGCAGGGAGGCACTTTTACTTCAGCATTTAGCTAGTCATACAAAGGATTAAAAAACATGGCATTCATAACACACAACTAAAGGTATTTATAGATAGCAAACTTCTCTACATCTCCCCAGGATTAAAACAAAAGCATCTTGAAGTATATTCCCCTTTCCTTGTCAATCTTCAAAACAAATTTCAATTAACCAATCCAAGGAAATTCGCGGGTCAAAGAAGCAACATGAGAGGAGAGAGAAACAGCAGAGAGAGACTGTGGGTGGGTGAGAGTTAGGAATAGGAGAGAGAGCGTCAGAGAGAGAACGACAAAGGTCCTCGTCTGAACATCAATCGGAAAAGGAATGGTTATCATCACAGCTACCTGCGAGCTAATTGGAGAGAACACAAGGATGTAAATTTGTTCTATTTCACTAGGTTCCCTGAAGACAGAACGGAAAAAGATCTATGGAGCCACTTCAAGCAGGTGGGAGATGTGAGGGAGATTTTCATATCACTGAAAAGAAACAGAAATGGAAAAAGATATGGGTTTGTAAGATTCAAAGGGGTGCAAGATGTTCACCAGGTTGAAAAGAAGCTAGACAGTATGGTATTTGGAGGGCTAAAGATGTATGTCAACACTCCTAAATTTGGGAGACCAAGTTCAAAAATAGCTGTCAGGGGAAGAGCTGAAGGCAAACAATATCTAGAAGGGAGTAGAAATATGTACCTAAGCATGAAACCAGGAACAAAGGCGATCGTTCATCAAGGGTCGTACGCGGAGGCAGTGAGGAGGCAGATGCCAAAAACAGAACAGAGGAGAATACCACACAAGGAGGAGCTCATTTGCCTTAGCTCGAGGTCATCACTGATCCTTGACATACCGGTGACAGGGCAACAATGGCTCAAAGGGGCTTGGGTAGGGAGGCTAAAAAACCTGGCCCTCTTTGATAGGCTAGAGAAAGGCATGTTGTGGGATATCGGAGAAAACATATCTCCGAAGTACATCGGGGATGATATGGTGTTGCTCCTTGGTCTCACAGAAGAAAAGGCTAAGCGAGTGATGGAGGAAGAAGATGGAGGATGGGGAGAAATGTTTAATTCATTAAAAAAATGGGATTCACAGTTAAGGCTTGCCTATAGACTGACATGGGTGCATTGTTGGGGAATACCGCTGATAGCGTGGGACATACATCACATCAAACAGATATTGTCTTCTATCGGCGATATGGTGGATGCTAATGATGATGTAGAGGAACAAAGGAAGTTGGATATGGCAAGGATCTTAATCAAAACGCCATGGAAGCCGCTCATACAGCACATAGTGAATGTACAGATTCAAGGAGAAGTATATGTGGTACACATAGTGGAGGAAAGCGGGAAATCATGTGTCAATTGTCGGCGCCAGCAATGGAACGACCATAGCTCATCGGAGGAGATTTGTTTAGAGGAAAGCGAAGCTAGAATGACATGGGGAGACAGCCCGCCGACGTGGTGGAAATGCATGCTACTGCAAAATAGAATGGCGGCTTCAGGGGAATCGAGCAGAGGTGTCACTGCGTCGGGGGAAGAGAACGATGAAGAACACCTGGCCGGAGCGAAGGAAGTGCGGACGGCAGCGGCAGAAAACAATTCAGTTTTTGGCGAGTGGCAAGCCATGTCAGCAAGCCCTGCACAAGGCAAAGAGACGACTATGGAGGGAAAGGAGGCACAAAGCAGATGGAACGACGCGACACAAGCATTGACGGAAAGACCATCAGAGGACGGTGCATCAGTGAATATCGGTGTCAATCAGCAGAAGCGGGAGACCACTCCGGTGCAACGGTCGCCGAAAAAGCTAGCTAACAACTCAAATCGGGCCTCGGAGGAAGCGGATTCATGGAAGGGGACCATTGGATCGAGCGATGGACTGGATATGGCTATTACCCGTTGGGTACATGCACAGAATGATAGTGACCAGTCCATTGAGGATGATGCGCAGTCGTACCATAGGGAGGAGGCAGTGCTAGCACAAACAGATTTGCACCAAAAGGGGGATAAAGGGCACAAGGGGAGAGGTGCTTCTGAGGATAGCAGAGAGAAATTTCATGGAAGTGGAAAGATGGGGGCAGACTTGAACGTTGAAGACATAGGCAATTTCAAATTTGATAGGGATGAGCCACGTGACAGACAGGTGGAGCGAGTAGTGGAATTGAGTAATGATATTCACACCCCCACTAAAATAGCTTACCCCCACAAGACAAGCCCAAACAGCCTCATATCAACCCAATTTAGCCCTTGGTTAGTGTATTATCGAAAAGGGGGAGGCAAAAAGAAATTAGGCCATGGGGGTGCTGCTTATGGGCCGCGGCCTGCCACAAATAAAGCAGAAACTCATATGCACCCAAATCAGCAGGAAAAGAATAAAAATCAATCAGAGGACCAATTAAATAAAAATCAATCAGAGGACCAATTAAATAAAAATCAATCAGAGGACCAATTAAATAACATATTGCAGCATCACCAAGTCCTCCCCAAATTAAAGTCCAACAGAGAAAACCAAGCAGAAAATATCAGTCAAGAAGCAGAGAAGATTTGGAGCATGGTTACAGATTTGGGGGTGACTACTAGAACTTCACAAAGGAACTATGTTTAGAAGATTATGAAAATGGAAAAAAGATATGACAAGGAGGCAAATAGAGTGGGGATCAAGAGGCAGACCCAATGAATATTATATCATATAATGTGAAAGGGCTAGGTAGGGGGTTAAATGGCCAGCAATTCGAAGGATGGTCAATGAACATCATATAGACATGTTGTGTCTTCAAGAAACAAAAAAGGAGATAGTGGAAAAGTAAATGTGTGTAGCCTTATGAGGGGATTATGAAATTAGTTGGGAATCATATCCCTCATTTAATTCAGTCGGAGGCATTCTCTGCATATGGAATGCGAAATCGTTCAAGGTAGAAAACAAAATCTCAGGATCAGGCTTCATCATGGTGATAGGAAAATGGCGCCAAGAGACACAACCAGTGCACATTATTAATATATACTCTCCCTTCCATATTCAAAATAAAAGGGAGCTTTGGGATAGTGTTAAACAGTTGAAAAATCAATACCCTGGAGGATATTGGTGCATATTATGGGATTTCAATAACATCAAGACAACTTCAGAGAGAATGGGAACCTGTCAGAGAGGGCTAGTGGATGGAAGTATCAGGGAATTCAATGAATGGATTGAGGAATTGAAGGTTGAAGAAGTGTCTTGGGTGGGTAAGCAATTTACATGGTTCAAACCAAATGGTACCGCTGATAGGTTCTTGGTCTCTCCAAAATGGCTCTCCAAATGGCATGGGTCCTCTCAATTCACGCTCCGTAGGAACTTTTCGGATCATTGCCCTGTAATGCTTAGATCCAAGTGTGTTGATTGGGGTCCAAAGCCTTTCAGAATACTAGATTGCTGGCTTTCAGACAATTCCTTCAAGAAAGTGGTACATGATAGCTGGTCACTTAATAATCAAAGTGGGTGGGGAGGATATGTGCTAAAATAGAAAATTAAAGCCCTCAAAGACAAGATCAAGGTGTGGAACAGGGAACAATTCGGGGACACCTACAAGAAAATTGAGGAGGATTTAAATAAGATGGAAGAGGAGACAACTAACAGGCAGTTAAAGAATCATGAGAGAAAAGTCAGAAACCAGCTTCAACAGGAGCTATGGGAGGCAACTCAGGCATACGAGTCATTACTGAGACAAAAGGCGAGATCCAAGTGGATTAAGGAGGGAGACTGTAACTCCAGATACTTCCATTTGATGATTAATTCTAGGCGCAGATCTAATTGCTTGAATGGTGTGCTGACTGATGGTTTGTGGAAGGATGAGCCAACAATTGTCAAAGAGGAAGTCAGAAGGTTCTTCTTGTAGCGGTTCCTAGAAAATGATCATGCAAGACCAAGGCTAGATGGCATATGCTTCCAGACCATTGACATGCAGCAAAATGACATGTTGGTGGAGCGTTTTCAAGAAGAGGAGGTCAAAAGGGCGGTATGGAGTTGTGGTAGTGATAAGAGCCCGGGCCCAGATGGACTCAACTTTAAATTCATTAAGCAATTTTGGGATATCATCAAATCTGACTTCCTAAGATTTCTTGATGAATTTCACCTCAACGAAGTTTTCCCAAGGGGTCTCAACGCATCTTTTATAGCATTAATCCCGAAGGTAGCGGATCCTCAAGTGTTGAATGAGTACAGGACTATCTCACTGATAGAATGCACTTATAAGATACTTGCTAAGATTCTGGCTAACAGATTGAAGAAGGTTATGCATTTCCTCATAAATGAACGACAGTCAACATTCATAGAAGGCAGACACATGCTTCATAGTGTGATGATTGCAAATGAAGTGGTTGAAGAAGCTAACAGATGTCAAAATCCATGTTTTATATTCAAGGTTGATTACGAGAAGGCGTACGGTTCTGTGTCTTGGGAGTTCTTGAGTTATATGATGAGAAAAATGGGTTTTTGCTCAAAATGGATTCAATGGATTGAATGGTGTCTAAAATCAGCATCGGTCTTGGTGTTGGTTAATGGAAGCCCTTCATCTAAGTTCATACCCCAAAAAGGGCTTAGGCAGGGAGATCTACTTTCACCTATGATGTTTAATATTGTTGCTGAAGGTCTTAATGGCTTAATGACCAATGCTATATACATAAGGTTATATAGGGGATTCCTATCAGGTACAAACAAAGTGGAAATCAGCCTCCTCCAGTATGCAGATGACACAATATTCTTTGGGGAGGCATCTATGGAGAATGTTAGAGCAATCAAGGCTATCTTGAGGGCTTTTGAGCTTGCATCGGGCTTAAAAATTAATTTTGCTAAAAGTAGTTGTGGGGATTTCGGAGTGTCGGAACAGTAGATTAGTGATGCAGCTAATTACCTCCACTATAGCTTGATGTCCTTTCCTTTCACATATCTTGGCATCCCCATTGGTGCCAATCCGAGAAGATGTCAGACTTGGGACCATATCATTTCTAAATGTGAGAGAAAATTAGCAAGATGGAAACAAAGACACTTGTCTTTTGGGGGGATAGTGACTCTCATAAATTCAATGTTAACATCCATTCCCATTTATTTTTTCTCTTTTTTCAGGGTTCCTAAAAAGGTGGAGGACAAGCTAGTGAGGCTACAAAGAAATTTCCTTTGGGGAGGTGCATCTGAACAAAACAAAATTGCTTGGATCAAATGGGAAATGATGTGCTTGCCAAAAGAAGAAGAAGGTTTGGGGGTTAAAGACATCCGCTCCTTCAATACATCACTGCTGGGCAAATGGAAGTGGAAGCTATTTCAGAATCAGGGAGAAATGTGAACAAGGGTGCTTGAATCAAAATATGGCGGTTGGAGGAGTCTAAATGAAGCATTGAGACCCACTATTGAATCTATATGGTGGAGGGATTTGAAGATTCTATCTCAATACCCACAGCAGGGGCAGCGGTTGAACATATCGATAGTATGGAAGGTTGGACGTGGGGATAAGTTCAAATTTTGGGAAGACACTTGGACAGGGGGACACATTCAACTATCAGAGAAGTATCCTAGGTTATACAACATATCGGATCAGCAAAATCAATTAATTCAGCATATGGGAGTTCATAAAGACACAGGATGGGAATGAGATCTCAAGTGGAGAAGACAATTGTTCGATAGTGAGATAGACATGGCAGTCTCATTTATACAAGTGGAAGGGTTCAGAATTCGGTCTCACATTGGAGACCACTGGATGTGGGAGGCAGATTCAAGTGGACAGTATTCAGTTAGGAGTGCATACAGTTTGCTTAGACAACAAGTAGTAGAGGAGGTCCAGGTTGAATAATTTAGGGAGTTATGGAAGCTTAAAGTTCCATCTAAAATGGCTATATTTGCTTGAAGATTACTCAAGGACAAACTACCAACCAGAGACAACTTGAGGAAGAAGCAAATTGAATTCTAGGATTATTTATGTCCCTTTTGCAGATTAATGGAGGAGACAGCTGGCCATTTGTTCTTTCACTGCAACAAAGTTCTTTCGGTTTGGTGGGAATCGTTGTCCTGGGTGAATTTTGGTGGTTGTCTTTCCACATCACCCAAGACAACACTTTATCTAGCACATGAATCAGTCATATGAAGGAATGACATCGACTAAATGGAAATGGTGGTGGTTAGCATTGACTTGGACTATTTGGAACCACATAAACAATGTAGTTTTCTCTAATAACACTTTCAAGGCAAGCAAAATGATGGATGAGGCAATGTTTTTGTTATGGTCTTGGCTGAAATATTTAGAGAAGGATTTTACCACTCACTATAATTAGTGGTATTCAAATCTTAGGTCTGGATTTCGCATTAGTGGTCCATAGCACTGTAGGTCAAATATATATATTGTTCTCTTTGTGTGGTTACATTCTGCTCTGGATCTACCAATTGGCTGATTTGAATAGTAGCAGATATGTAATTTGAAACTTGTACCTATTAGTACCTTTGGTAATCCCTTAATATATACATATTATTTTGGCTGATAAAAAAAAAAAAAACCAATCCAAGGTGAGTATGTTAGGGTGCTGAGTAAAAACAAGAAAACTTCGTGTATTTGAGGTCAGGAAGGGCCCCTTCAGAAGACAAGAGAGAAGCAAGATAGATTTTTGGTAAATTTTCGATATCCTTTCAACCATATTCATTCATATATATATATATATATATATATAGGTCTACCTATGTAGTCAATAGAAGCCGTAGCGGCGGAGCGGAGTGGAACAGCCCCTATCCGCGACGGGCACCTCAGTAGCGGAGCAGTTTTGTGTCGCGGCTGGGGAGCGGTCGCTATTGTGACGGCGCGGGGCAGAGCCGCGCGGGTTCTGGAGCGATTTTTCATGCCGCTACTTCGAAGCATTGGAAATTTCAAAGTGAGGGCGTCGTTTGGAGCTCTTCTAGGAAGCCGGAGTTGCAATCTGGGCAGAGGAGAACGGCGTCGTTTTGTGGAACCCTAACGATGCAGTTGCAACGATAGCACCAGAATGATGAAGACGGAGATCCCAATGATTCCATTAACTTTTTCTTTTTTTTTCTTCTTTTCTTTTCTCTTTCTCTATCCTTCGAATCGGGAAAGAATTAAGAAGGAATTGGAGTGTTTTTTTGGTTGGTCTTTCTCGGGGCTGAGAAATCGAAGAGGGTGAGATTTTCCAGGAAAATTCTCGAGTGCGAAAATTGGTGAGGGGGATTTAGAAACAGAGAGAGTACAGGTTGAAAGTGAAGGGGATATTTATAATTTAATTGAATTTGTACTTTATAGTTGATTTTTTTATGAGAAACAAGAAGACGCTTTACCGTGTGCATGAAACTGAAGAACTATTAATTGTATTTCGTATTTTTCAATAATTTAATAAAAAAAAATAAGATTTCAGGTTTATTAAGGTAATAAGTTCATTTTTTATGTTGATTAATTGATTATTTTATCGTGAAAAAACTACACATGTTTTGTAATTATGTTTTGGGCAAGGGAATATTCCGACATACATTCCTTTTATATTTTTGTTAAACTATTTGACATAAGTGACATGTTAAAATTTAAGATGGAATAATTTGTATATTATGAGTTCAATTTTTTATTAAAATAATTTTTTGTCAATTTTATTATTGAACTTCAAATTAATTATGATTATGTTCTTGCTGGTGATGAATAGGGAGAGTGATGGATTTCAAGAAGATAATGACTTGGATCTTGAAGAGGATGAAGATTTATTAATAACTTAGTATTAAGAAACTTGCATTTGTCTATTTGAATTTTAATGTCTAGTTGTCTATTTTTATAATTACTTCAGGTTTTAGTTTAGAGGGACTAAGGCTTTATATATATATATATATATATATATATATATATATATATATATATATATATATATATTTAACATATATAAAAAAACATTAGAATAACGGTCTCCGCTACGCCGGTATTGACAACTATGACTACCACATCATGCACTTCGACTTTTTTTTTTCCTTGCAAGCTTACACTTTGTTTACGAAAAGTTTATAAAATTTTAAGATATTATTTCTTTAAAAAAATTAAACAAAAATTATAAATGAATGTATTTTAAAAATTTTAACTTTATATTTTGTTATTGATAAATATTTTTTTATAAATTTAATTAATGATTTTTAATTTTTTATTTAACCTATATTTACAAATATAGGCATAATGTACAAAAATGTTTATTAGTATTGATCAGATCTATTACTTTAATTATTATTTTAATAAACCGAGAAAATACACAAGGACAAACTCTTTAATTTTCATGACCTGGCAAGTTCTATATTTGAAGTTATTTAAACATGAATATGAACATTATTTGAATTGTTGCTACTCATTGTTAATGTGATTTTGAGCTTATTTGATGTCAAATTCGTTTGGGATTTTATTTATTACATTAAAGCTAATATTTTATTTGATGTCAAATTCGTTTGGAATTTTATTTATTACATTAAAGCTAATTTTTTAGTGTGATATTCTTTATGGGTTTAATAAAGTCCTAAAAGGTCTGCGACATGCAATCTAGGAAAATTCGACAGACCCACGATGTGAGTTTTAAGAGAAGACCTTTTCTTTATTTTACCTACCTGCCTTTTACTTTTCACACTTATATAATTTTCATAAAAGATATTTTTGTCAAAGAAAATTACAAAATATATGGTAAAAAGTGCGAAGAGTAAAAGAGGAACGTGAATAGCTTAGGCCTATATGATTTGGTTCCTATTTATATAAAACACATGCATGTACCATGCCTTACATCAGGATTTTTAATTATAGTCCGGGATAAAAAAAAGTCTGATCGACCATATGAAACCATTGTCACTTCTTTATAGAATGGATAAAATTACTATGCCGATATCACTTTCAAGTTTCAGATACTTGCTTTATCCAATTAATATTTAATTTATAGCTAGAAAGAAATTCTATCAATTAGTATTAAACAAGAAACAATTTCAAATAATTACCATATATAATTTGCAGTAATAATCATACTACCGCATATTCTTCGACTGACATTATTACAAACGAAAACAGAAGTCATTTGAAATAAGCAACTGGAGTCCGCTTCATTTCAAACATTTGATGCTTATTTCAAACTAAAGATTGAAATCGCTTAATACTGCCTAAGTTGATAGTTAGCCAAACTAAACTGAAGCAGAAATACACCAACAGAACACCAAAAGCACAAAGGGGAATTTCAAAGATAAAAGGAAGTGCACAGGTGTGTGATCCATGTACAGCAACAAGTGCAAGAATCATTACTTTGAACAAACAAAATTTGTTGGTGAACCAAGAAAAAACACAAAATCAAAAAGCAAGTATCTGAATATAAAAATTCATTGGCAAGCCTTTTCTCTTTAACTAATTAATTTCTAGAGCTTCAAACAAACTCTATTTGCCTTTTCTTTTTTTACCATTTTTACCAAACCTTTTACCCTTTGTCTACTTGCTCTTTATATAAGAAGCCCTGTTGGCCTTTGTCTGCCTCTCCTTTCGAATTTGATCCATATCTTTGAGTTCTGAACGCAGATGAGCATTGGGCATTCAATGCTGCTTCTTGCTGCCTTTAAAATTCCTACGACCTCTTTGGTAAGATCCTGTATAACATGAATTCATAAAGTTACAACATGTAGCTTTTATAGATCAAAGCTGATGTGGTAGAGAAGTAAGGCCAAAGCCAATGTATTAAGTGTTTTTAAGATCAATGTGATAATTAAACCATAGAAGACCTTTTTTTTCTTTTTCTCCCATGTTAAACATAGGAGTATTGAGGTTGAAGCCGATGTAAGAAATGTGAGACCAAAGTCGTTATAAGTAATGTGAGGCAAAAATTGATGTAAGAGGCTGAAAAACCAATGCAAGTGTGTGTATTGAAGATAGCATAATTGAGTAATAATGGAAATGTAATGGTAAAGTTCAAAATGGTAATTGTATATTAAATAAATCAAAATATCAATGAGGACTGCAGCCCAGAGATCATGCAGCATTACACCAATAAGGTGTCCAAATAAATGCTATATAGGAATAGTTGTCTAGTGCAGCTTTAACTAAAATATAATACAACCAATAAGGTAAATCAATTTATTGGCTATGAAAATGATTTTCAATGTAAATCTCATCACTGCTCGTGACTTTTAATTATTATAAATTTATAATGAAACCAATTTAGATGCTTACTAAGCATGACCCTTGTGATTGAAAAGCAAAACAAACTATACAATGTAAAAGCTGTTTTGATTCTTGTGCAAGCTTATTCTATTTACATATTTCATTGCTGAGTCTAGTAAACTTCTATTACCAATTTCTAAAGCCAAAACACATATATGGGCATTTTACATGCAAATGTCGTGATAATTCTTAATGGGGAAACAATATATAACCCATGCAGTCTCCTACAATATTTCTTTCTCGATGATAAATACTAGTTATCAATGAAACAGTGTTCATCCAACATAAAAGTCAAAGGGAGAAGCAAACTGAGTACCTGCCAAACTTGTTGATTCCTGAGGATCACCATTATTTGTCCCTTTAAGTGATATCCTACCATGTGAGCGTTCTTTCCACTTCTTATATATACCAGTCTTGTTTGCCTTTGTTTTTGCACCACTCTCTGTCTTTATCTAAACCCGAATAGAAAATATAAATGTTATGTCCTAATTCTTACTGGTAGGTGAATAAGAGAATCTCATCTTGCCAAGTACCAACATAAACGATGGGGCCTTATAAATATAGTACCTTTCCATTTGCAGCAACACGATCACCATTGTTTAACTTGATGTACTTTTTACCCCTCTGACACCAAAAAGTTTTATGAGATAAATGACAATCTTTCAAAAAAAAAATATAATGTCCAAAATAGCTTTTTGTCTTCTTTTATAATTCAACCACAACTTTAGCATTACCTTATCCCAGTGATACATAGATCTTTGCTTCTGAATGCCAGCACCATCATCTGCCACTAGATCGAGGACAGCTGCTTCCAATCTAAAAATATTGAACATCATTAGGACCAAAGCCAAACAAGCAAAAGCTAAACCCATTAGAAAGCATTCTATGGCATGGTATGTTGGAGTCACAACATACTATACTAGCAAACAAATTAAACACCAAAGCGCAAACACAATCAGCCAAAAGTTTTATAGTTCCAGCTTTTTGGTTCTTAACTAATGATTTATATATGGGCCAGCAGGATGTTTTGGTTCACACTAACCCCTGCCCCCCAAAAAAATATAGCAAATAACAAGCAATTAATAAAAGAAAAAATTACCTATTAGAAGCAAAGTCTTCATTAGCTTTTACTGAAAGGCCAGCCTCCATATGCTGAGAATGATAGCAAGAGACAAGTTATATAAGTAGCCAACTTTTTAGTTTCAAAAGCATAACCATCACAGGATATAGTATATATCTGTATGAACTATGTAATTCAGATAAATATGAAGACTAGTAATACAGATAGACAGATAGTGACTTACTTGATTTTTTGGTATTGAACTTATATAGTGATCCTCATCCTTGAAACTTCGGCGCTTTCTCTTAGAACCACGTGCTGCTAAAACTCAAGTAACAGAATAAGAAATTAATCATTACACTTTTTCTTCCTCTTTAAGTCTTTCACTCAAAATCCTAATAAAGCATACACAAGTAAAACTAAACCTTGAAATTTTCTATCAATTTTAACTGACAATTCTTACAATGGCCCAATCTTAACTTCTAAGAAAGAGGTAATAAGATTGAGGCACTATGTTCTTTCAGCTGTGACACTAGAAAGCACATGCTTGAGAAAAACATATGAAGCCAAGGCCAAGTAGACAGAGTTTCCATCTTCTAGAATCCAGTATATTAAACTATTATCTGCCGTAGTTATAAAAATGGATTTACAGTCATAGGTAGTAATTTTCAGTGACTATCCTTAGAGGATATAAGGTCAACTAATACAGTGAAAGCAGGCAATTAACACAACCATCAGACAACTCTGCCAGCCTTGTTATTAATATATTTGATAGTTCCTTTTTTTGTCATTAATCAAATATATAATAGTAATCTTCAATTATTATATTCAATAGTAATCTTTTCCCCCTTTCTTTTGATATTT
Organism: Glycine soja; assembly: GCF_004193775.1. Lineage (NCBI taxonomy): Eukaryota > Viridiplantae > Streptophyta > Magnoliopsida > Fabales > Fabaceae > Glycine > Glycine soja. The sequence goes on along the minus strand of NC_041017.1, from coordinate 26,069,974 downwards.
CTCTTTTGCTAAAGCCTATGACACGTTCTTTAAGTATAGAAATCACCTTAACCACATTTCTACATCTTCGGTTGAAATAGAAACTAGACTGACCATGATTAACAAATAACATAAAACCAAGCATAAGAACTTGAAACAAGGGTATAAAATACTTCATGATGTAAATCATTCACTTTTCAAACTGAAAAATACAATGACCGAACTTAAACAAAGTTCAATGACAATAAATGAAATAAAACCTTTTCTTCCTTTCTCCATGGAAGGACTGATTTCCTATTGAATTTCCTCCTGCAAGGAACATAGTACAAATATATACATATCCCCAAGAAATGAATATATATAGAAAAGAAAATCCAAAATAAAACTAACTAGATTGAAAGAAGTCGGATTAAACCAGTATATGTCAGCGTGCTGAGAGAAGCCTGACCACCCCCAGAACTGCTGTTAGATATGAGGGAGGCAGCTTGTGTTACAAGTCCATGGTTGCACAATTCATCTAATTTGACGCAAAAGCTTCAGCTATTCGAGTCAAACAGACAGAGGCGTGCTCCAGAACCTTGGAATCATGGTACTGAAGGTTTGTCAGAAGAGAAACAACTTCCATCACAAAATCAGCTGCATCTAAGGAAGCTTCTTGCACATATTTGCAGCAGTAGACAATGCAACCCGCTGAACTCCTGTTGATATATTAGGAAGGAATTACGAAACCATTTACAATATAATAAAAGGAATGTTATCAGAATTCAGAAATTGGATATGGGTAGTATCTTACAGAGGATATCAGAATTGTTCACAATGCAGTTAGGATATCATCTTAGTTCTTATTCAAATCCTTGAAATACTTTAAAATGCAAAATCAGTACTTGGCCTTAATTTTTAATTGAGACGCAACAAATATTTACTAACATGATAATCAGTCATATACAAAGTAAAACAGCTAAATATTTTATTACTTTGTGGGAATGGGGTAACAAGCCTATTGGATAAATCTTGAAAAGCCATTAGAACAAATATTTACTAACATGATAATCAGCCAGCCATATACAAAGAAAAACAGCTAAATATTTTATTACTTTGTGGGAATGGGGTAACAAGCCTATTGGATAAATCTTGAAAATCCATTAGAACATAAGATACAAATGTCAAATTACCTGGGCAGTGAAGTGCCTAACCCGAATAATTCTACAATACACAAACAACTCACCAACCTCAATTTTCCCCACAAATCCTACTCCACTCATCGCACCTTCACATGCACCAACCATCATTACAGTTCCTTCCACCATTCCTGTCACAATGTTCCTAGCCAATCCAGCTGCAACGCCTATGACCGACCCTGTCTCCTCCAAACACATGCTAAAACCAATTCACGACCACAAGAACTGCTTACAACATAAGCACAAGCCAAAAACACAAAAGCCAAAACCACTATTAAGTCTAAAATCTCAGTTTCACACTTATCAATCCGACCAGTAATCATAGAAGGGGATAAATAAATTGAATCAGAATAACCAAAGGACAAACAGAAAGCATGCCATAGTTTTTTAAATTCATGAAAGTATAGAGGACTCATCATTGATGCCAACCACAGTAAAAATGTTTTAGCAGCAAAAGTCAGTCCACATCCACACAATAAGAACAGTCAATGTCTTGAAGTGTTATTCTCCCCATGTACAAATCATTTACATGATCAGTACAGAGAGGGAGGCACTTACGGTTTAGGCTTTCATGAATTACACCCATCCCTTGTACCCATTTTTCTTTGTCCAATGGGCTGACATTCAATCTGTTTTGCAGCAAATGGACCCGATAAAAGACGGTAGTTGTCTTGTCACAGAAATGGGCAATGCAATGACATGGAGGCTCATCAGATGCCAACCTTACTACAGCCAAAGATAAAGCTCCATCTACTGGTTTTGGATCAGAAAGATTTCTATCTCCCATCATCTTAACCTCTCTTTCTGTAGGAAAATACACTTCATGATTTCCATTCATATCATAGACTCTCAAATCTTTGCTGAAATGCTTTATCACTTCACGCTTGGTGGATTCATGCTTCTCTGCTAATGTCAAGATACAGGAGAACCTTAAATGATAAGTTACAATAGTTTTGACTGTCTTGAAGTTGTGGCAACAGCAGAAATAATCAAGCCACCTTCTTGCTATGCCAGCATACCACTTGATAATATCGGCATCCTCAAGTGCAACAAGAAATTCAATTGGCCTTGGACGACCCATATGATTTGTAAACCCAACCAACTTCACAGCCTTTCTTATGAGTATTTCGGGTGCCTCAACTTTCATACATAGCTTTGTTAAATCCTCAACTGTTCCTTTTGAATAATTTTGTTCCTCTTCTTCCTTTACTCTTCTTTCTTCTTCCTCTATCGCCTTCCTAGCTTCTATAGGATTCAAATGTTTATCTACCTGCTCTTGGAACTTATCATAAGCATCAACAAGCTCAGGTGGTAATTGATTTCTAATGTGTCTCAACTGTAGGAAATCACCAGCTGATAGACTTCGATGCCATTCTTGACACTCATCTATATTCCCCAAGAACTCTTGCACTACTTCATCAGCCCAAGATCTAAAAATTTCTCGGACCTGGTTTTCAATACTAAAGTCAAATTTAAACCCATCACTTTGCTTGAACTTTTTATAAACATGACTAAATATCTTCAACCCCAGTTTCCTTCTGTTCCTTGCTCTAGCATTTCTCAATTCAAGAGCCCTGACTTCCTTCTGCCTGAGGTACTTCTTCCGTGCCCTAATTGCTTTCTCCGACATTGGCGGGCGCAAAATGGAAGGCGGAACAGCCTGCAATTCCATCCCAAGAAACTCAATCTTCTCCGACACCGCGCTATGAATAGCGGTATTCACCTTATCAACACGCAAACCCAATCCAAGTTCCAAAGTCTTGACAACCCCCATCCTCAACTCCAAGGCCAACATCTTGGACCCTGATGTGGCAAGGAGTATCTCATCCAAGTACCTCACCGCATACACCTTCACCGGCTTGTAAAACACATCAGAATACAAACCCGAAGCAATAATCTTCGGATCCAATTCCCGGTTCTCTCGATTCTCCCGAAGACGCATCTCTTGAATCTCTTTATCAAAGGCATCAAAATAAACATTGATCAAAATGGAGCACAAGCCACATTCCTGAGGAAGTCCCCTTCCTAACCAATCTGCACCCAATTCAATGACCAAAGCCTTACATTGAAACAACCTCTTTATCAAATCAATGAAAATGGAATCCTTGACTTTGCTTTCAATAACAGAACAGAGCTTCTCGACATGGAAATGTTGAAACCTGTGAGGCTTGAACCTGACAGTGAACCACCAAGTAGGGTTCTCGAGGGAGTTTTTTAAGTACCTTATGGCGGTGTGTCGTCCCATTCCGACGCGGCCACCATAGCAAAAGGTGACGAAGCGGTCGTCGTAGACGATTTCCAGAACCATTCGAATGGCCTCAATGACGACCTTGAGCTTCAAGTTGGGCAAAACGAAAGAGGGAGTTAGTGTGAGGCAGCATGATGCCACGTCGAAGCGGTTTTCGAGGAGCTCCCGGCACGTGGCCGGAATGCTGAAGCGGTCCGGGGGCGGAAAGGAGGGGGAGAGGTTTTGGCATGCGGTGTGGAGGACAGGGGGCGAAGCGACGATGTTTTGGATAAGGTTGGAGAACTTGCCATGGGAGTAGTGGTCGAGAACGAGGGCCTTGAACTGGGGTTTAGTGAGTGTTGAGTGAAGTCTGGGATGTGCGTTCCTAAAGACGATTCTTCTTATGTGCAAGTGCAACGATGCCACCATGGATACATATGAAGCCATACGCTACAGCAAATTACAAATTAAGTTTAGACTTTAGACTGACCTTTAGTTCTATATATACATATACATTACATACATACATACATACCCCTTTACCCCAACCAACCAGACAAACCCTATGTTCACCAAAACAAACAAAACCACACAAACACAAACCCTAATTTAATTTACCTCCCCTGTCACAACACACAAAGAAGAGCGAAAGCGATACAAAAAAAAAAAAAACAAAACAAAAACAAAAGCATTTCAAACATTTAGTTTATGGCACCGTATATCAAGCATGGATTTTGAAATTTGCAGAAAGAGAAAATGGTAGTACATGAGATGAGTGAGTTGGAAGTACAACAAAGAAGTGAATAGATAGATACTGCTGCTGCCTAGGATGTCTTATGAGTGCCAAATAGCGCCAAAACCCCAGTCTCTGTATTTATATGCCCTTAATCCCACATGTCATGCTTCTATTCGCTACACGCTCACCAACTTTTTACTTCTTTTCTCTTCTTTCCATACTAGTCTAAACTCATAGACATGGAACAGAAAAATGCTAACAAACCCAATCCTTGCTTGACACCTGTACCACTACGTATTCCACTAAAACAGAAAGTAGGGATAATGCAATTCCACTATAACAGATATAACAGAATGCTTTATTTGTGCTGTAATTGCCTGAAAGTAACATTCTAGTGAACGTATTCCTCCCAATCTGTGGGTTTTCTGCTAATGCGTCTGGGCCTCTGTTGCTGAATGCTATCAGGGTATCAAAGAAGTTTCCTCAATTCCTCTCCCCCAAGACAACACAAAACTTCCTAGCTCACACAAAATTCCATTCCAAATGTAATCATAATACTTTTGGCTGTTAATCTGTTAGAAAATGCGTACTTCTCCACTAACATGAATCGATACTAGTAAAGCAAGTATAATAAAAATACCAAGCACATAGCCACAACCTGGTTACATAATCTTAACTCACACCAATTAGCACTAGTAAAGGAAGTAAAAAAAATAATCAAAAGCAAGCATAAATAAATATAAAGTGATATGAAATGAGATGGATCTTACAGGATTGAGCAGGAGTTTGGGGCTGGTGCTGCACATGAACCAACAAATTCAAAAACTCCAACGCTTTGAATTAAACCCTGGGAAGAAAGCCTAATCAAATCCTAAGAAAGAGACATGAATCAAACGGGGAGAGAGTTCGAGTGAGAGAAACGAACCAGAGAAGAAGCTCGAGAGCTCGAGAGTGAGAACGAACGAGGATCTACAAGAGCGAGAACGAGAACGAGAACGAGAGAGGCTTGTGCGAGGGTCTGTGAGAGTGAACGAGCGACAACAACGCGTCCACGATAGAGGAGAGGTCCACCTCTGTGAGAACGAAGGGGATTTTAGATTTCCATCTTATTAGATTAGATTAATTAGATTGGATAGAATTTACAATTATAAGATTTTTAGGTTGTGTTTCGGAATTTTAGAATTCTAAGGAATTTTAATTTAAACTCTTTTATTTTTAAATTTTGTTATTTAGATAACTAAATCAAACTATTTTATTTTCCAAATCTTGTGTTTACATAAAAAAAAAATATATATTTTGATAAAATGATAAAAATCTTTCTAAAAGTTTGTATTTGAATAAAACAATTAAATACTTTCATTTATAAAATCTTTAACCCCTGCTAAAATAATTAATTTTTTACTTGTAAATTTTATTATCTACGTAATATATATATATATATATATATATATATATTCTCCAATTATATATTAAAAATAAAAACTTAGAGCTATAACATAAAAAATGTATACTTTCCAACAAGAAAAAGAAAAAATATTTTTTCATCATTAGTTTCATTTTAAAAATCAAAAATGAAAAATGCTTTGGTAGTGAACATGAGATCCAACTCATTTCTAATATTCATTCTTCATAAATTTTCATGTATCTATAATTTCATGATATGCAATTAAAAATTAGTAAGAGTTCAATCATTTTATACCTCATGGTTCATTCAACAATTATTGTTCTCACCTTAAAATCAAAGTTAGTCCGTCCTGAAACACAGAAAGCTTAGTTAGCCAAAACTCAACATATATGTAAACTCTTATTTAATGAAAAAGAAATAGTTTTTTTCAAAAAAAAAAAAAAAAAGAAATTTTCATCAAGAAAGAACATAAGAGGTGCAAGGAGTACCCATCCCTTACAAAATCAACACCAAAAGGAAAAAAAAAAAAAAAAGATACAAGATTGATGAGCACCAAACTCAACAATGACCAGTAAACTAGTATAAACACTATTATGTGTAAAGTATAAACACTCCATTTTCAAAGTATAAGTAAGTAGAGTGTATGACACAAAACAGTCAAGTTTACCATGTTTGCACCCATGATTATGCATTAAACTTTTTTTTACTATGTTTGCACCCGTAACCTAAGCCAACTTGGCAAAATCTACTTTACCACTAAAGATTCAAGAAGCAACTCAAAAGTAGTGTTTTCTTTGCTCTTAACAAAAAGCATATAATGGATTAGCATAATCTATGCATCTCCTTTTATATATTTTCCATAACTTTTCTTTTATACACATATTATTCATGTTATCATGAATAGCTTATAAGTTATAACTTGTATCCAATTTCACCTATTCTAACTAATAAGGTCTATTTTGGCTATGGAGAAGAAAGGTTGTGATTTAAATTCTGTCACAGTCTATTATCTTGTACACAAACCAAGATGAACAAGAACTTCAAGTATGAACTCATGGATTTCAGCATAGGCCTTACGACGTGTATATTCGGTAAATTGCTCAAATGTGTATAAACTATGTTGTGCCACTAAACCATTTTACAATAGTTTAGAGAATTTTTCTAATCTTAATTGAAACCATATTGTTCTCTTAATCCTTTAAAGAGTGTACTGTCCAGGGTCCACAAAATACATGTGTTATGCTACGTGGCACTACGAGACACACGTCAATCCTCCATGTCAGCCCTAGTGTAGGAGCACGGACGCTCAACCCTTAGTAGTCAGACTCCCCAACCAATAGGTTATCTAACCTCCTATTATTTGAATATAATGTCATCCCTTTATCTCTTGGCAGGTATTCAATTATCTACAAGGCTACACATTATCTACAAGGTACAATTATGTACTAGAAATTATCTTTAAGCTACATGTTATCTGTAACATTATCTATAAGTTACTAGCTATTATCCACAAGCCGATAATATCTGGAAGGGCTATAACAGCCCCAACAAACAAGGACACACAACTCCCTCTACACACTATAAGTACTAGGTTCCCTCGTACTCTCTCAACACGCTAATGCATACACACACTTGCTCACAAACTCATGTATTCTAATACTCTCCTAACTCATATACTTATTTGAGCGTCAGAGTCCTTTGTTTTGCATGTCCTTCCTTTTGTCCTCCTAACAAAGACCACTCTCTAGCCGATGTGTGAAGTCTAGGAGCCCACTTTAGCCACATCCACCCTAACATGTCCTAGCTCCTGATTTTGATAAGTATATTTGCCACCCACCGTGGGGCCACGATAAAACATATCTTGCGATCTCTCTCTCTCTCTCACATCCATGGGACCACTAATTCAGATAAACATTTGGATGATTTCCTAACCCAGGTAAACTTATACACCAATGATGATGCAATCTTGTGTTGTGTCTTTCCAATGTCCCTCAAAGGGGCGATATTGACCTAGTACAGTGGACTCCCTCCAAGGTCCATCGAAAACTTCGACATTCTCATCTAATGCTTCAGTGTGTAATATACAACCAGTTGGTCACATCATATGACGTCCGCCGCACTGGCCAACCTGCAACAAGCAAATGATGAATCCTCTAGAAAATCATAGAAAGGTTTGGATGCATCGTCGTCCAGATCCGTAATCTGAACCCAAAGGTAGCATTACATTTAATGCTCATCACTCTACGGCCTGGCAAGTTTGCGGACAGTCTATGCAAAAAAAAAAAAAAAAAAAGCCCTAGTAGCATGGATGAGTTGTGTGAACGAGCCAAAGGCTACATCCAGATGTAAGAAATGTCTAGGTTCAAGAATGAAGTTAGAAAAGCTAAACAAAAGCGTGACAAGCGAGAAGGAAGCACCAAGGCTGATTCACACAAGTCAGACAAGCTCCAGCCTCTCCTAAAAGGACCCAAGTACGACGAGTGTTACTCACCTTTGACGGTCAATCGCACTACAATCCAAGATTCTCCACTAAGTGTGCTTAGGTTTCATGAGGCTTGTAAAGTATGAAGGACATGCACAAAATGTGACTATATGATGTGGCAATGAGGTGTAGCAAGCAAATGCTCACCTCACCCTTAGGCTGGTCTGAAATTTAATTGGATTGAGCTTTTCCTAATTCAATTAAATTTCTTCTTAACACACACATCAAATAGTGCATTTAATGCATGCAAAATTACAAAACTTCCCCTAATACAAAACTAGTCTAGGTGTCCTAAAACATAAGGGCTGAAAAATCTTGCATTACTAAGGTACCTTAAACTTATGGGGTACACTCCCTACACTATGGAGCCTTAAACACAAGGCCCAAAAAATAATGAAAAACCTAATCTAATATGTACAAAGATAAGTGAGCTCATACTTAGTTCATGGGCCCAAAATCTACCTTAAGGCTCGTGATAACCTTAGGGCCTTCTCCTGCATCCCTGGCCCAATCTTCTTAGAGTTTCCTAGCCATGGCCCTGGTGATGTCCCCTCCTTGGGAGGATTGCATCACCAGACAACCACCAAGCAGGAGCTAGACCCGAAGGACAGAAAGAGGATCAACACATGAATCACAATGCTGATAGAAGAAGAAACATAGTAAAAGATCGAGGAAAATAATGACACAATCAACCAAGACGCAAATGACAACCCCCACAAGAATAGGAACCCACCCAAAAAATAAGAGGGTTGATCAACACCATTGGGGGCTGACTCTCCTACGAAGGATAATCTAGCTAGTCTCGCAAGCACCACCTCCATGCCATTTGGGACATTGATATCAACTATGTCAATACACCATCGCCACAAAGTCTCCCTCCTATCACTTTCAGTGATAAAGACTTCATGGGTATCAACCCCATCAACCAAGATGACCCCATGGTTGTCTCCATCGTAATCGCCAACTTCATGGTGTCCATGGTCCTCATCGACCAAGCCAGTTTCACTGATATTTTATATTGGAAGACATTCCAGAGACTTGAAGTTTCACCTAACACCATCCAACCTCATGTCGGTCCACTCCTCGGCTTTGCAGGGGAATGAGTAGAGACCAGAGGCTACGTCGACCTTATGAACACTTTCGATCAAGACCAGCTCTCCAAGAGCTTTACAATCAGGTATTTAATCGTCAATGAAAATACCTCTTACTTTACTTTGATTGGCATAAAAACACTCAATGAGCTCGGAGCCATTGTCTCCATGCCACATCTGAAGATGAAATTTCCAATCTTGACGGGAAAGATCATGATTGTCAAGGCTAATCAAAAGCAGGAATGATAATGCTATGCAGAAATCCTGAAGGTGGCACCTTATCCTCCCACTAGGGAGCCTGCCAAGCTTGAAGGCACCCAAGTCATGAGTGTGGATGAGGGGTCTCCAGTCCGAACCCTGACTGTCTACCAAGTGTTCGTGCTCTTCTGCAAAACTAATCAGAAAGTGTACCGAGTCGTGCAAGTAATATAAAACGGTAAGAATTGAGTATCGTATCCACAGGAAACTTGTTTCACTCAGAAAATATATGTTCAATGAGCAAACATTTGTGTAGAGCAAGTAAATATTAACTAGGGTTTTGTATGAAAATCTAATTAAACACAAATTAAATAACTGGAGGTTGAGAAGTAAAAATAGTCAAGTAAAAAGCACGTTGGGTCGTCCTACTGACTTTCCTTTGATGTTGTTAAATATTTTTCTCTATTTAATGTTATCCTAGTGTTCTTATGCTGAGAAATTACCCAAACCAAGATCCCTCGAGTGAATAGGCCTAACTCTATTTAAACTTCGTCCTTGATTCCTCAACAAACTTAGTCTAAAAGAGTTGCATTAAGATCACAACATAAATAGGACTAGATCGCTTCACTCCATTCCTAAACATACAATTTTCTAGCTTGCTCTATCAAGTTCTAAGGTTTTAAAGCACTTCCCAGTACTAAAAATCCTAACTATACATATAAATGGGTGATCAAGCCACAAGCATGTAAAAATAAGCATAGATAGAAGCAATGAACACATAAAAATAACATTAAATAAATAGTAAGAGAATTTTACATCAAAGGTTCAACAGAACTCCCCAACAAGAGGTTTAGCCTTCCATTACAAGTAATAAACTTTCAGCACAAAGGATAGATTTTGAGGGAAGAAAATGGTTAAGAATGCTTGAGGATGCCTCCTCCAACCTCTAGAACCTTAAACTCATTTCTCTAACCTAAACTCTCTTGGAGGCTTGTTTCTGTCACTCTAGCTTCTCCCTTGGCTCTATTTTTCGACTCCTCCTTTGTTTTACACCAACTTCAATGTTTTAAAGGTTCATTGATGTTTCAGATTCTAAAGGCTCGCTTAGCGAGATTGGCCCGCTAAGTGCGAATTAGTGAAATTTGGCTTAACGAGCTGGGCGCACTGAGCGCGAGAAGAGACAAACGACTCGCTGCGCGAGCACATCTCTGACTGATCCTCTTCTAGGGTTTCCAAACACGCTAAGCGAGCTGAGTGTCTCGCATAGCGGATGTCACTCGCTAAGCGCATATGCCTCGCTTAGCGAGACACCAGCTGCTTGAACCTTTTCTTCTTTTAGCCTAAAACTGAAGTGATTTCAATATTAATTCACAAAATGGGAGTATCTGTTGTATAAAATCAAACTAAACATGAAAATCTATACAATTCCTACAAAATGAGCCATAAATTGGGGGAAAGATGCTAATTTTATGTAACTATTCAATACAAAAGTTAGTCGTAAATAACGACTAACACCAAGCACGCTTGGACGATAAATTCGATGTAGATCCGCGCGATGACACCTCTGATAGAGGCCCAAAGCCTATTGAAGAGCTCGTCAAGTTGCAACTCGAACCCAAACTCTAGCAGTGCATGCAACTCAGCAGGGACCTCACTAGCCATGAGCACAGACGCATCACTGACGTCCTGCATAAGAACACAAACTTGTTAAGCTTCCTAAAGGCTTACTCCATATACAACCAAATCAGGATGAACGCTCCAAACGAGAAGAAAACAACATTTATCATTGAAGATGTCAAGTTTTTTTATATGGACATACCCTTTGACCTAAAAAATGCTAGCGCTACATACCAGAGATTGATGGACCATATTTTCAAGCAGCGGATCAGAAGAAACGTCGAGGTCTATGTCGACAACATGGTCATCAAGTCTTAGAGAATAGCCCAACACATGGTAGACTTGGAAGAGGTATTCAGAGAGCTCCATAAATACGACATGCGCCTCAACGCAGAAAAATGTACTTTCAGGGTCGACAGAGGCAAGTTCCTGGGCTTTAAGATCACGCACCGAGGAATAGAAACCAACCCCAACAAATGCACTACTATTTTGGAGATACACAGTCCTACTAACGTCCAGGATGTCCAGAAGTTGAATGGAAGACTAGCATCCCTGTCCAGGTTTCTCCCCAAGCTCACCGAAAAATGAAGCTATTCTACAAATTGCTCAAGAAAAGTCAGCCATTCTTGTGGGATAAAACCTGCAAAAAAGCAGTCTTAGCCTTCATGAAGACCATTGCTACACCGCCGATAGTTGATGAAGCCATTAGCTCAACCCTTGTACAAGAGGAACACCATCGTAGACCTATTCTTTAAGCTGGCTAGCATTAAAATGACTAGGCACCTTAAGACTATCATCCAGGAGACACTCCAAACTCCCACCATAGACACTGAAGAAGTTATGATCAGAGAAGAGGAGGAACTAGACTGAATGACCCCCTATAAGAATTTCCTAATTCAAGGGATGTTGCCATCAGACGAGAATGAAACCTGACGCCTAAAATGGAAGGCCAACTACAACATCGTCCTTGATGGCGAGCTATTAAAAAAAGGGTTGACAACACCCTTGTTAAAGTGCCTGAACATCCAACTAGCAAATTATGTCATGAGAGGACTCCACGAAGGAATTTTCGATCTCCATACTGGGGGACGATCCCTTGCAACAAAGGTGGTGCGTGTTGGCTACTACTGGCCAACATTCAGGGCAAACACCCTTGACTTTACAAAGAGATGCAGATGATGCCATGAGTTTGCAAGCATTCCATGCACCCCTCCGGACAATCTCCATAGTTTAAGCTCCTCATGGCCCTTTGCCATGTGAGGAATGAACATACTGGGACCACTGTTAAAGGCCCCAAGAACAGTTAAATACCTACTAATGGCAATCGATTACTTCACCAAGGGGATCGAGGCAAGACCACTGTGAGAAATTACAACTAATAAGGTGGAGAAGTTCACATAGAAACACCTCATATGCAAGTATGGCCTCCCAAATGCCTTTGTCACCGACAACAACACCCAATTCAAAGCTTGGACCTATGAAGACTTCCTAACGAAGCTAGGCATTAAGCACCCCTGTCGAACATTCTCAGACCAACAACAAAGCAGAGGCAGCCAATAGAGTCATCCCCAAAACTCAAGACGTACAATTCCCTGGTCAATTCTCCAAACGCACTATGTCTCTAGTACGTGCCACTCCACGAGTGACAGTTATGCAAGAGCATGACACGCGCGCTAGGCTTGTCAAACCCAAGGTTTGCCCTTGGTGAGTCTCTCCAAAACCCAGGACGGACAATTCCTTAGTCAATTCTCCAAATGCACCATGTCTCTAGAACATGCCATTCCACAAGTGATAAATATGCAAGAACGCGCCACCATGTCTTCAGCACGTGCTACCCTACGAGTGACACGTATGCAAGAGCATGCCACCATATCTTTAGTACATGCCATTCCACGAGTGACACGTATGCAAGAGCACGCCACCATGTCTCAAGTAGGTGTCATTCCATGAGTGACACGTATGCAAGAGCATGCCACAATGTCTCTAGTACGTGCCACTTCAAGAGTGACACGTATGCAAGAACATGCCCCCACGTCTCCAGTACGTTGCACTCCGCGAGTGACACGTATACAAGAGCACACCACCATATCTCCAGTATGTGCCACTCTATGAGTGACACATATGCAAAAGCACGCCACCACGTCTCTAGTACATATCGCTCTAAGAGTGACATGTATGCAAGAGCATGGCACATGCACTACACACACCAGGCTCGTCAAACCCAAGGTTCGCCCTTGGTGAGTCTTACCAAAATCCAAGATGGATGCATCTCTGGTTGATTCTCCAAAGGCTCGTCAAACCCAAGATTCTCCCTTGATGAGTTTAACAGGTTCACAAAACCTAAGGTCCATCCTTGGTAAGCCTCAACGCAACCTTACATGCTTGTTAAAATCCAAGGCAAACACATCCCTAGTTCAAGGCTCGTTAAACCCAAGGTTCACCCTTGCTGAGCCCCTCTTTTGCCAAGTTTCGTCTCCACAGGAACTCAAGGTACGCAAGGTCTACCCTTGACAATCTTTTTTGTTCCTAACCTTTATCTGTGCAGGAATACAAAACCCAAGACACCCCCTTGCCCTGCTTACTCCTTAATAAGCACGACGATCGCAATCAAAGGTCCAGGTTCCACAAGGCGAGCTACCACAAGAATTTTTGACAAGACCTTCAACCAAATGGAAGTCATACTAACTCCTCAAACCATCAGGGGAAAAGCTCCATATGTAAAGATGACCTATCACCAGAATGTTTGTGCATCAACTTCAGCAGTATGAGTAACCTCCTGAGCAGATATAGTAGGAGGAGATGGAGAAGTAGGAGTAACAACAACAACAACAATAGAAGCAAGAGCCTTGACGATCATTGGAGCCGGAGGCACATCATGCAAAACCAAACTGGGAGTTAACCTTGTTGCTTGCCTCAAGGCTTGAAGGCTCAAAAAGGCCCTCGACTTCTTACGGCCTAACACCCCAACACTGTCATCTCACTTCCTGTTAGCCATAACAGAGGAATGGACACTAGGGGCGACCTCAGCAACACCAACAACAAGGCCAATCTCACCAGCAAGTTGGCCCCCCTTCTCCAACAGTGGGGGGGATAGTAGACGGTGATGCAATCCCACCAACGGGTCCAGTCTGCTTTACAAGGGGCCTCCAAGTAAAGTCACCCATGATACCTCCAAAATAAGCAATAACAGCACCACAAATGTCAATTCAGACCTCAAATGCAGTTCAACCACAAAGAAACAAGACAAAGTAAAATACTTATCATCCAAGGCAGTAAGAGGATCGCTCATGAAGGAAAGAGACAGAATGGTCAATGGGTCTAGCGAGGCCGACAGCTGCTCCAAAATAGCTTTATCAACCCTCTCCACAAAGGTCAACAAATCCTTGACAAATAACTTGAACCTAGTGGGATCAGATTTTCGGTAGACGGGAAGCGGGGCTTCCTATCCCTGTTAAACATAAGTGTTAAACCATCATCCACGACATCAGTACTTAGGACCTTGAAGAAACGGTCCTTGAAGCAATGAAAGCCATTTGAGTCAAACTCAAATAGCTTCTTGGACATGTTGTTCAAGGAAACCCAGCCTATCTTGCCAGTCAATTTCATCTGGAAGAAAAAAAAGAATACGACACACTAGGACGAATGTTGAAGAAGGGGCAAAAAATCTTAAAGGCCCTCACCATGGAAAGTGGTCAAGGGGAGAACGAGACCCAAGACCTCAAACAAACATTAGTACATAAAGAATAAGGCAAAACTGTCTAACGTTGCCCTAGTGAAAGGGAAGTCATCACTCCCGCAAGCCTAGAAGACTATCTTGTAGGAGTCTTGGGGGTTTGCCAATGTCACCTAGCATTACAATATGGCGACACCCATTGCAAAGGTGATGGAGTACTTGTACTTCACAACGTCGTCCCTCACCCACTCAAAGTCGGCAATGGCAAGGAAGAACAACGGTGACCTAGCATTATGGCTAGATGCACGTGGGGAGACGCCCTAACATCTCCACCGCTTCTTGTTGCTCCCTAGAAGTAGAAGAGAGGAAAACCACTGTGATTGAGACAGGCTCCCTGGTGGGGGAATCAACAGAAGGTTCTCCCATGGAGGCTAGAGGTTCCTCCACCAGTACAATGCAAAACCCTCAACCTCTCTGAGGAAAAGGATTCATTGTCGGAGGCACCACGACGAGTATCCTCAGAGGAGGAACCGCCAATGGAAAAGACCTCTCAGTCCATCAAGGGTTTTTGAATCAAACCCCGAGAATCACTGCCACCCATGCCAATGGTGGAATCAAACAAAAATGAAGACATGATCAGTGTAGAAATTCCTTGAAGGATCGAAGAAGATGGGGAATTTCAAAGTTACGAGTGCAAGAGAAAAAAAGATTCAGAAAGGGAGGACAAAAATTTTGAAGTGACAGTTGCTACGAATCAAACGTCCACTACATTTAAAGAAAAGACAAAATCTTCGGTAACTCGTAAAAGCTAAAGTGGTGCCTTAATTTTTTGCACCACAACATTGCCCCACTCACCCATGCATCACATCTCTAGTACGTGCCCACTCCATGAGTGACATGTATGCACGAGGGTAGAGTTGTCTTTAGTGAGTTCTCCAATGGTTTGAAAAGGGTAGAGTTGTCAAATACATAGTGCCCACTTGCAGCAATGAAAAAAACATAGTGTCTGTCTTTAATGAGTTCTCCAATGGTCTGAAAAGGGTAGAGTTGTCAAATACAAAGACCTTCCTCACCTGACACGTTAGACCTCGTCTGCAAAACCAAAAGCATGTCCACCCTGGACAACTTGACAGAAGCGGCCCGGACAATACTTATATAGGTTGGGGGCTCGACAAGTTTGATAGAAGTGCAATTCTCACACCAGTGGAGGTTACCACTCTCAACACTGGACAATACTTGCCCATGCTTGAAGGCTTAACCGACTCATCAACCTCTTACTTGTTATGGCTACTACCCCTAACATTAAATAATCCCCCTCGTCACGGGACAATCTCCTTCGACACTGGACAACCTCTTTCGCCCACAAGCCGGCTCAGAGCTTGGATGGCTTATGTACTATCCAGGGTCCACAAAATACACGTGTCATGCTACGTGGCAATACGAGACACACATCAACCCTCTATGTCAACCCTGGCACAGGAGCACAGACGTTCAACCCTTAGGAGTTGGACTCCCCAACCAACAAATTATCTTTAACCTATTATTATTTTCATATAATGTCATTCCTTTATCTCATGGCAGGTATTCAATTATCTAGAAATCTACACATTATGGTGAAATCATATCCCCCTAGGGCATTGGATAGAAGACTCCAAGAAGAATTGGCCAGAGATATAGGAGAAGACCCTAGGATTCTTATAAGCCTTAGAGTAGATTTTGGGCTCATGGGCTAAGTATGAGCCCACTTATCTTTGTAAATATTAGATTAGGGTTTTATTATTTTTGGGCCTTGTATTTAGGGATTCATAGTATAGGGAGGGTACCCTAGTAATGTATGACTTTTCAGCCCTTGTATTTTAGGATACCTAGACTAGTTTTTGTATTAAGGGTAGTATTGTAATTTTGCAAGCATTAAATGCGTGTTGAGAGAGAAATTTAATTGAATTGGGAGAAGCTCAATCCAATTAAATTTCAAACCAACCTAAAGGTGTAATGACCTGCCTCGTCGCTACGAATCACTACTCTAAACCGCGAGAATTTCAATTTTTAAATGAAAAAATTCCGTTAATTTACTTATGAAAAATTAAAGTAAATTTTTAATTTCACGATATACATTCACATGTAGACAAAGGATCAAGCTGAATGTTTTGATGATGCCAAAGGATTACATGAATCACATGCTTCTCAAAGATTTATTCAAGACAAAGATATTCAAGATGAATGATCAAGACAGTCTCTAGAGTCTTAGGAAGGGTATACTAATTCCAATTGAAGTCGCAAAAGGTTTGGCCAAGAAATCTAAGTTAAAAAGGTTTTTTCAACAGATTTACTCTCTGGTAATCGATTACCAGAGGATGTAATCGATTACCAGTGGCCAAAAACGATTTACAACAACTATTAAATTTGAATTCAAAATTTGTACTGTGTAATCGATTACACATATATGGTAATCGATTACCAGCAGTTATTGAACGTTTTTAATTCAAATTTTAAAGCTTGTAATCGATTACACACATACTGTAATCGATTACCAGAGAAGTTTTTCAGAAAATATTCTCAACAGTCACATCTTTTTACTTGATTCTTGAATGGCTGTCAAAGGCCTATATATGTGTGACTTGGGACACGAATTTGCTAAGAGTTTTTCAGAACAAAAAAGTCTTATCCTCTTAAAAAGCAAATCATTTTCTCCTCTTACAAATTCCTTGGCCAAATTACTTGTGATTCAATAAGGAATTATTTGAGTGCTCAAATTGTTCAATCTATCTCTTTCAAGAGAGATTTCTTCTTTTCTTCTTCTTCATTCTAAAAAGGGATTAAGAGACCGAGGGTCTCTTGTTGTGAAAGAATTCTAAACACAAAGGAAGGGTTGTCCTTGTGTGTTTAGAACTTGTAAAAGGAATTTACAAGATAGTGGAACTCTCAAGCGGGTTGCTTGGGGACTGGACGTAGGCACAAGGGTGTGGCCGAACCAGTATAAATCTGAGTTTGCATTTTCTCTTCCCTTAAACTCCTTTATTTATTATTTTTTTATATTCATATTCAAATTGTTCTATTTGAATCAATATTTAAGAAATTCATTATTAAGGGAATTTATAACTTGAATAGAAAGTAAAATAGAATTTTGATTGGGGAAATAAGTTGTAATATCTTAATTCAACCCCCCCTTCTTAAGATATCTGAGGCCACTTGTCCAACATCACATGCAATGCATCATTAATTAAGTGAATACATATATATTAGTATAGTAACTCAATACACGTCATACACATAATGGGAATTAAATTAGTTCATACATATAATTAAATCTGTGATTTACATCTTTAATCCAACAAAAGAATCATGGAACCAACTATGGAGGAGTTGATTAACAAAACATAACTCTCTTCCAAAATAATCTTAATGTCATCACGTCGGCTCAGTGGCTCCACAACAGAATCTCACTTCCTGCACCCTACTGCTGCCATTCTGCTCCCACGAACAAAGGTTCACGATCATCACATGTATCAACCACACGATACAAAATTGCAAATGCGAGTTCATTATAACAGAAATAATACTAAATTCAAATAACCATGATTAGTAAGAAAACATTAACAAATATCATGAGCTTATACAATATTCATTAATCAACACACACACTCAACAAATAGTCATCATCCATACATAGTTCCAAATTAATCATGCTCAGTATGATGCATGCACCTGACTTCAACTCTCAGATGCAATGTGGTACCATCCCTAAGGAAATAGCCTAAGCGTGTCCATACAACACTCTCACTTAAGAAAACTAGGCATTAAGTGTTGAGGTCACCCTGTCGTGCATAGGCAACTCCCCCCCTCATGGTGATCAGGTTGAGTCTCAAGGGAGTTCCAAACCGAGTGACATGCCCCCAAGTAAAAGTATTTTTTCCTTATGAAAAACTACAAGTACTTAATGACAAAGTTTATACTATTTCCATGCAATATGAAGTATGAAACATGGGCTCCATCAATGCACTGACTGTGGATAATTAAAGATTCTAAGCTACCCTCCTCTAGAGATGCTTAGAACTCTTTAACCACTCTATTTCCCCCACCAAGGATATCCAACAAGGTCACTACACCCCCCATGTGTACATACACAACATACAAAGTATGAAACATGGGCACCATCAATGCACTGACCGTGGATAATTAAAGATTCTAAGTCATCCCTCTCCAGAGATACTTAAAACCTTTAACTACTATGTTTCCCCCACCAGGGATATCCAACAAGGTCACTACACCCCCCATGTACATACGCAACATAACATCATCACAATGCATTTTCAACATCATCAACATTTCATCTCAACATCAACATCATCTCATCTCAAGGACATTAACAACAACAACGATGACAACAACATCATCTCACATTAACATGATCATCAATAACATCATCAATTCATGTTAACATAGTCATCAATAACAACATCAACCCCTGCTAACATAGTTATCAATATCAACAACATCTCATCAATTAATGTCACTAATAGGAATATCATTAGTAAGTCACACTTTGCATATACATATATAGCTCATGCCTGAGATTCACACTCCCCAGGTCTTCAGATAACACAAGTCTAATAACGGCAATAATGTTATTCATCAACAATAGATATATCGCATCCCATTCGTCAAAAACATTGTTTTCTAAAAAATCAGCATGCAACAGGGACATGCATATATTCCCATAGTTAGGTTCCTTGACCCTAACTATGGTATCAAAAATGGTAAATTATAATAAAATCCCCTCACCTATTGTGAGCTCTCCGTCAGTTCCTTTTTGCATCACTCAGAGGTCTCTCTTGTTCATGCTCGTCAGTCCAAACACAAGTTTCTATATACCAAATTGAAGGAAATTTAGTATAGATTTCAGAAATAAAGTTAATAGCAATGTTCGGAGTCAAACACCCCTGTCAAAACATAAAAGAGATGAGGGGTGTTTCGGGTTCTACTAAAAGGAGACATCATTTTGAAATTCTGATCACGCCTATGTGACCGGGGTTCAGTGAAGGTCACGAAAATAACACCCATTTCATAAAAAGATAACTTTTACAATGTCTCATTTCCTAAGGTTTTTCAAAGGAAGTTTAAAAACACCTTATTATAGTACCCAACACACATGAGACACTAAGGAGAACTCAAACTAACTAGGAGAAGGATTTAGAAATCAATATTACCTCAGAAAAGCTATGAAATGGAGGATTAGGAGAAATTTCTCCATCAAATCCTTGAGAAGGATTTTGAGGATTCCACTCTGATTAAAGTGTTCCTCTTGGTGCGGGGGTTCAACGACACACAACGGCGGCTCGCGGTGGCCACCGGTGGTCGTGGGTGGTGGAGGAGGAGTTTGAGAGTGTTGGGGAAAGGAAGGAGGAGAAATGGTTGTTTTACGCTGCTAAATCGTAATTTGAAGCCTGCAACCCTCACCCAGGCGAGTGTGGCTCGCCTGGGCGAGCTAATCCACAACTCAAATTTTCTACTTCGGTAAAAAAAAATCATATCTCACACTCCAGATGTTATATTTCAAATCCCAACGGTCAAAATGTGGATATTTGTCTTATGAACCTCAAGAAAAACCTTGAAGATGATCCAACGGTAAACGAATCTGGGATGGTGATTTTACTAAGATAGGTTTTGGAAAAAAATTTGAAATCTTACAATTTCAACTTAGCTCAACAAAACTCAACATAACTCAACATCCACATCAAAAAATTCACACATGACTAATTCCAACCATACCTCAACTCACTCAAGTCAATCATATAGTCAATTCACTTTAATTTGGTCTGGTTCTGTTTAGAGTAGATTCAAAAAATAAACCGATTAAATCTTAGATCTACACTTGTTGTATTTTAATGGTTCAAATTTTATAGATCTACTCTTGAATCATGTTTTTGTGTTGATTTTTGGTTCTATATTTTTTCAGTCATAATCTTCTTGTGATTAACCTTTAGATCTCATTTTTATTGCAAAATATTGATTATAAAAGAAAACACAAAAATCTAAGTGTAAATCACTTCATTCATGTTGTCTTAAAGTCATGTTTAGTCCTAATAATTGTCACATTATGTTCTAAGTTTGTGTTGAATTTTGATTTTGTTCATTGAATTCTAGATACATTTGTTCATGTGTTCATGCAATTCTTAGCCTATCATTTTAATTTTGAGTCGAATGCATGGATGTTATTTAGTTCATAACATGTTCTAAATCAATTCATAGAAGTAGTCTTGTTGTTGATCTTTTTTTTTTGTTTTCTAAGTTTCATGTATGATGCCTACGAAGAAATTGAGTTGTGGTGTTGAGTTGTGGCTAGATTTATCAATCAAAATAAGTCTTAACCTCTCTTGAATTGTTTTATCCAAGAAAATTGAGCATAAGCAAACACAAATTGTAACTATCCAAGGCTTAAGCAATATAAACACTACTCTTGATTTCTAGGTTGAAATTCTGGTTGTTGTCAGTTCTGGCACACTGTCTTCTTAACTTCACTATGGCTTGAATACTTCGATTTTTGAGCTGAAATTTTAACTAGATAAAATAGACATCTGAACAAAAATAATGGAAAAAGAATGAAAAAAAATGAAAAATAAATGAGCAAGAAAACGTGATAAAGATTAACGTCAAAGTACACGTCAAGAATAGCAAAAAAATGTGTATGCTTGATTTGCTTGAAAATTGTTCATTATTTTGAGTTGTATTGCAAGCCTATTTGACTTCTTGGAGTTGTTAATCTTTTATATGTGTTTCTAAATTGACATAACTAGAATTTTGCTTTGAGTGTTGTTTTTAATTTGTCAATCTAATCTAGTGTCACTCTAGGACTTCCTTTGTGTTCCACCTTGGCTTGTGGTGCTGTTTGTTTGCTTTGTTTTTCCTTGAACCACATTGAATTAATGCCATGTTAAATTTTATTTTGGTTTAGCTTTCATTTCATCTTTTGGTTTCTGGCTTGTCTTTTTTTTTTTGTTTAAGTGTTGCCTACAATAAGGATTGGAAGAGGAAAATGGTGCATTACTTGAAGGAAGATTTTTTAGTCTTGGAGGTTAACCATCCTAGGAGCATCATTGGATTTGAAGCAACCAAAGCCTCACCAAATTCTGAGTTAAACACTTGAGAAAACAAACAAGCATTGAAGACAAATTTGAAGACCTTAATTGCTTTGTTAAATTTGTTGTAATAGAACAATTGAATGTTGAATTTTTTTTCCTATAGCAATTCCTTGTATTTGGACATTCTTCAGGGGTGTATTGGGAGTCTCCAAGAGACCACTCAAACCTCTATTTGTGTATAATAGCTTAGTGTAAATTGTGTAGACTAAGTGAAGAGCCAGTGGGGACCTCTAAAGGGTCATCCAAGCCTTTACATAGGAAATAGTCTAGCTTGCTTTAAATTTCTTTTATCTTCCATTGTCAAACCGCCTAGATAGCTTGCTTTTTACCAATTAGTTTTTACCTAATCATTCACACCTCTTTTAGTGTTTATTTTGGCTAGTTTCAACCATAGTTTCTTTTACCTTTTGTTCTGAAACCCCCAACAAGAAAGAACCACTACTTAGGAACCAACATGGGTCTTCATTCTTCATCTAGTGTTAATGGTGAGGGTTGTAATTGTGGAAGCAATGCCTTCCAAGGTTATTTTGATTATGCCAAAGAATCAAGAGTTAAGAAAATTCCAAAGATTCAAGAATCAAGTTTCTAGAGATTCAAGAATTAAGATTCAAGAATAATCAAGATCAAGATTCAAGAATCAAGAGAAGACTCAATCAAGATAAGTACTAAAAAAGTTTTCCAAAACATTGAGTAGCACAAGAAGTTTTCACAAAATCATTACCAAAGAGTTTTACTCTCTGGTAATCGATTATTAGAAGGTAGTAATCGATTACCAGTGTTTTAAAACGTTAGATTTCAAATTTCAAGAGTTAAAACTTGTGTTTAAACAATTTTAAATCATTTGGAACTTGTGTAATCGATTACACAATACTTGTAATCGATTACCAGAGCTTCTAAATGTTTTGATTTTCAAAATTTAAACTGAGGAGTCACATATGTTGATGTGTAATCGATTACACCTTAAGGGTAATCGATTACCAGTGACTGATTTCGAAAAATAAATTTCCAAAAGTCACAATTCTTCAAGTGACTTGTTTTTGAAGATTTTTCAAAAGTCACAACTTTTTAAGAGACTAGTTTTCAAAAGAGTCACAATTTTTAAGGTGACTAGTTTTAAAGAAATTGCCAAGAGTCACAAACTTTAACTTGAGTCATCAAGAGATTATAAATATGTGACCATGGCATCAATCTGAAGATGAATCTTTCAATCAATCTTTCAAATATCTTTCAACTCTTTCCATAGAATTTTCTGATTCATTTTTTCTTCATCTTTCTAAAGGTTTTTGTTCAATACTTTTTCTTTTAAGAAAAGTTCTTTGATCAAAAACTTGTTAATAATTAAAGGTTTTTGTTCAGTACTTTTTGTTCAATACTTTTTCTAATTGAATCTAGTAACATTAAGAAGGATAGATTTTTTTTATTAGTCAAGACACGTTAATAATTAATTCAACCCCCCTTCTTAATTATTCCGAGGCCACTTGATCCAACAGTAATCCTATGGACCCCTTGTATACGATATTAGATGAGTTGAGATCCCTTAAATAGTGGAAAGAAAAAAAAGATAGAAAATAAAAAACTGTGGAAGAAATAAGTCGAGATGAAAGAGAGAAAATAAGAGAGGGAGAAAGAAGAAAAATAATGAAAGCAATGAAAAGAGAAAAACATGTCAAAAACATGTCTCTTATAGTAGTCATGACTCTTGCAAGGGTTTAAGTTAAGAACTTAGCGACTATTATGGAGGGCGGCATAGGTCACATACTAAACATTACTCCCAAAGAAGAGAAAAGGATAGAAGGCTTCAAAAGTTTAACATTAGCCTCCAATATTTCCATGGAAAAGCTAATGTTGAGATCTACCTTGATTGGGAAATGAATGTTGAACAACTCTTTGCTTGTCATCATATTAGTGAAGAGAGAAAAGTTCATTGGTTACCCTCAACTTTCAAGGGTATGTCCTTTATTGGTAAACTTCCCTTGTTAGGGAAAGAAGAATTCATAAGGATCCTCTAGTAGAGTATTGGAATGATCTTAAGACTGCCCTTAGGAAGAGGCACATTCCCTCTTACTATGAAATGAAGCTTATGGACATGCTACAAAGGCTTAGACAAGGGAATATGAGTGTTGAAGAATATAGACAACAAATGGAAATACTCCTTTAAAGAGTTGGACTTAGGGAGGAGGAAAGAACAAGCATAGCTAGGTTCCTTAGTGAGCTTAATATGGAAGTAAGGGACAAGGTTGAACTCCTTCCATATAGGGACCTAGATGAGCTAGTCCAACTTTGTATAAGAATGGAGCAACAACTTAAAAGAAATCCTTCTTCAAAATCTCATGGCTTTCACTCTTATCCAAGGAAGGACCAAGCCCAAGGAATTTTGGGGGCTGCACCTTCAAAACCCAAGGAAAATAAGGGTAAGATCATAAAGTAATCTACCCCTAAGACTAGTTCCCAAGTAAGGACTAACAACATTAAATGCTTCAGATGTCTTGGGAGAGGTCACATTGCCTCTTAATGCCCCACAAAGAAAACCATGATTAAGAGGGGTTAAGACATTTATAGTAGTCAAGAGGAGACTACTTCTTCCTCTTCCTCTAGTGGAAGTGAAGACAAATCAAGGGGTGAAAAGTCTAGTGAGGAAGTCTACCCCCATGAAGAAGGTGACCTCCTAATGGTTAGAAGGCTCCTTGGAGATAAATCTTGTGATCTATACCAATCCCAAAGAGAGAACATTTTTCATACAAGATGCAAAATTTTAGATAAAACTTGTTCTCTCATTATGGATAATGGATCTTGTTGCAATTGTTGTAGCACAAGATTAGTTTCCAAGTTGAACCTCACTATCATTCTCCACCCAAAACCTTATAAACTTCAATGGCTCAATTAGCAAGGGAAAAGGATAGTTAACCAACAAGTGAAGGTACCTTTCTCCATTGGGACATATAAAGATGAAGTTAATTATGATATGTTCCCATGGAGGAAGGGTATATTCTCTTAGGAAGGCCATGACAATTTGATAGGAAAATCATTTACAATGGCCTAACTGATGAGATTACCCTTACCCATCTTGGCACCAAATTTGTGTTGCATACTCAAACACCTTCACCGGTAGCTAAGGATCAAGTACAAATAAAACTCAAATTGGATGAGGAAAAGAATTGAAAAAGAAAAGAAGAATAACCATTTATGGTTAAGGAGGATTGTAATGAGGTAAGTATCTCTTCCAAGAGGTTAGCTAAGAACGAAACTCATTTTGCAATAAAGACAAACATTGAAGAAAATTCTCTTCTTAGACAACCTCCACATCTTCTCTTTTGTAAAAGAAAACTTGTTAGCACTGCCATACCTCTTAAGCTTAAGGTTATTCCTCAAGTAAAGGAGTTGTTGGATGAGGTTTAGTTCGTAAGAGTTAAATCCTTGTGCTTTGTTAGTGCCAAAAATAGGTATTATTAGGCACCAAATCCCTAACATAGGTGGTATGATGAATGTGTTGAGTGGTGAAACCATCTTTTGTAAAATCACCCGTGCACCCAACATCTTCACGATTCACATACATAGGGACTCATTAGGTAGGTGTGTTCTTATTTTTGGTTTCAATACAAACCTAGGTGCTCATATAGGACACCTTAGGTTTGTTGCACTTTTTGGTAGGAGTTACCAACATGAAAATTAAAAAAAAAAAAGGTATCTTTTATTGCATTACTTTCCTTAATTTTTTAAATAGTGATCAAGGGGTTCCCACAAACCTTGAGAGAATAAAGGTCATTCCTGAGTGGCCCACTCCACCAAGTATAAGGGAAATTTGGGGCTTCCATGACTTAACAAACTTTTACAAAAGGTTTGTCCCATATTATTCTATACTTGTAGCACCACTTATTGAGTTGGTGAGGAACCATGTTCCCTTATGGAAAGATGCCCAGGAAAGGGGTTTTTGACCTTACCTTACTCTAACATACCCAACACCTTTAATATATATGTTTTTATTCTTTTTACAGGTGGTAAGAAAGAAGCCCAGAGTTTCAAGACCCTCTAGATTTGAGGTCAAATCTTTTTCAAGGGGGAAGGGATGATGCAATCCTACCCCTCAAATGCATTGGATAGAAGACTCCAAGAAGAATTGATCATAGATACAGGAGAAGACTCCACTTATCATTGTACATATTAGATTAGGGTTTCATTATTTTTTAGCCTTGTATTTAGGGCTCCATAGTGTGAGGGGGTACCCTAGTAAAGTAGGATTTTTCAGCCCTTGTAATTTAGGGCACCTAGACTAGTTTTGTATTAGAAGTAGTTTTGTAATTTCACATGCATTAAGTGTACTATTTGATGTGTATGTTGGGAGAGAAATTTAATTGAATTAGAAGAAGCTCAGTCCAATTAAATTTTGGACTAGCCTAAGGGGGAGGTGAACATTTGCTTGCTACACCCCATTGCCACATCATATAATCACACTTTGTGCATGTCCTTCATGTTTTACATGCCTCATGACACCTAAGCACACTTAGTGCAGAATCTTGGACTTGATCTGGGATTAGCGGGCTGAACCATAGCTAAAATTCACTAATCATAATTAGTGAAATTTTGGCTCCAAATTTAGCTCCACAAATTCAAATTCAAGTGAAATTTGAATAGAAATTCAAATTTCCCTCCAATTTTATGTGACAATTAGGCTATAAATAAAGGCCTTGTGTGTGTATTTTTTTCAACTTTGATCATTTGAAGAATTAGACTTCAAAGTTCAAACCTCATTTGAGGCATAAATTTTGTGCTCTCTTCTCTCCCTTTGGTGTAAGCTCCATTGGAGCTCGTACGCCTAGGATCTTCTTCATCAATGGATTCCTTTGCTTCTTGGAAGATGAATGGCAACGGAATGGAGAAGGAAGAGAGAAAAGAGATGCCACTTCAAGGAGAAGATGAGTCTAGAAGAAGCTCACCGCCATAGGAGGCCATGGATAAGAGCTTGGAGGAAGAAGAAGATGAATGAAGGGAGAGGAAGAGAAGAGCATGAAATTTTGTGCTCTAAAAGAGCTCTGAAATATGAAGTTTAATTTTCAGATGATCAAAGTTGAAAAAATGCACACACATGACCTCTATTTATAGCCTAAGTGTCACACAAAATTGAAGGGAAATTTGAATTTCTATTCAAATTTCACTTGAATTTGTGGAGCCAAATTTTGGAGCCAAAATTTCACTGATTATGATTAGTGAATTTTAGCTATGGTTCAGCCCTCTAATCCAAGATCAAGTCCAAGATTCTCCACTAAGTGTGCTTAGGTGTCATAAGACATGTAAAGCATGAAGGGCATGCACAAAGTGTGACTATATGATGTGGCAATGGGGTGTAGCAACCAAATGCTCACCTCCCCCTCTAAAATTTAATTGGATTGGGCTTCTCCCAATTCAATTAAATTTATTTCTCAACACACACATCAAATATTCACTTAATGCAAGTGAAATTACAAAACTACCTCTAATACAAAAACTAGTCTAGGTGCCCAAAAATACAAGGGCTGAAAAATCCTACATTTCTAGGGTACCCTACCTATATTATGGAGCCCTAAATACAAGGACCAAATGTAATGACATCCTAATCTAATATGTACAAAGATAATTGGATCCAACCTTGGCCCATGGGCTCAGAAATCTACCCTAAGTTTTATGAGAACCCTAGGGCCTTCTTCAGTAGCTTTAGCCCAATCCTCTTGGAGCCTCTTGCTCATGGCTCTAGTGACTGGTCCCTTCCTAGGGAGGATTGCATCATCCCCTCCCCCTTGAAGAGGATTTGACCCCAAATTTGTTAGTTCCTCCTCCTCAATATCAGCTCCACCTGCAAAAGGAATTAAATCAGAAATGTTAAAAGTGGTGCTGACTCCATACTATTCTGGGAGGTCCAACCTATAGGCATTGTTATTGATCCTCTCCAAAACCTGGAAAGGTCCATCCCCTCTAGGGCTAAGATTGGATTTCCTTTTACTAGGGAATCTATCCTTCCTAAGATGGAGCCAAACCCAGTCACCCTCATTAAGAATTAGCTCTTTTCTTCCTCTATTTCCTTTAGTTGAATACACCTTTGTTTGGTTCTCTATTTGGTTCTTAACCCTCTCTTGCAACTTCTTTACAAACTCTGACCTAGATTCCCCTTCTTTATGTATAAAAGAAGTGTCCAGTGGAAGAGGAATGAGGAATAACGGTGTTAGGGGATTGAACCCATAGACAACCTCAAAAGGGGATTGCTTGGTGGTTCTATGAACCCCCTGTTGTAGGAAAATTGTACATGAGGAAGATACTCATCCCAAGACTTATGGCTGCCTTTTAGAAAAGCCCTTAAAAAGGTGGATAAAGACCTATTCACTACCTCTATTTGCCCATCAGTTTGTGGATGACAAGTGGTAAAGAAAAGAAGTTTAGTTCCTAGCTTAGCCCATAAGGTTTTCTAGAAGTGGCTAAGGAACTTAGCATCTCTATCTGACACAATGGTCCTAGGCAAACCATGGAGTCTCTCAACTTCCCTGAAAAAGAGTTTTGAGATGTGGGAAGCATCATCCACCTTGTGGCAGGGTATAAAGTGTGCCATCTTGCTAAACCTATCCACCACCACAAAGATAAAGGAAGCCCAAGGACAAAGTCCATACTAATGTCTACCCAAGGTGCAGATGGGAAGGGTAAGGGTGTGTATAGCCCATGAGGCATCACCCTAGAATTGGCTTGTAAACATGCCACATACCTAGTGCAATGCTTATGGACATCTTTCTTCATATGGGGCCAATAAAACTTTTCTTTGAGTAAGACAAGGGTCTTGTCTATCCCAAAGTGGCCCATGAGCTCACCCTCGTGGCTCTCTTTCACAAGTAATTTCCTAATGGATCCTTGGGGTATGCAAAGCTTTCCCTCTTTGAACAAATACCCCTCAACCAAATAGAATCCTTCTTGGGCCTTTTTCCCACAACTCTCGTAAATGGGAGAGAAATGTTCATCTAAAGCATACAAGTCCCTAATGTTATCAAATCCTAAAATTTGAGCTCCTAGAGAGCAAAACAATGTGTGTCTCCTAGAGAGGGCATCAGCTACCACATTTGTTTTTCCCTTTTTGTATTTGATAACATATGGAAATTTCTCTAGGTACTCTACCCATTTTGCATGCCTTTTGTTTAACTTGCTTTGCCCTCTAATGTACTGAAGTGATTGATGATCACTATGAATGACAAATTCCTTGGAAACAAGGTAATGTTCCCTAGTTTAGAGGGCTCTTATTAAGGCATAAAGCTCTTTATCATAGGTGGGGTAGTTGAGGGTGGCACTATGAAGTTTTTCACTAAAATAAGCAATAGGGTGCCCACCTTGTAACAATACAGCTCCAACTCCTACTCCAGAGGCATCGCATTCTAGCTCAAAAGTTTTAGAAAAGTCAAGAAGAGCTAGAACAGGTGCCTTAGTAAGCTTTTCTTTGAGAGAAGCAAAGGCTTGCTCTTTTTTTTCACCCTGGGTAAATACCACATTCTTCTTCACCAGCTCATTGAGAGGTGATGCAATTGTAGAGAAATTAGGAACGAACCTTCTATAGAAGCTTGCTAACCCATGGAAGCTCCTAATATCTCCCACATTTTTTGGGGTGGGCCATTCTTGGATGGCCTTGATTTTCTCAGGGTCCACTTGGACCCCATTTCTACCAACTACAAACCCTTAGAAAACTATATTATCTACACAAAAGGTACACTTCTCTATATTTGCATAAATGGTGTTTTTCCTAAGGACTGGTAGAACTTGCCTGAGATGTCCTAAGTGATCATCTAGGCTCCTACTGTACACTAAAATATCATCAAAATAAACAACTACAAATCTACCTACGAAATCCCTTAAGACATGATGCATAAGCCTCATAAAGGTGCTTGGTGCATTATTGAGCCCAAAAGGCATCACTAGCCATTCATACAAACCAAACTTGGTCTTGAAAGCGGTTTTCCACTCATCACCCTTTTTCATCCTGATTTGGTGATAACCACTTTTAAGATCAATTTTTGAAAAGATAGTGGCACCATGCAACTCATCAAGCAAATCATCAAGTCTAGGAATGGGATGCCTATACTTTACAGTGATGTTGTTGATGGCCCTGCAATCAGTACACATTCTCCACATACCATCCTTTTTGGGCACCAACAACACTGGCACAACACATGGGCTTAGGCTCTCTTGGACCCAACCCTTCTCCAACAATTCTTTAACTTGGGACTCTATCTCTTTAGTCTCCTGAGGGTTAGTCCTATAGGCTGGCCTATTAGGAAGGCTTGCTCCTGGGACTAAATCTATTTGGTGTTCTATTCCCCTTAAAGGAGGTAGCCCAGGGGGCATCTCTTTGGGAAATATATCACCAAATTCATGTAAGAGTTCTTGGACCTTTAGGGGTAAGGTCTCAAATGTAGGAAATGTGGCCGTGCTAAGGGATGTTTCCCTTGATAGGAGAAGGTAGAAAGATTGTTTAAGAAGGAATGCTCTTTTAATATCACCTTTTTTTGCAAAATGATTTTCCTTCTTAACAATCTTCTTGGAGGAATATTTTCCCTCTTTTTCCTTCCCCTTGGCCTTTGAAGACAAGGTCTTACTATCCTTCTTTTTCTTTTGTTTTTCTAGTTTTTGTAGTTTTTCTTCCTCATCCCTCTTATCTTTCATAGTTAGTTGATCTTTGGCCACCTGTGAAGGTGTTTGAGGATGCAACACAAATTTAGTGCCAAGATGGGTGAGGGTAATCTCATTAGTTAGGCCATTGTAAATGATCTTCCTATCAAATTGCCACGGCCTTCCTAAAAGAATATGGCCTGCCTCCATGGGAATTATATCACAATTAACTTCATCCTTATATGTCCCAATGGAGAAAGGTACCTTCACTTGTTGGTTAACTATCATTTTCCCTTGCTCATTGAGCCATTTAAGTTTATAAGGTTTTGGGTGGGGAATGATAGTGAGGTTCAACTTGGAAACTAATCTTGTGCTACAACAATTGCAACAAGATCCAATATCCACAATGAGAGAACAAGTTTCATCTAAAATTTTGCATCTCGTATGAAAGATGTTCTCTCTTTGGGATTGAGATAGATCACAAGATTGACCTCCAAGTATCCTTCTAACCATTAAGAGGTCACCTTCTTCATGGGGGTAGACTTCCTCACTAGACTCTTCACCCCTTACATCATCTTCACTTACACTAGAGGAAGGGCAAGAAGTAGTCTCCTCTTGACTACTATAAATGTCTTGACCCCTCATGATCATGGTTTTCTTTGTGGGGCATTGAGAGGCAATGTGACCTCTCCCAAGACATTTAAAGCATTTAATGTTGCTAGTCCTTTCTTGGAAACTAGTCTTACGGGTGTATTTCTCTATGGTCTTACCCTTATCTTCCTTGGGTTTTGAAGGTGCAGCCCAAAAATTCCATGGGCTTGGTCCTTCCTTGGATAAGAGTGAGAGCCATAAGATTTTGAAGAAGTCTTTCTTTTAAGTTGTTGCTCCATTCTTATACAAAGTTGGACTAGCTCATCTAGGTCCCTATATGGAAGGAGTTAAACTTTGTCCCTCACTTCTATATTAAGCCCACTAAGGAACCTAGCTATGCTTGTTCTTTCCTCCTCCCTAAGTCTAGCTCTTAAAAAGAGTAGTTCCATTTGTTGTCTATATTCTTCAACACTCATACTCCCTTGTCTAAGCCTTTGGAGCTTGTCCATAAGCTCATTTTCATAGTTGGAGGGAATGTGCCTCTTCCTAAGGGCACTGTTAAGATCATTCCAATACTCTATTGGAGGATCCCCATGAAAACTTCGTTCTCTAACAAGGGAAGTCCACCAATAGAGGGCGTACCCTTGAAAGCTAAGGGTAGCCAATGGAACTTTTCTCTCTTCGCTAATATGATGACAAGCAAAGAGTTGTTCAACCTTCATTTCCCAATCTAAGTAGGCCTCAACATTATCTTTTCCATGGAAATATGGGAGGCTAATGTTAACCTCTTGAGGCCTTCTATGCTTTTCTATTTTTTGGGAATGATGTTTAGTATGTGAACTATGGCGCCCTCTATAATAGTCGCTAAGTTATTCACTTAAACTCTTGCAAGAGTCATGACTACTATAGAATGCATGTTTTTCTCTTTTCGTTTCTTTCATTATTTTTCTTCTTTCTTCCTCTCTTATTTTCTCTCTTTTTTCTTGACTTATTTCTTCCACTCTTTTTTTTCCTTTTTCTTTTCTCTCTTGTTTTTCTTTCCATAACTTGAGGGAACTCAACTCATCTAAGATTCTAGATAGAGGGTCCTTATGACTAGTACCCTCGCCATTAACACTAGATGAATGATGACTCATGTTGGTTCCTAAGTTATGGTTCTTTCTTGTTGGGGGTTTGTAAAAAAGGTAAAAGCTAAGGTTCCAAAAGAACTCAAGATAAGCATGATAAGAAAGAAGAAAGTACTATGCAATAACAAGATAAACTAGGTGTGACTAGTAAAGAAAATAAACTATGAAAGTAAGCAAGAAATTAAAGTGAAAGAAATGTAAATTAGGCGGATCCTAAGAGTGTTTGGATGACCTCATTTAAGGTTCCCAACAAAACACTCACTATCCTAAGGAAAAATTGACTAAAATTATTACACACAAATGGAAGTAGGGTGACCTATTGGAGGCTCCCAACTTACTTCCAATGAAAGGCCTTTTTGTTACAAAATTTGAAAGCAATGAAGGTAAGTAAATTCTCAATTAAAAAAATTACAAAAAGGTCCTCAATTTTGGTGGTTGTTATCTCTTTGGTGATTCACTCAATTTGGAGTGCTTCTTAGTCCGATAGCTCTTAAGGTTGTTGGCCACTTGCTTCTTGACTCAAATTCTTCAAGGGATGGCACCAATCCTCCTTTCCAATTCCCTATATGGCAACTCACAAACAAGGAAACAAAGAGACAAGCAATAACCAAAGACAAAAAAAAATGAAATGAAAGCTAAACCAATAGAGTTTTAACAAGACAAATTTTCAAGGATTATTCAACAATTAAAGCAATGAAAAGCACATAAAAGCAAGCTAGGACTCAAAGAGAAACTTAGAATGGCTCTAGAGTTGAGTAAAAAAAACTAAAAAAAAGACTCAAGAAACCTCTAGTTTTGGAACTTGTATTCACTGTAATTTTCAATTGAAATTTCAGAACTAGGATTGGTATAAAATAGGCATCAAGTATTGAACAAATTTTGAGCCAAAACAACAAGCACACTTCCATTTCACTTTTTTTTCCTGGACACTGATTTTTCTGCCAACTTTTGTGATTTTTCTTATTTTTCCCTTTAATCCAAATCGCTTGGTTCTTTTTTCATATTTTTTTTCCAGATGTCTAGAAAATTCAGTAAAAATTTCAGCTCAAAAAACGTAGTGACCAATTCCTAGTAATTTATACAAGTTCGTATATTCAAGCTGCCAGGACCAGCGATTTCATCCTAGAAATCAAGAGTAGTGTTTATGTTACTTAAGGCTTGGATAGTTACAATTTGTGTTTGATTATGCTCAATTATCTTGAATAACAAAATTCAAGAGAGCTTAAGACTTATTTTGATTCACAAACCCAGCCACAACTTAGCACCACAACTTAACTTCTTCATAGGGATCATGTAGAAAACTAAGAAAAAAAAAGTTCAACAACAAGACTACTTCTAGGAATTGATTTAGAACATGTTATGAACTAAATAACATGCATGAATTAAACTCAAAATTCAAAATATAGGCTAAGAGTGACAAGAATACATGAAAAAATGTATCTAGAATTCAATCAACAAAATAAAAATTCAACACAAACTTAGAACATAATGTGACAATTACTATGACTAAACATGACTCTAAGACAACATGGATTAAGTGATTTACACTTAGATTTTTGTGTTTTTTTTATAATCAATATTTTGGAAGAAAATTTAGATCTAAGGTTCAGCACAAGAATGTTATGAATGAAAAATGATAGAACCTAAAATCAACACAAAAACATGATTCAAGAGTAGATCTACAAAATTTGAACCACAGAAATGCAAGAACAAGTGTAGATCTAAGATTTAATCGGTTTATTTATTTTTAATCTACTCTAAACAGCACCAAACCACAAGACAATGGAGCATATACATGGAGAATAAGATGAAGAACAAGGAATTAAAGAGAATTCACCGAACAAAAAGATAGAGGAAGCAAAAGAACATCACCTAGATGAAGATGCTCTAATACCACATGGTGTAAGCTCCATTGGAGCTTGTAGGCCTAGGATCTTCTTCATCAATGGATTCCTTTGCTTCTTGGAAGATGAATGGCAGCGGAATGGAGAAGGAAGAGAGAAAGGAGACACCACTTCAAGGAGAAGATGAGTCTAGAAGAAGCTCACCACCATAGGAGGCCATGGATAAGAGCTTGGAGGAAGAAGAAGATGAATAAAGGGAGAGGAAGAGAAGAGCATGAAATTTTGTGCTCTAAAAGATCTCTGAAATCTGAAGTTTAATTTTCAAATTATCAAAGTTGAAAAATGCACACACATGACCTCTATTTATAGACTAAGTGTCACACAAAATTGAAGGGAAATTTGAATTTCTATTCAAATTTCACTTGAATTTGTGGTGCCAAATTTTGGAGCCAAAATTTCACTAATTATGATTAGTGAATTTTAGCTATTGTTCAGCCCACAAATCCAAGATCAAGTCCAAGATTCTCCACTAAGTGTGCTTAGGTGTCATGAGGCATGTAAAACATGAAGGACATGCACAAAGTGTGACTATATGATGTGGCAATGGGGTGTAGCAAGCAAATGCTCACCTCCCCCTCTAAAATTTAATTGGATTGGGCTTCTCCCAATTCAATTAAATTTATTTCTCAACACACACATCAAATATTCACTTAATGTAAGTGAAATTACAAAACTACCCCTAATACAAAAATTAGTCTAGGTGCCCAAAAAGACAAGGGTTGAAAAATCCTACATTTCTAGGGTACCCTACCTATATTATGGAGCCCTAAATACAAGGACCAAATATAATGACATCCTAATCTAATATGTTCAAAGATAATTCGATCCAACCTTGGCCCATGGGCTCAGAAATCTACCCTAAGGTTCATGAGAACCCTAGGGCTTCCTTCAGCAGCTCTAGCCCAATCCTCTTGGAGCCTCTTGCTCATGGCTCTAGTGACTGGTCCCTTCCTATGGAGGATTGCATCACCCTTTCCCTCCACTCATCTCCTCCTACCTTCAAGCTCTTATCCATGACTTCCTTTGGTGGTGAGCTTGTTCTTGACCCATCTTCTCCTTGAAGTGGCGTCTCCAATCACCTATCCTCCTTCTCGAATCTGTTTCCATTGATCTTCAAGAAGCAAAGGACTCTATTGATGAAGAAGATCCAAGGCCTACAAGCTCTACATGGAGCTACATCACATTATCTACATGGTAGAATTATCTACTAGCAATTATCTTTAAGCTACATGTTATATGTAACATTATCTATAAGTTACCAACTATTATCTACAGGCCAATAATTATCTGCAAGGGATGCAATAGCCCCTACATACAAGGACCCGTAGCTCCCTCTACATACTATAAGTACTAGGTTCCCTCGTACTCTCTCAACACGATAACACATACATACACATCTACTCATAAACTCGTGTATTCTCATACTCTCCTAACTCATATACGTACTTGAGTGTTGGAGTTCTTTGTTTTGTAGGTCCCCCCTCTTGTCCTCCTAAAAAAGGCCACTCTCTAGCCAACGTGTGAAGTCCAGGAGCCCATCTTAACCACATCCACCCTGACATATCTCACCTCTGAATTTTGGTAAGTACAAAGAGTAAGTCAACTAGATTCTTAAAAAATCATGATATTAGTATATTAGTTTTTATGAGTTTTTTTTCCCTATCTTTCTTAGTGAACAAAGTCTATAATTTGTTGCCAACATGAGTATTTGTCATGAACTCATAGTCACCCCTTTGCTAAGGTTCAATATCTATAAAAAAAATTATGAAGACACTTTCAATGAAAGGAGAGCGATGAAGAACACAAACATCAATAAGAAAACAATTCATGAGCCATAAGCCAATTAGCCATAAGTGCTAGGTCAATGAATTGGTGCTAGGTCAATGAACCAATTCATACAATGTACATGATTTATCTTAGCACGTGCCAAATGGTCAAAACATATGAAAATAGACAACTACTACTATCATTTTCCCACCCCCAAAAAGGGAAAAAGAAAAGTTCCTCCAGAGTAGAAATTAATAACTATAGCAACATCAACATCTAATATACCAATCTCTCTCACACACAGTGAAATGCCTATGAATACAAAACATTCAAACTTATCAAACAAACCATAACTAGAGAAGAAACTATAAACATGAAATAAAAATGCTAAAATAAAACAATTACAAGTTACCTTGGAAAATGGAGGTCTAATATGTGCCTCTTAATTTTCAATAGCAACTACTATGTAATCAACAACATTAGTTTTGTAGGCTGCAAAAACAATGTAGAAGTGCAATGAACTTCAACACGTATAAACCTTTTCCTTTCTTAATCTGGAGATGGATAAATAAATTGTTGAAGTGAACATGTCTATCAAAAACTAATATGAGATTGATCCAAAGAGCAATGATACATTTTTTTTTCCCACCAGCAAACAATTGATTATAAATTTTATATATATATATATATATATATATATATATATATATATTAATGAGCAAAGACACAAGCTAGAAAATGATCCATCATTTGTAGATATATACAAAAAAGGGATTTTAAAATATTATTGTATGCTTGCAGGTTCAATTTGAAGAAAGGAAACAAAATTAAAAATGAATGGAGCAAATCTGTCAGAAGAAACATTGCATTCTTGTTCAAGGTCCACGATGGCCCTTTAACGAGAATAGCAACACCCCCTACAGTAGCAAAACCATCATCACCACATAATACACTTAATATAATCATAACTTGCATTCCTTTATAATGAACTTCAATCCAACTTTGTTCCTAGGAACAAAACAAATTTTAAATAAATGAACTGCTCCCTACTTGTTTGGTCTTATCCCTTGCAAACTTCCAGACAAACATAACTACCATCATACATATTCTAATAAATAACTAACTACATATTGTTATTTTGTATACATAAATCCCTTGAGTTTTCTATCATTTGATGCACATAGCTAGTATACAAGAGATAATTGAATAAATCAGCACGGAACAAATCAAGAACAAAACGGTCCTAGACCAACACAAGTTCGACCAAGTATAGAAAAATTAAGCATCCAAGTTCCAAGATATGATAGAAAATCAAATAAAATTTTAAGTGCACATTATTGTCATAAAACATGCAATAATTATACCCTACAAAATCACTGCACTAGATAAAGCTTTGAAATTAAAGACATGGAAATGAAAGCTCAAGATAGTTGTGACACCCTCTACCCCGACATATAAATAAATAAAATATATAAAAAAATATCGATAACCAAATTCACACGGGTAAAAGGTTCACATTCACTTCACTCGAAACAAGGCCGTCAAAATTTACAAAAATATTTTGTTAAATCAGTGAGATAAAATAAAATAGACTAACATTATGCAATTAATATAAAACTTATGTCCCACTGTCACATCCTATCAGAGAGCATTGTGTCCCGACGTCCTTCAACACAAGGTTCCTTTAAGCACTTCACCTAGCCGTCTGCTCCCCCGAACACAAGGTTCAAGATCATCACAGGATCCAAACACAAATAACAAACCAGGAGTGAGTTATCACATTCCTAACTACTAGAGAGAAACAAAACAACACATAGTAGCCAAATACAATTTACTTAGCATATCTCACATTATTTCATCACTTTGTCATTCAAAATTCACTTTTCAATCATCAATCACACCTTTCAATCATCAATCACAATACACAAGAATCACACACTCCGATCAAGACATAATAACACATCAATTTCATAATGAACAATTAGCAAGCGTATGCAACAGTTATGCTAAGACTCAAGCCTATATGCAATGTGGTACCATGTCAGTGAAAAACCTCGTCGGGCGCCTAGGAGTACATGACAAGACAAACCACACAATAGTAAGTCAAGTCACTCTCACTAGGTAATATCATAGGGAGACTAGTCAGGGTCACAGTGTTTTGCGAGAATGCTCCAACCATATGGGATCAACATAGGTTTAAAGGAGCACTCAAACTGTGTGACCCCCAAGACCTACACTCCGAAGAGTCCGTCAGGGCCTCTCCCTCCTGATTCAGGTCCAACCCAGAAAATATTTTAGCACATAGACTCTATCTATGAACTGTACAAAACACACGACTCCTCAATTGTTCTCAAAATAATTTTAACTCGTCGTCCTTTAAGGGTCTTATCATTAACTCGTCGCCCTTAAAGGGACTTAACATTAACTCGTCGCCCAAAAAGAGACTTAGCATCAACTCGTCACCCAAAAAGGGACTTAGCATTAACTCGTCGCCCTAAAAGGGACTTATCATTAACTCATCGCCCTTAAAGGGACTTATGGTCGTGTGATTGTACAATTCATAGTTTACAACTCAATGCACACAACATCTCAATACACACCATATCTCAATCACTTGCATACTCAATTTATCACATACACTCAATCTCAATTACAGTGGTATAATCTCAAAATAGCATGTTATCACACCTCATGAATCATATTCACTTTACCTGTGAACTATGCAATACACACAACTACTCAATTATTTTCAAAATTATTTTAACTAATCGCGCTTGTGATTAAACTCGTCGGGTTCCCACAATGGATCCCATCACAATACTCGTTGCGCAAAACTCGTCGCCCTTAGAGGGTCTTACAGTTGTGTGATTGCATAATTCATAGCTCACAACACAATACACATCTCTATATACATGTATTCCATCATTCATCACATGTTCAATTCACCACATACTCACAATTTGAATCATCATTTCATATCCTCAATATGACAATTTATACAAAAGACTATCACAACCTGGGGACTAAAACCCCTCAAATAATATTACACAATTATATCAAAATTATAAGTCAAAATATACAAATATCAAGAGCACAATTTATCAAGCAATACTCATCAGAACATCAATATTTTATTTATAATTATAAAGGAAAAATTGCAATTTAATAAACATCCCAAAATAAAATCCTAATTTCATCCTCTAAGGATCCCTACACATGTTCTCACTAATCCCCAATTGTGAATAACTCATCCCTTACCTCTGAGCGGACTCACGTGTCTTCAGCCAGCAATAGTAACATCTCTAGCGGTTCCCTGAGATTCCTTCAGTTATTCCTCCGACTGCTCCGATAAAATCCCCAAACGTCAGAGAGACGGAGAAGAGATTGAAACCTCCACTTGTACTGTGTTCATGCGATTCCGTTTTCTCCCTCCACGAATATTATCTCGCAAATCCCAACGGTGGAAGTGTGCAAAACTGAATTTCAAACAACATATCCAAATTTCATGAAAATCCAACGGCTAACGAAACTGGGATCGTAGTTTTACCGAGACAGTTTTGGGTTTCTGTGGGAAATTGAAATGCTACAATTCGAAGGGTTTTCCTCTAATCTCAGATATGATTTTGATATTTCCAACGGTGAGAATGTTAGAAATTGGGTTGCAAACATGGTACTCAAATTTCACGACGAATCAACGGTGAACGAGTCCAAGATCGTCATTTTTCTGAGACAGGTTTGGTGGGCTCCGGGAAAAAGAAAGAGTTTTGAGAGGAGAAGGGGAAGAACGAAAATGAGGCCAAAAAGAGGCACCTGACTTAACATAACTATTTATACCTAGGGTACTCAGTCTATTATTTGCTCTATATTTATTTATTTGTTTATTTTATAAAAACAAACTCTATTTTATTTTCTATCAAACAAATAAATGAAATACCATTTTCATTTTTTCTCAAATTATTATTTTAATTAATAATTATATCTCCTTATTTATTTATTTATAAAATCTCATCATTTTTCTAAAACTCTATTTATTTATAAATAACAATCCTTTTTAATATAGATTACAAAAATTGGGATGTTACAATAGTGAGACAAGACAATGTAAGTTATAATAGGGTCAGTGCCCCTTGGCATTTCAATGTAATTCTCCATTTCTATCCCTATTTCGGCAGCACAACAATTACTTCAAAAATGCAGAAATGGAGATTCATCTACAAGACAATTAGTAATACCATGAAATTTAAAAAATTACATGTAAACTAATTCTCCATACTTGTTCTAGTGAAACACAAAACAAAATAACTTGAAGCTACACAATTAATTAATAAAAACAAGTGACAGATATAACTCATGATAACCTAAGAGCGAGGAAAGAGAGAAAAGAAACCAAAGAAAAAGAGAGAAATATCATGAATTAAACCTAAATCAAAATCTAGGAAGAACCCTAATCAAACTGTAAGAAAAAGAGATGAACGAGAGTTCAAGTGAGGGAGATGAACTTGAGAGCGAGAACGAGCAACAGAAAGCGAGCGAGCAGACAAAAGCAAACAAACGAGCATGACGAGAGGGAGAGTGACGAGAGCGAGTGAAAGCGTTCAAGCGTCCGAGAGAGAGAAAGGCTATTCCACGTTCAAATGACAAAGAATTTTACAATTCTCTATTTTTGGATAGTATCTACAATTCCATGTTTTTAGATTATTAAAATTTCCTTTTAAAATTCCCAAATTTTACGATTCTTTTAATAAAGCATCCAAATAGTAAATTTTATAATAAGAAATTTTAAATCCCTTTTAAAAATTATTTTCCCTACTTTAAATTTCTCATCCTAACATACTCTAGTTAATTACAAATACTTTAAAAATGCTGCAATTTTAAATTTTTAAGTTGTGATGAAAAAAAAACTTCATGGACATTGACCAATCATTATTTTTTAGGTTTAAATTCATTTTTCATCCTTGTAATTTACCATTTTTTCATTTTTTTTCTTTTAAAAAATCTTTTTAGTTCTTACAAAATGTGTTTTTTTTTTAATTTTTCATCCTTAAAATGTTTTAGATAGCATCTTTGTTGGACAAGTGGCCTCAGAAATTTTAAGAAGGGGGGTTGAATTAAGATTTCGTTGACTATTCCTAATTGAAATTTTCCCTTTCTTTATTATTCTCTAGATTCAATTATTTCTTTGTTAACAAGTTACTGAAATAATAAATGAAGGAAATTAACTTAAAGAAATATAAACACAACAGACAATAAAAGAGATTAAGGAAATGTAAAGACAACAAAAAGTAAAAGAGTTAAGGGAAGAGAGAATGCAAAACCGGATTTATACTGGTTCGGCCACAACCCGTGCCTACGTTCAATCCCCAAGCAACCCACTTGAGATTTCCACTATCCTTGTAAAAAATTTTACAAGCAATGAACCACAAAAGAATCCTTTCCTTTGTGTTCAGTGATTACAACCAAGAAGTTATCCCCACTTCTTGCAATGAACCCCAAGGAGCGTTGGTCCCTTGTGTTCAGTGATAACAACCAAGAAGTTGTACCCACTTCTTGGCAATTTCTTCAAAACTAGTCACTTTAAAAGTTGTGACTCTCTTCAAAACTAGTCACATTAAAAATTGTGACTCTTGGCAATTTATTTTTCAAAACCAATCACTGGTAATCGATTACCATTATATTGTGATTGATTACACATCAACAGTTGTGACTCTTCATGTTTAAATTTGAAAACCAACTTTCGGAAACATTGGTAATCGATTACAAGTGT
Source organism: Glycine soja (assembly GCF_004193775.1). Lineage (NCBI taxonomy): Eukaryota > Viridiplantae > Streptophyta > Magnoliopsida > Fabales > Fabaceae > Glycine > Glycine soja. The sequence goes on along the minus strand of NC_041017.1, from coordinate 26,028,489 downwards.
TGTGTAATCGATTACACAAGTTTGAAAATGTTTTATCACAAGTTGTGACTCTTGAAATTTGAAATTCAATGTTCAAAAACATTGGTAATCGATTACATGCCCATGGTAATCGATTACTACTTTGTAAATCTGTTATAAAACTGTTTTGGGCTTCTGGTAATCGATTACGGCCTTCTGGTAATCGATTACCAGAGAGTAAAAACTCTGGTAAAAGATTTTTCTTTGAAATTTTTTTTTGGACAAATTGTGCTATTCAATCTTTTCTTTGAAAAATTCTTTTTATACTTATCTTGATGTTTTTCTTGAAGTTCTTGCATATCTTGAGTCTTCTCTTGAATCTTCACTTGAATCTTCTTGATTCTTTAATCTTGTTTGAATGGATCTTTAATAATCTTTGGCGTCATCAAAATAATCTTGGAAGCTTTGCTTCTACAATCTTTTTTAGTTTCAAGCACTTTTTATTGTTTAAAGCGCACTTTAAGGAAGAAAAATAAACGAAACACATTTTGTAAGGACTTAGATGAAAAAAATTGCAAGAATGAAAAGGAAAAAAATGTTAAATTGTAGAGACGAAAAAAGTATTTAATCCTTCCTTTAAGGACTAAAAGCCAAAATTTGAAAAAGTTCAAGGGGAAAAAAACTTAGTTAACCCTTTTTTTAATGAAAATCCAAATAGGACAAATGTCTTCTGAATAATTATTTTCCCCCTTTAAAATGACTTATCCAAACACACACCTAATTCAATTAAGTAAACATTATATTGCAATTTTGGTTATCCACAATTTTTGTTCCATTAATTTTTCCTGCAATTTGGTGCTTATTTTAATATATTCATAATATTAGCCTAATTTTTAATTTTATGTGTATTTTTTTAAAATTTTTGTCCAATTGATCCATAGACATAATATATTTACTTAAAGTTCTATCATTCCTAATTTTTACATTAAGGATTTACTTATTTTTCTGAAATTCGCAAAATAAATCAATATTTAATTTTTAGAAATAATCTTCTAATATGGGTACATTTTTTCTTTCTCTTTATTGAAGTCCACAAACACATCACACAATTCACATGTACAGTCCTAAGACTTGACTACATGTATTCACTCTCATAGTTCTACTCTTGATTATACACACAGTTCCACTATATTGGGCCCGACCGCTTCATAGATATGTCATCATAGAAGTCTTACATCTTTCATTTTTATTTTTTTGGTGACATTGTAGGAGTACATAACCTTACCCTAGTACTACTGGCAGGCTACTCTTCACTATAACCAGTTATGCTCTTGGTGACTATTGGGATTTCCAAGTTGGCTACATTAGTCCCCCAACCTTGTTGAGATATCACAAGTTGACACCATTTTTTATCCCAAAGACTCATGGTTCTCGCCTTACATACCTCAGGTACCATTTGTGGTCACCTAGTCACTTAAAGTTTTTAGGCACTCTCTTGTTGTCACTCCTCACTAGGATCACATTTAGGAATGCCTTCTATTCACGAACATTTCTGACGGGAATTGTAATTGCTATCGTGATGTGGTTACCAAGGTACAAGCCCCAGGCCCCTTTTATCATTGGAGGTTTTCCTCTCCAACTTCAATATCATAAATACCATCATCACCTCACCCTTGTAGGGCACATCCCAAAGGGACACATACCATTTAGACCACACTGCACATCCCATAGTAAGAACATCGGTCGTTTGCACCCCAACGTGTAACACCTCGAACGAATCACACCGATATGAGAGGGATCCAGAGGTTGTGTAGGTATGAGATTGTACAGTTGAGAATAACTTAAAAAGAATTAACTGGTACTACCTATACAAACAAGATGCATTTACTTTTCGGTATCCCATCACATAAGCACTCTATAGTTATGCATCTAATTGGGTGAACTTCTGAGAATTTTTTTCAAAAAGCGTGTGAGTGAGGATAAAGCATGCCAAAAAGTCTTATGTTGGTTTGTGGGGATAATCATTGATCCTGAAAGAAATTGAAACAAGTTGTCAAGGTTTCCGGAGTGGCTACCTATGAAGGGTTTTGACCAATAGAGAGTTATAACCAACAGAGAGTTGACTGAAGTATCACAGAGTGTGAGCTTTCGAGAAGTCGACAATTATAATCGTTACACAATGCACAAAAAGTTGTGCTATCTTCATGTGTCTTTGTGCACCTTTGTCCTTGGTCTTATGTTGAAGCTCAACTCCTTTTATAACCAGGTCCACAAGTGCTTCAAACCCTACTCGTGTCGAAGAGATAGGCTCCACATGTTATTGCATGATTCATCACACAAGCACCAAGTAATGATTTTAATCTTTACTTGTCTCATCACACATAATTTTACATCAATTACACAATCATTGTTTAAAGAACAACACATAGGAATTACTACCCATGCGCTTCCTACCATACAACTATCACATCAATAGATCATTATAGACCTATGATATTATCCACTCCTCTATGTAACACCCTTCATTATAATAACAAACCGTAATAACATATACTTTAAAATGTTGATAAAATAAGAATTTAAAAATTACAATGGTTTAGAATAATTAAAATACTATAAATAATTTCAAATTAATAGGTTCGTACATAAATAAACAAATTTATTCTCAATTATAAGTATCTAAAAATACTAACCAGACTAAAACAAAGTTTAACTAATAATGAACTAAGTTCTCAATTTTCCTTTGTCTCAAAATATTCTTTCTCAAATTCTAAAAACAACACTTTTATTAAGATAACAATGTCAGTGAATAAAACAAGTTATAAAAGTGTTCACAAATAGTGTTGTTAAACCGATGCATTAACTGGAAAAATCCAACCATGGTATCCACAAAATTAAACTGAAAATATTATATACATATAAAAAAACCACAAATTATTCACACGGTGAAATAACACTTAGTAAATAAACACCAACACCTCATTGACAACATAACTCAGTGATTTCCAAAATCACTATACTCAACTCTTTGGTTCCTAGAATCAATGTAGATCTCAAATTCTTTAAAGGGTCTATGAGCTCATATCCATGCAATGATTTCCTACTGTCCTCTCCATCATAGAAGAAGGTATCCAAAATATCTTTCCCATCCCATATGGAGGTATCTATCATAAATCTCATCTCCATCTGAGATGGATGTATCTCATATTAATTTCTCAAAACGAAATGTACATTGTCATCCCTTCCCAAAAGGTTATGACCAACTCACACATAATTGCAAAATATCATTCCAAATAACTACCTAATAATTTTTCTAATTCCATGCACCCAACAATAATTTACAATAGCATACCCAAAACATTATAACATCATAGAAATCAATTATTAACATAAACAATATTATAGATAATTGTAAAGCACCTTCACATAAAAAAACTCTTTCGTGTGAGAACTAATATGGACTAAAAGTATTTATATGTAAGGTAAGGTATACATATTTTAATAAAAGCAAGACACAAACCACGGAAGACACAGTGTTAATGTATAATCAATCAAGGCCATGAATCAGGTAATTGAATACATAGAATTAATATCAAGTATACTCAAAATAGCAACACTCAACGTAGTGCCTATATACAAACAATTTCATCCAACTATAAATTGCACTCAATGCACATGAGGAATCACAAATTATTCAATTAATTTCACTAACCACAAACTCTTCTTTATCCAAGACCCAAAAATCACATCTATAAAAAAACATACCATGGAGGGTTTAAAGAAAAGGTTGTTTTACTTACATCTTGAAGTATAATAATTTGCATTCTCCACTTATTTTTCCTCCTCTATTTACTATGTCAACAAGATTTTATTTGTTTCTTTATTCTTCTCAATCCTATATGGTCTACTAATTTTCTATTTTCTCATAGAGATTGACTATAAAATCCTAGGAGAAGAGAATTGTTTATCCTTATATAAGTACAAGAGTATATGATTTAAGATTAGATCTAATGAGATATATTGCCAATAGATTTGACTAACTAAATTTGTCTTTATTTGTTTCTAATATATTATCTAAATTTATCTAATTATTAACATTAGATGATATTTTATTTTCTTTCAAGGTATATATTAAGATAAAACAAGATAAGATTTAAATCATTCTCAAGAATCTCAACAATTCTTATATCAACCACCTAATCTTTTTAATGATAATAATAATTATTCAACTCAATCAATTTTAAATAAAGTATTTAAAACATTCATTCATTTTTTTAATTCAATTATTTCAATGAAATGTAATATATATTAATGCAAGCATTCCAAATATATATATATATATATATATATATATATATATATATATATATATATATATATATATATATATATATATTGTGAATGTATGAATACAAGGTTTTGATGATGCCAAAGTAGAATCAAACAACAAGGTTGTTTCAACAAACATTCAAACGTTAAGCATTGCTTTAAGATTAATACAAGGTTGTTTCAACAAACATTCAAAGGTTAAGCATTGCTTCAAGAATAATTCAAGGTCAAAGCAAACAAGATCAAGAAAAAGATAAGGCCTCAAACAATCTCATTGGTTGATTAAGCTTTTGCCTCAAAACACATTGTTTCCAACATCCAAGGCTCTGGTAATCAATTACCAGACAGTGTAATCGATTACCAGAAGACAATTTTGAAGCAACGGGTTTAAAAAGGGTTTTGAATTTGAATTATGAATCATGTAATCGATTATCAGATGTTTGTAATCAATTACCAGCGATGGCACTTCAGAAAACACTTTGAAAAGACATGACCCTTCAAAATATAATTGTGTAATCGATTACTAGAAACTTGTAATCGATTACCAGTGAAGACTTTCAGAAAAAAAAAAATTTTGAAAAGACACATCTCTTCAAACCATTTTGAAAAGGCATGAAGGGCTTATATATATGTTTGTCTGACTTTGAAAAGAAAGAGGGAGATATTCTAAGAGAACTTAATTGTCAAATGCTCTCTCAACAACTCTTGGGCAAACACTTGCAAATCTATTGAGAATTCATCCAGGAACTTCAAATTGTATTATCATCTCTAAAAGAAAGAAATTCCTCTAAGAACTTCAATTTGTATCATCCACTCTAAAAGAGAGAAATCTTTATGTTCATCTCAGAAAATCAGTTGTAATCAAGAGACTGGTTGTCTCTTGGATTGTGAGAATTGTAATCAAGAGACAGGTTGTCTCTTGGAGAATCTTTGAACACAAGGGTGAGGTATCCTAAGGTGTGTTCAAAGTATGTAAAGGATTTACAGAGATAGTGGAAAATCTCAAGTGGGTTGCTTGAGGACTGGACGTAGGCACGGGAAGTGGCCGAACCAGTATAAGTCGAGTTTGTATTTCTCTCTTCCCTTATCTCATTTATGTTATTGCAATCAATTTTGTCTTGCATGTTTAAAGAACATTATTAAATTAACTAGAAGGGGGTTAAAAGTTTGTTAGTGAGAAATTTTGTAAGACTTAATTCACCCCCCATCTTAAGTTATTGAGGCTACTTGTCCAACATATATATATATCATAATCATAATAATTTTAATACAAATAAACTCTTATACTACAAATTTTTATATTGAAACTAATAAAAATAATTATAGTAAAATTTTAGGATGATACACTCTACAAGTTCCTCATCCTTACAATACTAATATCAATAAGTCATAGAATCTTATCCTATCACCACTATGTATTCAAATTTACATGTATCCGAAATTGTTTCCATACTGCTTCCATTTTGAATCTTTTGTAATCATCTTGCCTCAAGTTCGGATTCCATTTCTATCCAGGATGCTCACACTCAATGGCTTTGTGAGGTCATCCTTCTCATCTCACTTGAAATCCAAGCTAAGTCATTGTCTCTTCACCGTTCCATATTTGATTGCTTATAAATATTTAAAGGTATTTAGCTAGAACAATATACATTACTATCTTTCTATAACATGATTTCTCTTCATTAAAATCATCTTTTAAATAATGTTTAAGGGTTTAACCACAACCCTAAAATTTCATCTTTTAATACACAAAACGTAGAAGTAACAACGTACACATAGAAATCTAGGCAATAGTCTATTAGAGGTCTCTAGTCTTGTTAAAATTACTGAACATAGAATATATCAATCCACAACAACATTAGAATTATAGAGTTCATCACACCATAATTTTAGAAACATAAAGTTCATGCATAACAATATTGGAATCATAGAATTAGCCAATATACCATTACAAAATGTATAGCATATCATGTCACAACAATAATCAAATCATCGAATTGTTTAAATCCAATCCACATTCATATATTATCTTGTATCACAATGATATTAGGATCATGGCATTCATACATCAAGTTATAACTTAGTCCAAGTCATAATGCATAAAAGCAATCACTTCACTAGTTCACTAACACTCCATAATATTGTCACTCATACTAATGAGTTTCATACAAAATTTTCCTCATAATTCAAGAGTCATCTAATCTTAGATAATAAGCATTATGAGTAAAGTTCATGGAATAGTCTCACACTATACAACTAAGAACCTACATAATTAGTATTGTACCCAATAATAACACATTCCCTATTTTATTACAACATAATAACACATTTTTATAAAATAAATAACTCATTCATCTCTCAACAAAATTTTATGAAATATGTCAATATAGAAAGCTTTATGTGTATATTTTTGAAAATTGGTCTCACACACACCATCACAAAATCACCACACACAGAGAAATAACAATTTTGCTGAAACAGCAAAATAATAACAGAGTCCCCTACACATGTTTCCTTCTATTTTAATTAGTTCCTTAACCTATGAAATGAATTAAAAAAAGGAGTAACCCCAATTTTTGAAGCTTAACATGCCTATTTTTCATAGATATTCATCATAAATCATCTCTATATTACTCCCAATTATCAAACAAGCAACAAAGGTCATAAGAAGACATTCAACACAAGGGTCATCTTACAAAATTATATTAAACTCATGAAGAGAAAGAATGCATGACTAGAGTACCATATGCCAGCGCAGTGGGAGCTATCATGTATATCATGATTTGTACACGTCCTAATGTCGCTTATTCACTAAGTGCAGCTAGTCAATATCCAGTAAACCTCGGTGAGGAACATTGAAAAGTACTTTAGACCATTCTTAAGTACTTGAGAAGAACTAAAGACGAGTTCCTCACTTATGGAGAGATTCCGAGTTAAAATTAAAGGGTTATATTGATGCAAGCTTTGCATCACATAAAGATGGTAGCAAATCTGTTTCATGTAGTATTTTCACCATAAAATGGTGGTGCAGTAAGTTGGAAAAGTTTCAAGCAAGCTACAGTGGCAAATTCAATGACTAGGGTGGCGTATATAGCGGCAAGTGAGACCGCTAAAGAAGTTATTTGGATGAAAAACTCATCATTGAACTTTGTGTGGTTCCTTCAATAGGATGATCAATTCCACTATTGTGTGACAATACTGGAGCTATCGCTCAAGCAAAAGAACCAAGATCACACCAAAAGTTATCATATAATTAGAAAGATCATTGAACATGAGGACGTTAAGATTGAAAAGGTGGATGGAAAGAAGAATGTAGCAGATCACTAAGGCACTATGCATAAAGGAGTATGACAAGCACAAGTGGGAAATAGGCATGAAGTACATGAGTAATTGGCTCTAGGCAAGTGGGAAATTGTTGGGAATAATTGTGTATGCCTAGGATCCAATACATCTTATAATCAATTCTAATTCCAATAATAAGTATTATTTTTTTTTATCATTTTTTATATTGTTTGATAAAAAAAAATAGTTGACTTGATAAGGTCCTTGATTAAAATTAAAGATTTGTTATCATAATAGAGATTATGAAAATGAGAAATAAGTCTCTCATAATTTTAATTTTAATTGTTCTTGATCCTAAGATTATTATGAATATGACATTAATAATTTGGATAGATTGACATATGTGATAGCATTCATTGAATGAACATTAATAGATCTCATTTATTAATTTACATATATAAATGATGTGCATATGAATGTGACCATTGAACTGACTCAATGGAGAATTTCCTAATGGATAATATTACCTTAAATTGTCAATAGGAAATTCTTAAGAAGAAGTGTAAAAAAAAATTTGACATGAGATACATGTCATTTGTTATATTTTGATTCCAGATGCATAAAGCTTTAAAGCACTAGTTGAATCAACGTTGGATATAACTAAATACTTGTAGAGTTAATGACTAATCAAGATGGAATCCATCAACTCTTGGTGATGATTTTTGAGCTCTATAATAAAATTAAGACCTTGGTCAAGACAATTGAATGAATGAAGAAATGATTATTCTTAAGTCATTCACGAAATAAATTTATTAACTTATTTGAGTTTGACTTAAATATCATACTCGAGAGTTAATTCAGAGTTGTAAATGATGAAAGAAAATGTTACATTAATTTTCTATTTGATTCTTGTAAGTAATAAATATTATTTCATGTTATCTGGGCGCTGAGGATTATTGCTAGATGTCTGCCTTGATATATTAATTTGATTAATATATTATCGACTTATTTTTGAACCTACGGTATCACACACAAACAAGTATTCTAATCTCTATTAAAGAAATGATATTTAATATATGATGATTAATTAAATTAGAGAATTTAATCTAATCAGCTGATTAATTAATTTTCCAAGTGGAATATTATTATATTTTTTGCTAGCACTGAAAATATAAATATAATTGAGATGTTTTGGTGAGAAAAAAAAAATGGATGTGTTTCATGCGTTAACAAGTTGAGAGAAAAAAAAGGTGTCGATGACTTCACATTTATGTTTGGAAACCAAAAGCACAAGTCAAGTGTTGGCCTTGGTCAAATTTTTTGTTTCAACCTTCAAAATGCTAATAGCTAACAACGAAAAGAAACAAAAATATTTTTTTTTAAAATGACTCTTAGAAGAGATATTGGGTAGTGGTTTCAGATTTTATTAGAAAGTTGGTTTCTCCACAGTGCTATAAATACAACCTAAGGCTCTACGTTGAAAAACACACTGATCACTTCTCATCTTATTCTTTCAGAGCATCGATATTTTAAGTGTTTTGTTCCGCTTTGTCAAAGTAGTTGATGTTCGATCAAGTGGCCTCGGAATAATTAAGAATGGGGGGGGGGGGGTTGAATTAATTATTAATGTGTCTTGACTAATTAAAAATTTATCCTTCTTAATATTACTAGATTCAATTAGGTTTTACTACTAAGTTATGAGAAGGTAAAGAACATAAACAATAACTTAGATAAAAGTAAAGCAGAAATAAAAAGTTCACAGTGGAAAAGTAAAGAGTGTAGGGAAGAAGAAAACAAACACAAGTTTTTATACTGGTTCGGCAACAACCCGTGCCTACATCTAATTCCCAAGCAACCACCGATTCTTGAGATTTCCTTTAACCTTGTAAAATCCTTTACAAGCAAAGAGCCACAAAGGATGTACCCTCCCTTGTTCTCTTTGAAACACCAAGTGGATGTACGCTCCACTTGAACTGATCCACAAGAGATGTACCCTCTCTTATTCTCAGTATTACAACCCAAGTAGATGTACACTCTACTTATGCCACAAAGGATGTACGCTCCAATGTGTTAAGACAAAGAATTCTTAGGCGGTTAGTCCCTTGAATCTTTGTAAGGGGAAACAAAAGATATCTCAGGCGGTTAGTCCTTTGAAATCTTTTGTTCATGGGGAGGAGGAAGAATCAAAAGAATTCTCAGGCGGTTAGTCCTTTGAATTCTTTTGGCAAGAGGGAGAAGGAAGAATCAAAAGAATTCTTAGATGGTTAGTTCTTTGAATTCTTTTGGCAAGAGGGAGAAGGAACGAAGAAGAAGAATAACACAAGTTTTTGGCCAATGAACTTTTCTTGAATAAAGAAAGTATTGAACAAAAACTCTAAGAAGAATGCTTTGAATGAATGAAAGAAATCTGTTCTCAAAAACCTCTGTTTAAATTCGTGCCATGGTCACATATTTATAGTCATTTGATGACTCAAGTTAAAGTTTGTGACTCTTGGCAATTTCTTTAAAACTAGTCACTTTAAAAGTTGTGACTCTTTTTGAAAACTAGTCACTTTAAAAGTTGTGACTCTTTAAAAAATCTTCAGAAACTAGTCACTTTTAAGAATTGTGACTTTTGGTAAAAAAAATTTCAAAATAAGTCACTTGTAATCGATTACACATCAACAGATGTGACTCTTCATGTTTAAATTTGAAAATCAAAACGTTTAGAAACATTGGTAATCGATTACACAAGTTTGAAATGATTTGAAAATGTTTTATCACAAATTGTGACTCTTGAAATTTGAAATCTAACGTTTTAAAACATTGGTAACCGATTACATGCTCATGGTAATCGATTACAACTTTGTAAATCAGTTTGAAAAGCATGTTGGCTACTGGTAATCGATTAATGCCTTCTGGTAATCGATTACCAGAGAGTAAAACTCTTGGTAAAAGATTTTTCTTTGAAAAATTCTCTTAAACAAAATTGTGCTATTCAATATTTTTAAAAACTCTTTTAATACTTATCTTAATTGAGTCTTCTCTTGATTCTTTACTTGAATCTTGATTCTTGATTGAACGACTCTTTGATTCTTGAAACTTGCTTGACTCTTGATTCTTGACTTGAGTCTTTGGCATCATCAAAATAAACTTGGAAAGCTTTGCTTCCACAGTTGACAAATAGAGGTCAATCTTAGTGTGAATACACGTAGACTCTTTACAGTATTGAAGCACTTAATGCTTCAAAAGGTTATATTCAAGTATCTGTTTATTTAATTTTTGTGGTAGTATATTTTAAACTCAAAATAGATCCCTTTTTAGTATGCTATGCATGTTATGAATACTCATATTTTCTTTGCTGAATTGAATTGGGTCCATGAATCTAAGAAATAGAGAGAATTCTTGATTTCCCTCAATATCTTTCTCAATTCAAAAATCCAGGATTTGAATTGATGTCCTTTCATTGAATCCTCCTAATTGCATTGATAAGAAACCATCATAAAACAAGTCATCAACATATATACATATATGACCAATCATTTCTCATAAGAACCAATTCATAATAAACATTTAACATTGAAAAGGATGATGGAACTCATAAATCAAGAGGGGTGAATTGGTTTGTAAAACAAAACAGACTTTTCAAACCAGAGTTAAGAAAAACTTCTTTTGTGCGGATCCCATCACAAACTTTGGTAAACCAATACTTAATCAATCACCCTTTACACAAAAACCTTTGTTAAAGTTCTTTCTTTCAAAAAGATATTTTCTTTAACCTTTAGTAAATTGATTAAGACCAAAATGAGAAAGAAAGATAAAATCAAGAGAAGAACTATACCAATTTTTATATTGGTTCACTCTCTATCTCTAAAGAAGCTAATCCAAACCAGAATTAGATTTTCACTATGCATATAGAATTCTTACAAGCAATTACAAGCAATCTTAGTTCCTACCCAGAAAAAGAGACTAAGGTACCCAATGTGACACCCTCTACCCCACACATATATGTACTAATAATAAAAGAAATAATTTAAAAAAATTAAACTTAATTCAAGTTTTTAAAACATATTTAAATACAAGCCTTTCAAGAGGGTAGCAGACTCACATTCACCTTTCTAACATCATCATAAAACTTTTCTAAATAAATAATAAATTCACTTTGGCTCAAACAAGGTCGTCTATAAAACCCTATACCCCAATGTCACATCCTATCAGAACGTTGTGTCCCGACGTCCTTCAGCACATGGTTCCTTAAAGCAATTCACCTAGTCATCTGCTCCCTCGAACACAAGTTCAAGATCATCACAGGATCCAAACACACAAACAACACACGAGGAGTGAGTTATCACATTCCTAACTAATAGAGAAACAAGACAACTAGATATACATATCATATAAACCAAATAAAACTTAGTTACATGTAATCCACGTAATTCCACCACTTTGTCATTCAAAGTTCACTTTTCAATCATCAATCACATTACACAAGAATCACACGCTCTGATCAAGACATAATAACACATCAATTTCATAATAAACAATTAGCAAGCGCATGAGACAGTTATGCTAAGACTCAAGCCTATATGCAATGTGGTACCATGTCAGTGAAAAACCACCCTGGGGCGCTTAGGAGTACATAACAAGACACACCAAACAATGGGTTTGTCAGGTCACTCTCACTAAGTAAGATCATAGGGAGACCAGTCAGGGTCACGATGTTTTGCGAGAATGCTCCAACCATATGGGATCAACATAGGCTTAAAGGAGCACTCAAACCCAGTGACCCCCAAGGCCTACACTCCAAAGAGTCCGTCAAGGCCTCTCCCTCCTGATTCAGGTCCAACCCCTAAAATCATTTTAGCACACAGACACTGCTCGTGAATTATACAATACCCATGACCTCACACTCGTGTGTTAAACACGTACAACATATTGCGCTACAATTTAACACTGGTTCCTAAATAGGAAACCTACACTTTCTCTTTAACACTACGCATTTACACTTTTCTCAAGATAACACTGGTCGGGTTATTGTACAATTCGCAGCTTACAACACAAATGATGTCATATCAAGAGTTAATCACACACTTATTCACAACCAAAACTCATTCACAATTTCACATCTCATAATGTCACAATCCACCATCACATGTTTTCACGTATCTCACAATTCAACACATGTTCTACTTTACACTTTTACTGAATCTCAATAACAATATTATAATCTCAAGGCAACATATTATTCCATAATTCATCACATATTTCATTTATAAACATTGCTCATAAATTATACAATACCACGACCTCACACTCATGTTTCAAACATGTTTAACACAATTGCGCTACAATTTAACACTGGTTCCTAACTAGGAACCTACACTTTCTCTTTAACACTGTGCATAAACACTGGTCGAGTTATTGTATAATTCATAGCTCACGATATAATTAATGTAACATCAAGTGTTAACACGTCCACTTATTCACAATCGAATTTCATGTCCACACTTTAACATCTCATAACATCACATCAACCATCTCATAACATTCCCAATGATATTTATAAGGTACAACATACACATGTTCATGAAATTTAACCATAATATTCTCAAACTCCAACACTTAATAATTTTTGGAATCATACTATAACACTCTACAATATTATTTACATAAATTATTAATATAAATAACTACCTCTATATCTATAAACTAGCATACATCATATTGAATCACAAATTTCAAAGTAAGCTTTCAATGCACAAATTCTAAATAATTATATGAACACTTTGGTCAGTTTCAATTATGATATTAATTTTTTAAAATTATATATAAAAACCTAAACAGCAAGAAAAAGAAAAAATACAAAATCAATATCTCTCTCTAAATTTCTCCTTACTTTATTTCATCAATTCATATTAATTAGAAAAAGTACTCGATTTATAGGGTTCACGCTCAACACAATAGCATATCAATTTCACAAAAATTAGTCTGTGAAACATATATAATTCACTGTAATAATTATAAGGATAAAATGAAAATTGCAAAAACACCCCAAACCCCATTCCAATTGATATCTCTAAGGATCCCTACACATGTTCTCACTAATTCCCAATTATGAATAACTTATCCCTTACCTCTAAGCGGACTCACATGTCTTCTGACAGCGATAGCAGCATCTCTAACGGTTCCCTGAGATTCCTTCAGTTATTCCTCCAACTGCTCCGATAGAATTTCCAAACGTCAAAGAGACGGAGAAGAGATTGAAACCTCCACTTGTACTGTATTCATGAAATTCATTTTTCTCCCTCCACAAATATTATCTCGCAAATCCCAACGGTGGAAGTATGCGCAATTGAATTTTTAACAACATATCCAAATTTCATGAAAATCCAACGGTTAACGAAACCGGGATCGTAATTTTACTGAGACCATTTTGGGTTTCTACGGGAAAGAAAAAGGCTACGATGTGAAAGGTATTTTTCTCAGCTCAAACATGATATTGAAATTCCCAACGGTGAAAATGCTCGAAATTGGGTTGTGAACGTGGTGCTCAAATTTCACGACAATCCAACGGTGAACGAGTCCGAGATCATTGTTTTTCTGAGACAAGTTAGGTGGTATGCGGGAAAAAGAGAGGGTTTTGAGAGAAGAGAGAAGAAACGAAATTGTGAGGCAGAGGAGGCTGAGGAGTCAGTCTGAAAACTGACCTAGCATGTTGCTATTTATAGTTAGGGGCATTTACGACCTATTATTTACTCTATTTATTTATTTATTTATTATTTATTATTTTATAAAAACAAACTTTATTTTATTCTCTATCAAACAAATAAATAAAATACCCTTTTTATTTTCTCAAATCATTATTTTAATTAATAATTATATCTCCTTATTTATTTATTTATAAAATCTCATCATTTTTTTAAACTCTATTTATTTATAAATAACAATCCTTTTTAATCTAGTTTACGAAAATTGGGATGTTACACCCAACCCTAGGTCCTCTATGAATAAGAGCCTAAGAGAAACTTACCCTTGGTGCAAACTAGAAAAACCTATTCTAGCATGCCTTCAGAAATTCATGCACAAACAAGTAAGGTGTAAAACACACGAAAAAGTAGAGTCAAAGATAGACACAATTTGATCAATCCTTTGCAAGAATCTTGCTTGAATGAATGAGTGTCCTTGAACTCAAGAAAGTATCACAACTCATTTTTTACAATATGATCTTCATAATCAAAGATTAGAAGTTGTGAGTCACTGTTTCTAAGCACTTTTTCTTCTTTTCTTATCACTTATTTCAGCTCATATAATTTTGCACTTAATAGACTTGTATACTGAAGTTCTTTGAAGTGAAAACACAAGGTGGCTATTTATAGAGAAAATGATTATAACTGCATGTAATCGATTAAATATACAATGTAATCAATTGTTTTGAAGAAGTAATTGGTTATATTATCATTTCAATCGATCGAAGTGTTCTTCCCAAAAACTGGAAACTTTTCAAGAACCATGTAATCGATTAGATCCTTAATGTAATCGATTAAAGTGTTCTTAATCACTTCTGATACACTTTTTAAAAGAGCAGTAATCGATTATATCTACTGGTAATCAATTAAAGCATAGACTCCTAAAAAAATCAATCATTGTCTCAAAAACAATTGTGTAATCGATTACTATAAGCTTGTAATCGATTAAACTGATATGAAACACGTCTTTGCAACCTTCAACCAACTTGTGTAATCAATTACGATCAGCTTGTAATCGGTTAAAACAAAGACTTTGAACTACTGAAGAAAATTTCTAACTTTAGAAACTTTCTCCTTACTCCTACATCATGATGCATGATGCACATATGAAATGATGGCGACTAAGTTTCAACGCATAATACAACAACCAATACAAATGTCACTCAAGAGAGTTGGGCATGTAAAAGGCAAAACTTCTTCAAGCTTTAGGACTAAGTCTTCATGTTGCTCCCCATATCTCTAACAAACATCATTAATCCATTTTCAACACAAATTTCCCTAAGCACACAAAATAGCCCCCAAAATTGCATTAGAACACAAAATGATGGTACCTAATGATTCTAGAAATTAACCCTAGGATGTTGTATATATATTCCAATGTTTTCCAGCCCATAGTACTCAATGTTGAGGTCTAAACACATAAACAAACACTATTTTTTACTGCAATGAAAACAATGGCCCATTACAAGGGTCACAATGACCCATTCGACAGAGTCATGCTCCATAGAAACACAAACAACATGAGAAGAGATAGAAAATCCCTTATACCTTACAAGAACTAACTAGAAAGGCAACAATAATGGATTCCCCTTGTAGAGCAACTCTTCCTCTTAAACATACTTGAAACTGGATGGATGGGTCTTTGTGATTGTGGAGAAATCTTAGATACAAGTTATGGAGGATGTAAAGAGAAGTTAGAGAAAATAAAAAGACTTGGAGAAGGAGGAAAAAGAAATGATCATGAATTAGGGCAAGAGAGATGAAAGACTTCTAAAATAAAAAAAATGACTCTCCTACCCATATTATTGGTCGACGCCCCTCTCTAGGCTGGGGTCCAAGTTTTCAATTTTAATTGAGCTTATATAAGGCCCAATTAGGGTTAGGATTAGCATTTCTAGGGGTAGGGTTCCTAGATACTTTCAGTCCTTCAAGGTCTCAAACAACAATTAAATGAATTTTAAATCATACACTTTTTCTAAAATATTTTTCTAAGGCTCAATTAAACTTAATTATGTTTAATTATCTTAATAAAAAAATTTAAATAACTAATTACCTTAAACCATTTAATTTCACTATTTAAATTCATTACAAACTCATAAACAAACTATTCGTGTAATTAAAACTCTAATATTTCATTCTAAAAAAAAGTTGCACATATTTACCACAATGTCACTAATTAGTTGACTTAGTAAACTCCTTCCTATGGACTATAGTTGACTTTATTTATTTTAAAGAGAAAACAAATCATTTTCATAGTTTTACTACTATTCCTATGCATTCTAGCTCACTACACCTTTATTGAATTAATATATTCTTTTCTCATATTATCACTATTATTGTTATTATTATTATTATTATTATTATTATTGAAATTCTATTAGTTGAAATTTTGGGATGTTATAAACTATCATAAAAATAATAATTGAATTAATTAAATATAAAATTCAAATAAATAAATGCTTGCAAACTTAAGAATTGGACCAAAATTATAAGTTTTATAAAATATGAACAAAAATTGGAAAAAGAGAGAGATCAACATCATGGATCCAAAATTATAATATATATATCCAAAAGGTTTACTTTAGTGTAGTGTATTTTATTTTTCTTAAAAATATATATTATTTTGTTAATTGTCGTATTTAAGTACAAAGTTAATTTTTACTTTAATTGTTCCTTATTTCTACTCATTCTTTTTTTTTTCATTTTTATCCATCATATTTCTTCTTTCTCTATCAAAAAGACATTATTGTTATCTAATTTTGTTTGGAAGTTATATAAAATTATGTACAATATTTACATTCTTAATAGAATATAAATCTCATTTATACACATGTACAATTCTATAAAATTTTAATAATAAGATAATAAACAAGAGTGTTAAAAAGAATATGCTATTATTAATTTTGATAGAGTTTAATATTAGTGTTCTTCATAAAAATGGAATGATTTACTACATATTCTTTCAACAAACTCACAAAATTGATTTTTCTCATTACATATCTCAATGTAGAATTTATAGTTGAAATTAATTTAGTATGCATCTCAATTATATTTAATTTAAACATAACTTTATTAACATCAATTTTACTCAAATTTAAAACAATGAGTTATAAGGTTGATGTGGTAGTTAGGAAGAAGGGTTTAAGGGTAGAAAGGAGAAGGGGGGAGACTAGAGAGGTCATGGGTTCGAATCTGTTAGCAATAACAATAAGAATTTTAAAAGATAAGAGAGAAATCACACATACGCAAACATAAGAGATTTATCAAGGTTCACAAGTGTGCCTACATCCTCGAGAGTAGAGCAGCCGTTTCTATTTCTTATTCGTAAACAATAGGGTTACATCACAATATATAATATTACGCTTACCACTGGCTTTACCCACACCCCTAACCCACTTTGTAACCCAACAACAGGTGGCCTTCATGCTCTACTCTATCATTTTGTCCAACCCAAAAAACATGAGTCATGCACAAAAATCTCCACCTTAGCGAATATTTAGCCCCATGGAAGATAAGTAATAAATCCACCTTGGTTTCCTGGGTTGGGGATCCTGTCACATCTAGCACTCAACAACATTTAACAAGTCCAAGCAATGCTTGAACTTGTCAATTATGACCACCTTGGTTAACATATCAACTACATTCTCTAAAGTGTAAACCTTTCTGAGCAAAATCTGACTAGATGTCATCAACCTCCTGATCTTGTGGAATCTCACATCAATATGCTTGGTAATAACTGCAAAATTTGAGTTAATTTGATGGTTAATTTTGGCTAAGAATGATTACAATTTCTTCACTTTATTATTGTTTTTAATGAAATAATGAAGAAATTAATATCTTTGCAATTTTTTATCAATAGAAGCTAAAAGAAGAACATTTGAAGTGCTTTGGAGGAAAACTGATGCAAAAACGGGAAGAAAAAGCCTTGACGAAAACTTGAAGATTGGGACAGCTTGCTTAGTGCACAAGACAAGCCCAACGTGCCTCCTTGCTTAGCGGCCAGCTCACGCTTAATGCGAAGAAGGCCCATGAAAAAGCCCAAAGGTGCACTTAACACGAAATAGTCGCGTGGAAATTAAGCTACCTTAGGCCTATAAAAGGAGTAGGAAGCAAAGGAGAAATACACACTGAGACACCGAGACTCAGAGCTCTCTAATGAATACATCCTAAGCCTAAGCATCTCTAATAAGAGAAACCCTCTTTCTATGTCCATTATCCCCTTCTCCCCCTCTATCCATCCCTCTTCTTCTATCCACATCAGCCCCGTCATGAGAGGCTAAAACCCCATTATTGGGAGCCTAGCAGCCAAATTTCCTTGTGATGTAATCTTTCCTTACTATTTATTTAATGCAATGCCCATTTTTATTGTTTCTTTCTTGTACTTTATTGTTATTGTATGGCCTAATCATCCATGCATTTGTTTTAGGGGTTATACATTGGGAAATAGTAATTTCTAAAGAACTGGGAAATGACATCTAAATAACTCATTGCAAGAGATAGAGTGATCTTGTTTTGCCTATGCATACATCTCCAAACTTCATGAAATTTACTATTTTATCTCTACAAAAGGATTTGGGAGAGAGAATAGATAAATTAGGCTTTTCATCATGAGGGATCAGGGTTGAGTATCTTAGTAGATGTGGGTGCAAATTGGAATAAGTATTAAATAGAGAAACACATCAATATTGCATCAAGGGTAGTTAGGCATGCTAGGCCCCAACATATTTCAAATTTTGAATTCATCTTTAAGCATCATTATCGTTATCTTCTACATTTCTTATCTTTTACCTTAATCTCTTATCTCTTTAAATTTTTATCTTATCTCCTAATCTTCTATTTTAAATTTCTTATCCTTCTTAACTCTTACTTTATTTAAATTTTACATTTAAATTTCTTATCTCTTGCTTGTATATTGGGTTTGCATCAATCTTCTAAGTACTTTACTACTTAAGATGAATTGGTACACTTGCCAACGAGTTAACACTTGGTTTTAGCATGATATACCTAATTCTTTTTCAAGTCAACAACACTTTGACTATCACTATGCAATTGAACTCCACCTTGCTTGATGCTTAGCTTCTTCACTAGCCTTGCAACCACACAACTTCCTTGCTAGCCTTTGCTACTGCCATATACTCCATTTCAGTTGTTGATATTGCCCCAAGAGATTGAATAATGGACTTCCAACAATCAGACCCACCTGCAAGAGTAAAGGCATAGCCTATTGTAGACTTTCTATCATCTATATCACTAGCATAGTCAAAATTCACATATCCTACAATTGAAGGATCACCCTAGTAACTACAAAACATAATACCATGACATGTTGTACCCTTTAGGTACCTCAAGATCCACTTCACTGCTTCCCAATGTCACTTTCCTAAGTTAGACATAAACTTGCAGACATGGCTTACAGCATGTGCCAAATCCGGTCTAGTGCACACCATAACATACATCAAGCAACCAAATGCATTTGCATAGGGAACCTTTGACATGTACTTCACCTTAGCATTTGTCTTTGGACATTGATCCACATAAAGCTTAAAGTGTTTTGCCAATGGAGTAACCCAGGTTTCACATTGCTCATGTTAAACTTGTCTAGCACCTTCTCAACTTAACCCTGTTTTGAAAGCCATAACCATATGGGTTTCTTATCCCTGTGACTCTCCATCCCCAGAATCTTCTTGGCAGGACCCAAGTTCTTCATGTCAAACTCCTTGCTCAACAGTGATTTCAACTCATTCACATCATTCAAATGGTTATCAATAATCAGCATGTCATTAACATATAGCATCAGAAAAATAAAAGATGAGTCAATGCATGGAGGCTAGGTATTGGATCCCGTAGGTGTTGTGATAATGCAAGATACTAGATCATATTGGCAGCAATGGCTAGACTAGCTGGGACAACCAATGGTTAAGCTCTAAGGGCCATTATTGGATATTCGTGGATTGAAAATTGCTTCCACTCAAGGGGTAGGCTACCATTTAGAAGAGACTCACACTTGAAAGGAAGATTGCTGGAGCATAAGTATGAGGTGAAGTCCTACATCTGGTAGAAATGGAAAAGTTGAGCAGCATATAAGTGAGGAGAAAACTCATAAACCTTAGTCTTATGGTTTTAGGTTAATGTGTGGTGTCAGGTTCACTTATATGATTTCTCATGACTCATTGGTATAAATCTCCCCGATTTACCCCCCTTGGTTACATAATGTAACACCCCATTTTTCGTAAATAAATTTAAAAGATTCTTTATTTAAAAGATAAATTGAGTTTTAGAAAAATGATGAGGTTTTTATAATTATATAAATAAGGAGAATTAACTTTATTAATTAAAATAATGGTTTGAAGGAAAATAAAAAGGACATTTTATTTATTCATTGATAGGAAATCAAATAGAGTTCCTTTTTATAAAATAAATAAATAAAGAAAAATAGAGTAAATAAAAGACTCAGGGTAACCTAGCTATAAATAGACATGTAATAGGTCACTTGTTACATTTACGACACGTCTTTGCGCTTTCTCCTCCTCTGAAATCCGTTTTCCTTTCTTTCTTTCCCAAAATCCTGTCTTTTTCCCGCACACACTCAAACCTATCTCAGTAAAATGATGATTCTAGACTCGTTAACCATTGGATCATAATTGAAACACAAGGTTTGGAACTTATTTCCACACACATGCACAATTGGGAGTTTCGAGATGATGTCTATGGTGGAAGAAATGTCTCTCACATTGAGCTTTCTCTTTTCTCGCATACACCCAAACCTATCCAAGTAAACTTATGATCTCAGACTCTTTAACCATTGGATTGTCGTGAAACTTGGACACCACATTTGGAACTTATTGTAGCACAATCTCACCATTGGAATTTGTGAAATAATAATTTTGTTTGAGAGAAATTAGTCTCGCACATTGACAGTGAAATGGAGACTACAATCTCTTCTCCTTCTCTATAACGCATGGAAATCCTAGTAGAACAATCAAAGGAAAAACTTAAGGAGTCTCACAGAATTGCTAGAGATGACGCTATCACTATCGGACTACACCCGTGAGCCGCTTAGAGGTAAGGGATGAGTTTATCACAATTGAGGTTAGAATGAACATGTGTAGGGATTCTTAGAGGATTAAATTGTGGTTATTTTGGAATGTTTATTGAATTATAATTTTCCTTTATGGTTATAAATACAATATTGTTTTGTTTGATCGACCAATTGATGTTCTAAGGTAGATAGGTTAATAAACTTGATTGTTCTTGGTGTTTTCGTGTTTTTGACCTATTGTCACAACCTACCCTTCGGCGGGGGTGCGAAAAGGCTAAAATAGATGGGCCGAAGCATTTGTCTCCAAGGGAGAAAATGAGCGGAGTCACCACCAACGTTTATTAGAGGAAAACGTTGGAAAAACCAAAAAGACGAAGGTATATGAATTTTGAAAATAAGGGTTTGGGAGTTGTTTACACACGGGGAAGGTTTTACCTTCCCACTCGCCCGTCACAAGGGACGACAACCTCTAATCGAGTGTGCAAAACATGACTTCAAAATCGTGTATTTCCCCTTTTTATCTTTTTGTATTTTCCCTTTTTATGTTTATTATTTTTTGGGGTCGACAAGGGTGTTGCCCTTGCTCCAACGTATCCTCAGGTGCGATGAGGAATTCAGACCTACGTAATTCTTTAAGTTAGAAAGTTTGTGCGTTACATTGATTTTATGTTTTTTTGAAAGATTGATTTTAATTGTGAACAAAAGTTGTTTAAGGCATTGGACCTTAAAACGATCTTTTGATTTTTGAAAAGAGGAGAGAGTTGGTTTTATTTTGGTTTTGCTTATTAACCTTTAATTTTTTTTTAAAAGATAACTTACTACACAAACAATCGGTTGAAACTTTATTTTACAAGGATAAATTGAGATTATGGCACAAATAATCGGTTGAAATTTTATTTTACAATGATAAAATGAGATCATAGCACAAACGATCGATTGAAATCAATTTATATGAAGAAATGAGATTATTGATGGTAGGAGAAGGAGATGAAGATGCACAAAATAATAAAGAGGACCCCTAATGGTCTATGAATCATGTTCAAATCCTTAAAGACAAGCACTAACCGGATGAAGAACAAAGAATGATTATGGTCGCGATTTGACAGGGATTTAGCTTCTTTTTCTCTTCTTCCTTCTTCTTTTCTCTTCTTTCTCTCCAATCCTTCACCTCTGAAGCTCAAAACCTCTCTCTCAGCCCATCTCCACACTTATTTATAGCAAAACAAGGCATTTGGGGTCATGACAGCTCGCCCAAGCAAGCTATTACTTCATCCTGAAGCAACCTTGCTCGCCCAGGCGAGCTGAGCTTACCTAGGTGAGCCGGAGGCTAGCCTGGGCGAGCCAAGGTTAAAAAAAAAGCCTTAAAATGACCCTTTTGCCCTCCCCTTTGGGTATTTTCGCATCATTGATCAAAACTTTGAATGATCACTATTTTGCACTGTAACTGGCGTTTAACACCGCAAGTCGACTAGCAAGGATCAAAAGATCAACAAATGATAGTACCCGGGCGAAATTAGGGTATGACACCTATGATTTTGATTCATTGATTTTAATATGATTGTGTGGAATTGTTGAAGGGATTTTACTCCTCATGTTGTGAGAAACATTTTGTATAAATTGTTACATTGAGATTGTAAAATGGTGATTCAAATTGTGAATAAGTGACAAATTGAACTTGTGATGAATAGTGAGATACATGTGTATTGAGATGTTATATGTATTGAGTTATAAGCTATGAACTGTGCAATCACACAATTGTAAGACCCTTTAAGGGCGACAAGTATTGTGATGGGATCCACTGTGGGAACCAGACGAGTTGAATCACTTTGAGGTACGATGAGTTAAAATGATTTTTAAAACAATTGAGTAGTTATGAGTATTGCATAGTTCATATGAAAAGTGTATATGATTCATGAGGTGTGATAACATGTTAAATTGAGATTATACCATTGTGATTGAGACCGAGTTTATATGATAAATTGAGTATGTGTTGACTTGTAATATATATGTGCATTGAGAGATTGTATGCATTGAGTTGTGAGCTATGAATCATACAATCACAGGGCAATAAGTTAATGCACGACGAGTATTGTGATGGGAACCACTATGGGGACCCGGCGAGTTTTATCACAAGCGCAACAAGATAAAATTAATTTTATAGCAATTGAGAAATTGTATGTTTTGTATAGTTCATAGATATAGTCTGTGTGCTAAAATGTTTTCTTGGTTGGACCTGAATCAGGAAGGAAATTCCATGATGAATTTTTGGAGTCTAGGCCCTGGGGGCAAATACGCCCGGTTTTGAGTGCTCCTTTAAGCTTGTGTCGATCCCACATGGTTGGAGCATTCTCTCAAAATAGTATGACCCTAACTGGTCTCCCTATGATTTTACCTAGTGAGAGTGACCCGACTTATTAGTGTGTGGTTTGTCTTGTCATGTACTTCAGGGCGTCCGACAAGGTTTTTCACTGACATGGCACCACATTGCACATAAGATTAAGTCTTAGTGTATATGTTGCATAACACTTGTGTATTGATCGCTATTGATTGATTTAGTGATATTGTGTTTTAATCCTTGAGTATGTGAATGATGTGAAAATGAATGAGGCATGTTGTGATGTGATGTTACGCGACAAGTGGTGGAATGCCGTAGTTATGTTTAAGTAAGTTGTATTTCATTTATATGATATGTATATCTACATGTTGTCTTGTTTTTCTCTATTAGTTAGGAATGTGATAACTCACTCCCCGTGTTGTTTGTGTTTGGATCTTGTGGTGATCTCGAACTTTGTGTTCATGAGAGCAGATGACTAGGTGTATTTCTTTAAGGAACCTTGTGCTGAAGGACGTCGGGACACAATGCTCATATAAGATATGACTTTGGGGCATGGGTTTTTGTTTAGTTACATGATGTTTTGAGCCAAAGATGTTTCTGACATGTTTTATTTGGTAATAGTGAAATGAATGTGAACCTTTTACCCTCGTGAACTCTTTTATGTTCATTGAATAAAATCTCATTATGTAATTCTGTATTTTCATGTATTTTATTATATAAACATGTATATTGGGGTAGAGGGTGTCACACACAACCAAGGTTATCAAAATTGAGAGCCTACGCAGACTCGTGAGAGCTTCGTAGACTCGACTCGTAGACTAGTAAGAGTCTACTTCATAAAAAAAAACTATGGATTTCTATGTCTGCTTGTTCAACTTATGGGCTTATGGCAGCTACAAGGTGTGTATTACTATATATTATTCTCTAAGAGTACTAACATGAACAGAATATAATAGGCAATTAGAGAATTTAACACATTTTAGGTTTATGGGAATAAATAGTTTATCTACAAAAAGTTCTCAAAGCACTAATAATTATGTTGGAAGGGGTTGGTTTAAGGTTCAACATATCTTTATTTCTGAGATGAAAGCAATGAGAGTTGCTACAACCTATAAGTGATGAGTCATAATAGTCACTAATCCCCCCTATTGTTCATTCACCATAGATAAAGTGATATAAACCAAAAAATCTTGTACATACATGCATTTTTCTATCCATATTTCAAACCCAGAACAAAGAAAAACTACACATACATATACATATCATAATACATATATACCGATGACTCTCATGTCACTATGAACATCACATAACAATGATAACATTTCTTAATTCTTCATGTTCCTCAACTCATTATTTCTTCATGTTTCTCTTGACAATCTTAATTTCCACTCAATCTTAATTCACTGTGAACAACACAATATTTTAACAATATTTTACCAAACCATTTAGTGTTGAACTGCTGATCCTTCCAGAGTTCCAGAAATATCAATTTCGATTGTAGTTCTGATAGGACGCTTACTTGTTAGTTGTTACCTCTTTTGTTCATGCTTCATGATTTCCAAAAGTTAAATTTAAATGCTCTTCTTGTAGTTTCTTATCTAGATTAATGACTAACATCATTTATCAGAGAGATAGAGACCATTACACTTTTTCACAACAGGGTCCAGGGTGATCTCTGACCAAACCAACATTAACATGTCTTTTAGTTTGTGGCTTTATGCTGTTTCAAAATTTCCTGCCCACAACCACGAGTACAAAGACAAATTTCTTACCCAACTAGCCCAAGCAAAGCCACTAAAGCATATGCATCACAAGTTGACAACAAGTCAACAACAGAAAGGAGACTTAGAGCACTAAGCTAAAACCATGAAATTTCTGAAATTCTCACCCCGAACTCGTGGCTTCTCTCTGGCTCGTCGTGGACCTCGTGGGTCGTGGTACTCGGCTACTTGCGGCTTCCAAGCTTCTCTTGAGCTGGTCATGCTCATGGGTGGGATCGCAGCTTCCAACAAAACTAGGAAACCACCGCACCACGCGCTGTCGTGTCATGTGTCGCACTCTCGTGTCGTCTGAGACTCTAAGCACTGAGCAGCTCCAACTCTCTTATCGTCTGAGGCTCTGAGGGAGAAACACAAAATGTACGGTCACAAAGCAAATCCCTAAACCAGAGTGGCACAATGGGCATAACACAATTGCACAAAACGACGTCGTTTTGCAGAAAAAAAAATTTCCAACTTATTCATGTGACTCAATCTCGAATCGTGAGTTTACGTGAGTCTACCCCGAGTCAACCAAGTCTGCCCAAAAACGAGTTTGCTTCCAAGTCGACTCGCAGGGCCCAAGTAAACTCTTAAACTCGTAAGAGTCTATGAGTTGACTCTAGAGTTTGACAACCTTGCACACTGTGAATGTATGTATACATGATTTTGATGATGCCAAAGAAGAATCAAACAAGGCTGCTTCAAAGGATAAGCATTGCTTCGAGATTAATACAAGATTGCTTCAACAAACAAAGCCTTGCTTCAAGATTTCTTCAAGATCAAGCATTGCCTCAAAAAAAGGGTTTCAAAGTCATCCAAGGCTCAGGTAATTGATTACCAAGCAATGTAATTGATTACCAAAAGGCAAGTTTGAAAAATAGCTATTAAAAAGGGTTTTGAATTTGAATTTTGAACCTGTAATCGATTACCAGATGTTTGTAATTGATTACCTACAATGGAACTCTGGAAATTCAAATTCAAAAGTCATAACCCTTCAAAATATAACTATGTAATCGATTATCAGTGAAGAATTTAAAAAAAAAAGCTTTTTGAAAAGACACATCTCTTCAAACCATTTTGAAAAGGCACAATGGGCCTATATATATGTGTGTCTAACTTCAAAAGGCAAGAGAGAGATATTCCAAGAGAACTTCATTGCCAAATTCTCTCTCAACAACTCTTGGGCAAACACTTGCAAATCTATTAAGAGTTCATTAAACTTCAATTGTAATATCCTTCTCTTAAAGAGAGAATTCTTCTTCTTCTTCTTCTTAATAAAAGAGATTGATTAAGGGACCGAGGTTCTCTTAAGTTATAAGGATTCCTGAACACAAGGGATGGATTGTCCCTATGTGATTCAGACTTTGTAAAAGGATTTTACAAAGAGAATGGAAAATCTCAAGTGGGTTGCTTGAGGACTGGACGTAGGCACGGGGAGTGGCCGAACCAGTATAAATCAAGTTTGCATTTCTCTCTTCCCTTATCTCATTTATATTATTATAATCAATTTTGTCTTACATGTTTAAAGAACATTATTAAATTGATTGTTGCTTCTACTTCTGCATTCTTAGCCTCTCATTTAGAAGGAGGTTAAAAGTTTGTTAGTGGGAAATTAATTCACCCCTTCTTAAGATAACTAAGGCCATTTGTTCAACACACACAACAATTGATATCAGGGTCGATGGTTTGACTTAGTGATTGACTTAAACGAGTAAGATGGCGGCAGCAGATACATGGACATGGAGATCCCTTATATTGAAAGTCTTCCTGGCAGTTGAGTCCATGCATAAGGGCCAGGTAGCAAGTCCCATAGGTGTTGTGGCGGTGCAAGGTACTAGAGCATGTTGGCGGTAATGGTTAGATAAGTCGGGGCAGCCATGGTTAAGCTCTAAGGGCCACCTTTGAATACTCGTGGATTGAAAATGTCTTCCGCTCAATGGGGAGGCTATAATGTGGAAGAGACTCACACTTGAAGGGGAGATTGTTGGACTACAAATGTGAGGTGAAGTTTCACATCGGGTAAGAATATGAAGATTGAACATTATATATGTGAAGATAAGACCCATAAACTTAAGCCTTAAGGTTTTGGGTTAAAGCGTGGAGTCAAGTTCACTTTTGTGGTTACTCATGGCCCATTGATGTAAATCTCCCCGATGTTTTCCCCTCTTGGTTGCATGACAACTAGTATCAAAGCTTATGGTTCGACTTGGTGCCCGACTTAGACGAGTAAGATGATGGCGGTGGATCCTTGGCGTGAGGATTCCTTATATCGAAAGTCTTCTTAGCGGATGGTCCAGGCGGCGGCGTGAGGATCCCTTGTATCAAAATCCTTCTTGGTAGAAAGTTCAGGCAACATGTCCCATGGGTGGAGCGGTGGTGCAAGTATCTAGAGCATGTGGGCTTTAATGGCCACCTTGGAAATACTCATGGATGAAAATGGCTTCTGCTAGAGGGGGAGACTACCATCTGGATGACACTCACACTTTAGGGGGAGATTGTTGGAGTACAAGTGTGAGGTAAAGTCTCACATCACACAGGAATGGGAAAGTTAAACACCATATAAGTAAAGGAAAGACCCATAAATTTGAGCCTTGAGATTTTGGGTTAAAGTGTGGTGTCAAATTCACTTATATGGTTGTTTATGACCCGTTGGTGTCAAATTCACTTATATGGTTGTTTATGACCCACAAATACTAACAACTAACATTGGTTGATAAAAAAAACTCAAATTTAAAACGAATCTTTGGCTTTACAATGAAAAATAAAAAAATAAAAAGGTAGAAAAAATAATCATGTTAAATCGCATTTAAATTCTCATAACAAAATATAATTAGAATAGAAAAATATTTATTATTTTATTTTTTTCTTCTCGTTTTCCATTTTCTTTTTTGATTTACGAGAGAAAACTTTTGCATGTAAAACTTTATGTAAAAAGAAATTCTTTTGTTTTCCTTTTATTCCAACCAAAGAAAATTGTCTTACAAAAATGTATTTTCTATCCTTTTGTTTTTCAAATGGTGTGTTGAAGAATTATAATTGATAACTATGTCAAGGAAAAACAATCAATTTGACCAATAATTTTCCTTTGTCTTCCTTTGCCATTTTCATCTTCTCTTTTTTGGTGTTATATATTAAAAGCATTTTCATATTCATCTCAAGAATCAGAATCGTTTGTTATTGTGGGTATGTTTTCTCCATTTTCCCAATTTTTTTTTTATAAATTAACAAGTGCATTTAAATCTAATGCATACACAGTTTGTCACTTTTATTTCTTTTGCTTTATCTTTTTCATGTTCTCCTTTCCTCAACAGACAACATTGTGGTATGGGTGAATTTTGTATATTCTCTTTGAGTCTCATATGTTAAAGCATTTTCATTTTCTTTCTTTCAAAACTTAGAATCATCTGATGTGGGTAAGTTTTCTCCTTCCCAATTTGTAACACCCTTGAATATAGTCTTTCAAATAAATTGTTGATTTACTTAACAAAAATATAGTCCTCAGTTCTTACTAAGGTTAGCTCAAAAGATTATAGAAGATAGCAGAAATTTTGTTGAAAATAAAAACTTTCTAATCCATTTTCATAAGACATCACTTGATCTTTAAAACATGCATAATAAAACATAGTAACCACTTAACGCATCAAAACTTCAAGTCAACGAATAAAAGGAAACGTGAATAAACCATACATGCTCAAATAATAGATGAAGATAAATAGGTGAACCTCTATGGTCGCCAAATATATATCGATAAATGTCATGTTCCATAAAGAGTAGCAAAATATAATGTGTCTCAATTAAACGAAGGAGTAAAATATACAGCCCCAAATAAGTAAAATAATGTAAAGTAGTAATGACTAATTAAATATTAAAGGTTTGAGTCTAGGTCTACCCATCCCAAAATACACATAAGAGCAAAAACCTAAGACTTAGAGTAGTCACCTATACCCAAGCCCAAAGTCACTTGTATCCACAAAAAGAATCAATGTAGTGAGATGTAAGAAGCCTCCTAGTAAGATTCCTCAAATGAATCCTATGAAGAATCCTCAATAAACTCTGCTCCGTGGAAAAATTGAGGGATTCGGTGGCATGCTCGACATTTGATCTTGAAAATGGTAATAAGGGAGTGATTACTCCATTCCTTTGAAAACCACACACAGGAACATTAGGTCTCACACACAACTTAGACAACCACCACGTGTGACATTCTAACTAGAGGTGGGTATGCAAACCAGCTCGACTCATTTATGGCCCGGCCTACAAAGCCCATGTTTTATACAGGTCGAGTAAATCAGTTTTGTGAAATAAATGAACTTTTTTTAAGTTTATATCTGGCCCGCAAAGCCCACAAATAAATGGACTGATCTGTGGGCCTAAATTATTTTTTTGAATTTTTTTTAAAAAATGTAAAATTAGAGCAATTTTTATTTTATTTTTTAGTCTAAAATATGAGATTTTATTATTAGCTAAAAGAATATATTAAAAATGAGAATACAAGTAATCTTAACATAAAGTTTAAATAGTCTTAAACATAAGGTGGAAAAATTAATGCACTATGAGCAGTAAACTCCCTTTAGGAGCATTATAATTATAAGAAAACTACCCATAAAACCCAAGAATAGAGTGTTCTGTGAAAGATACCATTTGTTGTTGTTGTTTTTTCTCAATCTCAACCATGGAAAAACAAAAGACAATGATGGGTTTGATTCTATTGTTGTTGTTATTTGCTAGGGATATGAGTGCTTAGACTGGTGAAATCCATGGAAGAGTCGTTTATGAGGTTTGTGGGGATTCTTCTCTTGGATATGAAGAGTGAAGACCATGTTCTTGAAGGTTTTCCATTTCTCTCTCTTTTCAATTAGTGTTTTCTCTCACCTTCAATGGATATAGATAAGTCCATGGATTTTGGGGATTAAGCTCACGAAGTCTGCAGACTAAACGGATCGGGCATAAAATCCGGGATTACTATGGGGGTTCAAAAAATTGTGGTCCATTATCCATATGATCTGCGAGCTTAACAGATCGGTCAACAGATATGGGTCCATATACCCACCCCCGAATTCTAACATACATCGCTCACGACATCCAAATCCGCAGTTCTACTCTCACATAATCCTTATTCTTGGGCCCAACACTGCCACTAAGCCTCCCAAGCCTTCATAGTCTTACACAAAATATGGATGATTATTAGGAGGACACTTCACATGCCGGTACAAGACATGACACTCTCACCAACCATGGATACAGCTCCGCTCTAGTCAAAGGTGTCAAGTGAGACCCATGAGTCCCCCAAACTAACTGGAAATGCCCTTAGTCAAGTTATCACCACTCAATGTTTCCCCAGGTTCCTTTGAACCATTTGGAGCATCCCTTAGTGTACCTATTGTGTGTCATCCACTATCACTTA
The DNA here is from genome assembly GCF_004193775.1 of Glycine soja. Lineage (NCBI taxonomy): Eukaryota > Viridiplantae > Streptophyta > Magnoliopsida > Fabales > Fabaceae > Glycine > Glycine soja. The sequence continues at coordinate 25,997,654 of NC_041017.1, read as the reverse complement.
ACAAATCCTCACTCATCCTTCATGATGAGAAGCATGAATGACTATTGCATTGGTACTTGTGAATAGATATTAGAAAGTGTATTTCCACTGAGTATGCAGGCCCTTACTCCCGACACAACAATCTCTCTAATTATAGCACAATTTTCCAACCTCAGTCATCTATTCCTTCCTTGAAATAATGGTCAATCCTCATGAAGCTCCCAACTACAAATATCCTCCATCGTGCACATACACAAACATATTAAGAGAAGAGGGAAATTAATCATCTTCCCTCTCTAGGGTCATTAATTAACATGGTATGTCTAGTGGAAAAGACCACTTTACCAAATCACTCAACACCATATATCCAATAAATAAAACATTGCAAGACATTCAAAATAAGTTTTACAGAGGGTCGAACACCTTCAAACCTAGTCCCAAAGCACAACAGTTCATAATCAACATTATTAATAACTCATTTCATAGCAATGAACATGCCTTGCCAAGTGGTCACACTCACTTGGTCTTACAAAATTTAACCTAAAAATTATAATACTTCCATAAAATAAATTCTCAATTAAAGCAGACAATTCAATCCATAGTTCACATCATCCACTCCATGCAATTCTACACATTTATGACACATTCTGTTTTCGAATTGCACTTAATTACCCTCTTTGAAATCAACTTGCTTATTGATGTAGAAATCCAATTAGGAAAAACCATATATGTTTATCAAGGTTTCCAAATTCAAGGAACACATATTTGGAGTTGAAATTTCCTAAATTCACTTTCATTTGGCCCTAACAAAAAATTGCCCTGCACTTAAATCACAAAGTTCGCATAACTTATTTTCTAATTTCCAAGAGTTGTAGAAAATCCATTTCGTGCAAATTTTATATAAAATCATATGTTTTAAAACATGAGTAATTCATTTACATGGTCAAATCTACAGAAATGGAGTGCATATGCGCAGTTTGTTCAAAACAGAGGAAAATTTACCAAAAAAGAGCAAAACTTGAAATTGTGATTCCAAGAGCTATACTAACTCAAATGGAGTGTATTTTATGTATAAACCTAGTTTTTTAGACCTTGTGAGTTCAATTTTGTGGTTCATAATCACAGATTCCAATCCTAATTTAATTTTTTTTGAAAACAAAGCATTATACACATATAACTTGTCCTAACTTTAAAATTTAATTTCAAAGGCTATACAACTCCAAATGACACATATCATATATGTTTTCCTATATTTTTTAGGTCAATGAACTCATTTTTTGAATCAAGAATTCACAAATTCAACACGCATCAATCATAGCATCTCAGTCACAGATTACAAGTTTCACACAAAAACATACAAAGTTACAACATACATGAAGTTTAACTTCTTAACATCAAAGTATGGCTCCTAAGAGATCAAGTAATCCTCCCTTACCTCTTATTGGACACAAAGAAGCCAAGAGGTGACTGTGGGTTGAGTTGGAACCTTGAGTTTATCCTAAAACTTAGACATAAAGATGGAGCAAAAGAAGGATATGAGATTCTTAGTGAGTTGAAGATGCAAGAATGAAGATGAGCATGGGAAAAAAGATTACTAAACTCACCTAGACCTCTTCAAAAACCTTCAAGCACATCAACAATGAAAGAAGAAGAGAATAAAAGAAAGAGAACTCCCATTTCTCTCTAACCGACGACATCACTCTAGGGGACAGGGGTGAGCTCCTCTCTCTCTCTCTAATATAGAGAGCCATAGGTCATGGGGGGTCCCCCAAGGTTTTTTTCCTTTTTTTTAAGAAAAACTAACTACTCTTAATGAATTGAGATCTTAATTATTCCCTAATTAATTTTCACTTCTAAATTGATTCTAAAGTAATAAATTCATTTGTTAATCCCTTTTATTTTTAGACTTAACTAAAAATAATTAAAGTGAGTGAGAAATTAATTCTCATTTTTCTTAATTATTTAAACTAATGGTTTATCTCATCTAGGCATATTAATGTTCTAAACCTCCATTAATGAGTCTAAATCTCTCATTTTAGCCTGAAAGTCTTTAATTGCTAAACTGTAATTAATAAGAGGTTCCCTTACTTTGACTTTCTAAACTGCTATAGACTTTTCTTGACCAATGGTTTGATGAAAGCCTTTTTTACATCTAAACCATTTATTCCTAGACTCAGCACTTAAATCTAGGTGACTTGACTGTCTAATAATGGTTTCATCTCTTATATGAATGATTTCATTAAGGATAATACTACCACACTGCATATCAAACAAACACAAGCTATTTCTACATTAAACTTCCCAACCTAAGAAAATTGGGATGATACACAATTTTTAATTAGTAAAATATGAAATTCTTATTTGCAAAGTGTTATATTATTATTTGTGTTGTTATTTAATACACTATGTTTTGTTGTTGTATCGGTTGGGTGGATGGCGTGCTGGAAAAGAGGATATTGACTACATAGACAAATATTTCGCCAAGTGTGTTTTGCTAGCTTTGTTGTTTTCTAAAATAGTCTCACATGGTGAATTTTGTCTTTTTTTTACAGTTTTGGAACAACTAAGGATGGTTTTTAAACTAAATTTCATTAAGGAGATTGAAAACTCCAAAGAAACTTGAAAATTTGTTGTGAGAATCATAAATATTTTAAGCATACAAAGATCTTCATGGTCAACAATTACAAATGATTTTCATGGACAAAAAGGTAATTTTATGTAAGAAATAAAATTATGGAAGCTTCCTTGAGAAGCTTCTATGGAGGCTGGATCTTTGAGCTTCAATGAGGTCTTTCAATGGTGATTTTCAACCATGGAGTTATAGTGGAAGATAAAGGAGAAGAGGTGAGAGGAGGCGTCATCCACTAGAGAATAAGCCATGGAAGGAGAAGCTTCACCACCAAGAGATTGCCTTGGATGAAGCTTAGAGAGGAAGTTTCAATGGAGGAAGAGAATGAGAGAGAGAGAGAGAGAGAGAAAGTGGCATAAAAAATTGAAGGAAGAAAGGGAGAGAAGTTAAACTTTGAAGTGTGTCTCACAAGTTTCTCATTTATCAAAGTTATGACAAGTGTTACACATAATTCTATTTACAGCCTAGTACATAGGAAGCTACCCTGAGAAGCAAGGAAGGTAGCTTCCTTGGGAAGCTATAGGAAGAAAACTTCCTTGAGAAGCTAGAGGGAGGCTACTCACACCCTTCCAATAGCTAATCTCACCCCCATGCCAAAATACATGAAAATACAAAAATTTCTTACTACAAAGACTACTTAAAATGCCCTGAAATACAACACTAAAACCCTAAACTACTAGGGTACCCTTAACTTGTACCCTTAATTTGTAGGTACCCTACAAACCTAAAATGGCCAAAATAAAAGGCCCAAAAGAAGGAAAACATATTCTAATATTTACAAAGAAAAGTGGGTTCATACTTAGCCTATGGTCCCAAAATCTTCCCTAAGGCTCATGCGAACCCTAGGGCCTTCTCCTGTATCTCTAGCCCAATCTTTTTGGGGTTTTCTATTCAGTTCCCATGGGTGGGTAGGATTGCATCATCCCTTCCCTCTTGAAAAGGATTTGACCTCAAATTTAGAGGTTCTTGAAACTCTCGGCTTCTTACCTTGACACCTGTAAAAAGAATAAAAATATATATATTAGTAGTGTTGGGTATGTTAGAGTAGGGTAAGGTCTGAAAACCCCTTTCTTGGGTATCTTCCGATGAGGGAACATGGTTCCTCACCAACTCAATCAGTGGTGCTACAAGTATAGAAAAATATGGGACAAACCTTTTGTGAAAATTTGTAAAGTCATGGAAGCCCCAAATTTCCCTTATACTTGGCAAAGTGGGCCACTAAGGAATGACCTTTATTCTTTTAGGATCCATGGGAACCCCTTGATCACTATTTAAAAAATTAAGGAAAGTAATGCAATAAAATGTACCCTTTTCTATATTTTCATGTTGATTAGTCCTACAAAAAAGTCTAACAAACCTAAGGTGTTCCTTATGAGCAACTAGGTTTGTATTGAAACCAAAAATAAGGACAAACCTTCCTAATGAGTCCCTATGTGCGTGAATCATGAAGATGTTTGATGCATGGGTGATTTTACAAAAGAGGGTTGTACCACTCAACACATTCATTATATCACCATCATAGGGATTTGAACTCTTACAAACCAAACCCATATCCAACAATTCCTTTACTTGAGCAATAACCTCAAGCTCAAGAGGTATGGAAGTGCTAAGGGGGGTTTCCCTTTATAGGGGAAGGTAGAAGGATTGTTTACGAAGGAGTACTCTTTTGATATCACCTTTTGTTGCAAAATGATTTTCCTTCTTACCAATCTTCTTGGAGGAATCTTTTTCCTCTTTTTCCTTCCCCTTGGCCTTTGAAGACAAGGCCTTACTATCCTTCTTTTTCTTTTGTTTTTCTAGTTTTTCTTCCTCATCCCTCTAAACATCTTTGGGCTTAGAAGGTGCAACCCATAAGATGCCTTGACCTTGGTCTTTCTTTGGATAAGAGTGAGAGCCATAAGATTTTGAAGTAGACTTCATTTTAAGTTGTTGCTATACCTTTATGCAAAGTTGGACTAGGTCATCTAGGTTCCTATATGGAAGGAGCTCAACCTTGTCCCTCACTTCCATATTAATTCCACTAAGGAACCTGGCAATACTTATTATTTCCTCCTCCCTAAGCCCAGCTCTCAAAAAGAGTAGTTCCATTTGTTGCCTATACTCTTCAGCATTCATATTCCCTTGTCTAAGCCTTTGGAGCTTGTCCATAAGCTCCCTTTTATAGTAGGAGGGGATGTGCCTCTTCCTAAGGACACTTTTCAAGTTATTCCTTTACTTTACTAAAGGATCCCCCATGAATCCTTCTTTCCCTAACAAGGGAAGTCCACCAATAGAGTGCATACCCTTGAAAGCTAAGGGTAGCCAAAAGAACCTTCCTTTCCTCACTTGTATGATGGCAAGCAAAGAGTTTCTCAACCTTTATTTCCCAATCTAAATAAGCCTCTACATTTTCTTTCTCATGGAAGTATGGGAGGTTAATGTTAGCCTCTTGAGGCTTTCTTTCCTTTTCTCTCCTATGGGAGTGAGGTCTAAGATGTGACCTATGCCTCCCTCTATAATAGTCACTAAGTTCTTTCCTTAGGCTTTTACAAGAGTCATGACTACTATAGGAGGCATGTTTTTCTTTCTTAACTCTTTTAGTATTTTCTTTCTTTCTTCTTCCCTTATTTGTTTCCTCTCATCTTGACTTATTTCTACCCTATCTTTTCCTTTTTCTTTCCTTTCTAGTTTTTTCCCATAACTTAAGGGAACTCAACACATCTAATATTCTAGATAGAGGGTCCTTATGACTAGTACATTCACCATTAACACTAGATGAATGATAACACATGTTGGTTCCTAAGTTGTGGTTCTTTCTTGTTGTGGGTTTGCAAAAGGTAAAAGCTAGGGTTCAAAAGAACTCAAAATAAAGGTGATAAGCAAAAAGAAAGTATTATGCAATAACAAGATAAACTAGGCGTAACTAGTAAGTAAATAAGCTATGAAGGTGAGCAATAAATTAAAGTGCAAGAAATGTAAACTAGGCGGATCCTATGAGTGTTCGGATGACCATATTTAAGGTTCCCAACAAACACTCACTATCCTAAGGGAAAATTGCCTAAAATTATTACACACAAATGGAATTAGCGTGACCTATTGGAGACTCCCAAATTACTTCCAATGAAAGGTCTTTTTGTTACAAAATTTGAAAGCAATGAAGGTAAATGTACAAGTGTTCAATTACAAGTAAATTGCCAATTACAAAATTACAAAAAAAAAGTTCTCAATTTTGGTGGTTTTTCTCTTTTTGGTGTTTCGCTAAATTTGGAGTGCTTCTTAGTCCAACAGCTCTTAAGGTGGTTTACCCCTTGCTTCTTGACTCAATTCTTCAATGGATGACACCAATCCTCATTTCCAATTCCCTATATGGTAACTCACAAACAAGGAAACAAAGAGAGAAGCAATAACCAAAGACAAAAAATGAAATGATAGCTAAACCAATAGAGTTTTAACAAGACAAATTTTCAAGGATTATTCAACAATTAAAGCAACGAAAAGAACATAAGCAAGCTAGGACTCAAAGAGAAACCTAGAATAACTCTAGAGTAGAGTAAAGAAAACTATAAAAAAAGGACTAAAGAAACCTCTAGTTTTGGCACTTGTTTTCACACTACTTTTCAATTGAATTTCAGAACTAATATTGGTCTAAAATAAGCACTAATTATAGAACAAATTTTGAGCCAAAACAAAAAGCACACTTCTCTTTCACTTTTTTTTTTATTTTTCTTGGACACTGATTTTTCTATCAAATTGTATGGTTTTTCTTATTTTTTCCTTTTACCGAAATCACTTGGTTCATTCTTTCAAAAAAAATTTCCAGATGTCTATAAAATTCATTAAAATTTTAAGCTCCAAATTCATAGTGACCAATTCCTAGTAATTTTTTACAAGTTCGTATGTTCAAGCTACCAGCACCAGTAATTCCAGACTTCGAATTTTTTAAGCATGGTATATGTATTGCCTTAGGCTCACTTTAAACTTTCCTATGTATATCAAACCCATTAGGCTTGTTTACAACATTTTTGGGAGTTCAACATTCACTTAGGACCAAAATTTTAGCAGCAATTCAATCATCAAAACTCAAATTCACAATAGACACAATCATAAGGAAACCTAAAAGTTCCAGAAAAGGTTCACAATCAAAGACTCTCTAAGAATTATTCATGAACATGTTAAGGATTAACTAACATGAAAGATTTGACTCAACTCAAATAATAGGCTAAAAAAATTTCATACACTCATGAACAAATGATTAGACAAAGAAATAAGAAAATAAAATTCAGCACAACATAAGAAATCTTATGTGACAAGTTTCATGACTAGACATGACTTTTATGACAAAAATACAATGAGTGAAGATGTCATTCTAGATTTTTGAGGTTTTCTTCTACTTTAATGTTTTTGTAAGAATTTTATGGTTTCAACCACAAAAATAGCAAGACTAAACTCAAAGGAACCTAAACTCAACACAATTCATGGTTCAAGAACAAGAACAAGAAATTTGAACCATAAAAAATCAAATCTAGCTTCTATAGCAAGTTTAATCGATGGAAATTCTAAAAATTCATGTTAACAACATTCAACGCAAGAAATGTGAGGAGATACATGGAGAAAAATGAAGAAACAACAATGGAGGAGAAGGTAAAGCTAAAAATTAATCGAGGTTTAAGGAACACCTACTTGAAGCTCTTGTGCTCTGATACCAGTTAATGGAAGCTTGCTTGGGAAACATCTATGGAGGCTGGATCTTTGAGCTTCAATGATGTCTTTCAATGGAGATTTTCAGCCATGGAGTTGCAGCGGAAGATAAAGGAGAAGAGGTGAGAGGAGGCATCATCCACTAGAGAATAAGCCATGGAAGGAGAAGCTTCACCACCAAGAGAGTGCCATGGATAAGAAGCTTAGATAGGAAGCTTTAATGGAAGAAGAGAATGAGAGAGAGAGAGAGATAAAGAGGCATGGAAAATTAAAGGAAGAAAGGGAGAGAAGTTGAACTTTGAAGTGTGTCTCACAAGTTTCCCATTCATCAAAGTTATGACAAGTGTTACACATGTTTCGATTTATAGCCTAGCACATAGGAAGCTTCCTTGAGAAGCAAGGAAGCTGTCTTCCTTGTAGGCCTAGGATCTTCTTCATCAATGGATTTCTTTGCTTCTTGGAAGATGAATGGCAGTGGAATGCAGAAGGAAGAGAGAGAGAAGACGCCACTTCAAGGAGAAAATGAGTCTAGAAGATGCTCACCACCATAGGAGGTCATGGATAAGAGCTTGGAGGAAGAAGGAGATGAATGAAGGGAGAGGAAGAGAAGAGCACAAAATTTTGTGCTCTAAAAGAGCTCTGAAATCTGAAGTTTAATATTCAAATGATCAAAGTTGAAAAAATGCACACATATGACCTCTATTTATAGCCTAAGTGTCACACAAAATTGTAGGGAAATCTGAATTTCAATTCAAATTTCACTTGAATTTGAAATTGAATTTGTGGAGCCAAACTTTGGAGCCAAAATTTCACTAATTATGATTAGTGAATTTTAGTTATGGTTCAGCACACTAATTCTAGATCAATTCCAAGATTCTCCACTAAGTGTGCTTAGGTGTCATGAGGCATGTAAAGCATGAAGGACATGCACAAAGTGTGACTATATGATGTGGCAATGAGATGCAGTAAGCAAATGATCACCTCCCCCTCTAAAATTTAATTGGATTGGGCTTCTACCAATTCAATTAAATTTATTTCCAACCACACACATCAAATATTCACTTAGTGCATGTGAAATTACAAAACTATCCCTAATACAAAAACTAGTCTAGGTGCCCTAAAATACAAGGGCTGAAAAATCCTATATTTCTAGGATACCCTACCTACAATATGGAGCCCTAAATACAAGGACCAAATATAATGAAACCTTAATCTAATATGTACAAAGATAAGCGGGCTCATACTTAGCCCACGGGCCCGAAATCTACCCTAAGGCTGATGAGAACCCTAGGGCCTTCTCCTGCATCTCTGGCCCAATCTTTTTGGAGTCTTCTATCCAATGCCCTTGCGGGGTAGGATTGCATCATTCCCTCCCCCTTGAAAAGGATTTGACCTCAAATCCCGAGGTTCTTGAAACTCTGGGCTTTTTCCCGCAGCACCTGTAAAAAGAACAAAAACATATGTATTAGTGGTGTTTGGTATGTTGAAGTAAGGTAAGGTTTGGAAACCCATTTCCTGGGCATCTTCCCATCAAGGAACATGGTTCCTCACCAATCCTCCTTTCCAATTCCCTATATGGCAACTCACAAGCAAGGAAACAAAGAGACAAGCAATAACCAAAGACCAAGAAATATGAAATGAAAGCTAAACCAATAGAGTTTTAACAAGACAAATTTTCAAGGATTATTCAACAATTAAAGCAATGAAAAGCACACAAAAGCAAGCTAGGACTCAAAGAGAAACCTAGAATGGATCTAGAGTAGAGTAGAAAAACAAAAACAAAAAAAAGACTCAAGTAACCTCTAGTTTTGGCACTTGTTTTCACAATAATTTTCAATTGAAATTTCAGAACTAGGATTGGTATAAAAATAGTCACCAATTATAGAACAAATTTTGAGCCAAAACAACAAGCACACTTCCCTTTCACGTTTTTTTTCTTTTCCTGGACACTGATTTTCCTGCCAACTTGTGTGATTTTTCTTATTTTTTCCTTTTATTCAAATCGATTGGTTCTTTTTCATAATTTTTTTCCAGATGTATAGAAAATTCAGTAAAAATTTCAGCTTAAAACACGTAGTTACCAATTCCCAGTAATTTATACAAGTTCGTATGTTCAAGCTGCCAGCACCAGCGATTTCAACCTAGAAATCAAGAGTAGTGTTTATGTTGCTTAAGGCTTGGATAATTACAATTTGTGTTTTCTTATGCTCAATTATCTTGAATAACACAATTCAAGAGAGCTTAAGACTTATTTTGATTCACAAATCCAGCCACAACTCAGCACCACAACTCAACTTCATCATAGGCATCATGTAGGAAACTTAGAAGAAAAAAAAAAGAGTTCAACAACAAGACTACTTCTAGGAATTGATTTAGAACATGTTATGAACTAAATAACATGCATGAATTAGACTCAAAATTCAAAAGATAGGCTAAGAATGACAAGAATACATGAACAAATGTATCTAGAATTCAATAAACAAAATAAAAATTCAACACAAACTTAGAGCATAATGTGACAATTACTATAACTAAACATGACTCTAAGACAACATGGATTAAGTGATTTACACTTAGATTTTTGTGTTTTTTTTTTCTAATCAATATTTTAGGAATAAAATTTAGATCTAAAGGTTCAGCACAAGAATATTATTAATGAAAATTTGATAGAACCTAAAATCAACACAAAAACAAGATTCAAGAGTAGATCTACAAAATTTGAACCATAGAAATGCAAGAACAAGTGTAGATCTAAGATTTAATCGGTTTATTTTTTTGAATCTACTCTAAACAACAGCAAACCACAAGACAATGGAGGATATACATGGAGAATAAGATGAAGAACAAGGAATTAAAGAGAATTCACCGAACAAAAAGATAGAGGAAGCAAAAGAATATCACCTAGATGAAGATGCTCTTGATACCACATGGTGTAAGCTCCATTGGAGCTTGTAGGCCTAGGATCTTCTTCATCAATGGATTCCTTTGCTTCTTGGAAGATGAATGGCAGTGGAATGGAGAAGGAAGAGAGAGAGGAGACACCACTTCAAGGAGAAGATGAGTCTAGAAGATGCTCACCACCATAGGAGGTCATGGATAAGAGCTTGGAGGAAGAATGAGATGAATGAAGGGAGAGGAAGAGAAGAGCACGAAATTTTGTGCTCTAAAAGAGCTCCGAAATCTGAAGTTTAATATTCAAATGATCAAAGTTGAAAAAATGCACACACATGACCTCTATTTATAGCCTAAGTGTCACACAAAATTGGAGGGAAATTTGAATTTCTATTCAAATTTCACTTGAATTTGAAATTGAATTTGTGGAGCCAAAATTTCACTAATTATGATTAGTGAATTTTAGTTATGGTTCAGCACATTAATTCAAGATCAATTCTAAGATTCTCCACTAAGTGTGCTTAGGTGTCATGAGGCATGTAAAGCATGAAGGATATGCACAAAGTGTGACTATATGATGTGGCAATGAGGTGTAGTAAGCAAATGCTCACCTCCCCCTCTAAAATTTAATTGTATTGGGCTTCTACCAATTCAATTAAATTTATTTCCAACCACACACATCAAATATTCACTTAGTGCATGTGAAATTACAAAACTATCCCTAATACAAAAACTAGTCTAGGTGCCTTAAAATACAAGGGCTGAAAATTCCTATATTTCTAGGGTACCCTACCTACAATATGGAGCCCTAAATACAAGGACCAAATATAATGAAACCTTAATCTAATATGCACAAAGATAAGCGGGCTCATACTTAGCCCACGGGCCCGAAATCTACCCTAAGGCTCATGAAAACCCTAGGGCCTTCTCCTGCATCTCTGGCCTAATCTTTTTGGAGTCTGCTATCCAATGCCCTTGTGGGGTAGGATTGCATCACCTTGGGAAGCTAGAGGGGAGCTACTCACACCCCTCCAAAAGCTAAGCTCACCCCATGCCAAAATACATAAAAATACAATGGGAAGCTTCCTTGAGAAGCTAGAGGAAGGTAGCTTTTTTAGGAAGCTAGAGGAAGAAAGCTTCTTGAGAAGCTAGAGGGGGGCTACTCACACCCCTCCAATAGCTAAGCTCATCCTATGCCAAAATACATAAAAATACATGAAAATACAAAAAGTCCCCACTACAAAGACTACTCAAAATGTCCTGAAATACAAGGCTAAAACTATATACTACTAGCGTACCCTTAACTTGTACCCTTAATTTGTAGGGTACCCTACAAACCTAAAATGGAAAAAATACAAGGCCCAAAAGAAGGAAAACATATTCTAATATTTATAAAGAAAAGTAGGCTCAACCCATGGGCGCAACTTCTTTCCTAAGGCTCATGCAAATCCTAGGGCCTTCTCTTGCATCTCTATTCCAACCTTTTTGGAGTCTTCTATCCAATGCCCTTGGGGGTTAGAATTGCATCATCAAATTCATTATGATGAAACATGTTATCTTTAATATTTATTTGATTACTAATGTATTTTGTTTGTTTTATTGATGACCTAGGGGGAACAAAATAATTGCTCAAGTGGAGAGAATTTGGACAGTAAAAAATTGAAAGGTCAAACAAAAAAAGGGTAGGTTTTACATTCTCAAAAAATTTAGTTAAGACTAGCAATTCACAATATAAGGCATCAAAACATGGATACAAGTTAAGTTTTGCCAAAGGAACCATAGTTCAGGAACAAGATTTACTTGTGATACGTCAAAATGTATATCATTTCCCACAATTTGATGCAATTACTAATGAAAGTGTTTGTGTTGATGTATTAATAGGTAAGAAATTCATATAATATGTAGCATGTATATGTATATAGTGTTGAAGTGTTAATGTATTTTGATCAGGTTTTGTTTTCAACAATCTATTTTGATACATTTATCTAATAAACAAGCGTTATTTAGCATGTATGTGTACATAGTGTGTAAAATATTAACATGTTTTGACAAGGTTCTATTTTCAGTAATCTATTTTGATACAACTTTTTACTAAACACATGTAGAGTGACTAAAAAACCGATTTAAAAAAAACATAATTAGCAATAATTGGTTATGTAATAACTAACTATAAAAAATTAGTTATAAACATATAACCTATTTAGTAGAAATGGTTATTTTGAGTAACTTATTTTTATTAAAAAAATGGTTAAGGTTAAAGTTGGTTTCATAACAAGTTCTAACTCTTCTTCATATGGAGGTTGCAACAACAATTTTTTTTATTCTTATCACATATAGCTTCCTTTATCATTGTTTCCTTTTAATATATTTTTTTGCCTTTAACTCCATACACTCTACTATTGCTTAATGAAAATTTGAAACTTTCCTTTTTTCACTTAAATATATTTAAGGCAACTAATCTTTGAAATATTGAAATCCATTCAAATTTTCTATAAAAAAGGACTTTGTCTTTTGCTTTTATAATTTTATTATTTATTTTTAATCTTTATAATAATTGTCGCCATTTTTTATCTTCATGATATTAGTAGAAAGTATCCATCAATTTTGTCGATTATTACTCTCTATCAAGAATCCTGATTGTGGGTGCTCCCCTCGCAATCACATTTTTTTTCATTCACAAGCTTAAACTTGAGATTTTTCTTAGGTAGATTGAACCTAGTACCATTTGGACCAACGAATTGTTAGTGTTCATCATTTATACTAGTTTCCACAATGAATTGATAAAAAATTATATATATCATTCATAAACAATGTAAAACAGTTTTATGTTGTTATTTGATAACAAATCATATTAACATGTTGATTATTATAGGAATTATCTTAAAAATCATATTAACATGAATTTATAATTTGGTAACAATACAAAAGTTTTGACACAAACAATGTGTGGCCATTAAACTTAATTTACAATTAAAATGATTTACTTTACATCCTTAGAAAATTAAAATTAGAGGAATTAAAAAGAAAAAAATATTATAGCATGTGTATCTCAATTATCTAAGTTATAAGATTTGAATGAGCAATAAAAAGAAAGAATTAATTGAATGAAGATAAAATTTTGGAGCTTACATGAAGACTAGTCGAATGGGGTTGGATAGAAATTTCTACAATATACACAAAATGTAAGACTTGTATTTTTCTAATTTGTGAATAAGCGATTAAATAATTAAAAATATAAAATTTAATTTCAATGCTAAAATTTATTTAAGAACTTATGATTATGTTTTGTGTGTATTTTTATAAAGATTTGTGTTGACACTATAAAAATAATTATGTTAAACGGCTTATAATTAATTAATTTAATTATAACTAGATTCAAGTTGTGTTAAAGTGGTTTTTTTACCTTGTGTATCAAAATGAAGTAACAAGGGCTATTTGACTCAGTTTCAGAACCCAAACTATGTTATAAGGTGGAATTGATTGTATGACACTTAACCAAGACTTTTCCATCATCATCAAAGACACATGAGAGACCTTATATTCATTCTAAGATTTACCTCAAGTCACATAATTCCATTTGGTCAAGAAATACCAAAACATGAGATTTCTAATCAAACATATTGAGATTTCTTTGTGTATTTTCTATCAGTACACGAAACAACTTTTTGTTAGACACTGGATGATCTATAATTGAACAACCTATATATCTCTTAAGGTTTTATTGAAAACAAAGATATAAATTTGTGTTAACCATTTTGTTGCATGTAAGTCAACAAATTTGATGAGTAGAAGCAACACAAGGTGAAACTTATCCATTAGTGGATACCTCATCTACTAGAAGCAGAAAGTGCTCATCTAGTCTATCCAAACACTGATTGAATTGAGAATTTTATTTGAATTAATCATTTATACTAGTTTACATGGTTTTGTTTAAAAGAAATATATATGTGAATCAATCTTATATTTCCATTTATAAGTATAACTGCCATATTGAGATATGAATTACATATATGGAAAGTTCTAATCATATTAAACAAAAATACGCAGGATCTGCTAATTGCAAAAAAAAGATCAATCTGCATAATAGTCATATAATCAATCCTTAAGATACTCTCCAAAATTACAAGCTTCTCTCTACCTATAAATACGACATCAAGGATCAAACAACAACAACGAACACATACAGAAAAACAAGAAGTCGTGAATTAAGAAACAAGAAAAAAAATTAAGAAATACACTGAGCTTAAGAGAGTCCATCCTTTGTGATATACAAAGTACTTGTGAGAGATTAAAACTTCATTGTATATTCACTCTTTGGGTGTTGTAAAGAATCTCTGGTTCTATTTCAAAATTTTGTTTATGAAAGTCAGGAGTGGCTTAGTGATAAAATAATACTTAAGTGTTCTTAGATTTAGGAGAAATCTAAGGATTGTGTTAGTAGTGACCTCCACAATACCTGAAAGTCAAAAGTGGTAGAAAAGAATAGTCGTTGTAATCAAGTTTGATTAGTAGAACCTTTTACCGGTTGGTTAAAGGAGAGTTGGACGTAGCTTAAGTTGAGCGAACTAGTATAAAACAAAGTATTTTTACTGCTCTTCTTTAGCTTACCAAAGTATTTCAAAGCCCATTATTGATACATTTTGCACACAAAGTTTTTACTAAAAAATAAGCTTTATACATCATCGGACAACAGTCAACTTTTAGTCACTAGACAAGGGTTTTATAAACTTGTTATAAACATCTTTCATTGCGAAAAGGTTTCATATTTTTACTAACACACTATTCAACCCCCTTTCTAGTGTGATTTATTGTATTTCACTTTTTATTTTTCCTAGACAAAGTGTTCCCCATGAAATTATCTCTCTTCCACCTAACTAAGTTGTTCTATTTCAACTAAACTAATTGAAAAGTAATCAAACTACCTTAACTACATGTACTAGCTAAGTAAACCTTATCTTTTACCTATTTCCATGAATTGTACTTAAGATAAGCTTAACTCAAATCATGTTTCCTGCTCCCCTGGTTGTTGGC